>NC_134143.1:11815000-12115833 GCF_033958435.1 Carettochelys insculpta
GTAGCAGTTTAAAAAATTGGTGTTTGCTCCCTTTTATCATTTGCTACAGACTGGGATATCTCAGAAGAATAACGTATAAACAATAAGGCTAAAACTTTGAAAGGAGTTGAGGGAAGTTTCCAAGAGATTGTTACAGCATGTTAATAGAACTCCTGGTAGCAATTTCTACATCAACTGACCTGATGTTCCTCATGATACCTGGCTAAGCAGTCAGCCACAAACAAAATAATGTCCAACAGAAACAATCAGCTGTTGTACATCTTCTATCTTTAGTCAAGAGGTATAATTGCTGTATGCTTGGATGTGTTTGCGTGTTCTGATTCTGTATTTCGCAAGTAGCTATGGTAAGCAGCTGTTGATAAATATCCTGGATGTTTTTTTAAACATGGGTACTACCATAAAGTCCCACTTGTTTTGATTGGCATAAGTCGTTTATTTGAAGGCTTATTTATTTCAAGTGATGCCTAGAGGTGTGTGTCTAACTTTGTTTTTATGATACTTAGTGGAATGACTGCTAGTGAGAGAGCCATTCATGATGAAGGAGTAACAGCCATTCTGTAATCGTGTCTGTTTTTCCTTGATTGCCTGTTTGTGAAAGTTGTTGGAATGAAACTGGTAGGTATGATGTCCCTCTAACTGTGGCTAAGTCTGCGCTGCCACTTTACTTTGCAACTTTCTGGCTTAGTTGTGAAATCACCTCCTCTCATCCCGCTCTCTCTCCCCAAAGTACAGCAAATTGCAGCACTGTAAAGAACCAGTATAAACAGGATCCCAGTGCTGTTAGCTAATCCACTCGTGGAGATGGCTTACATAGAACGCTGCGACAGCTCAGATATGCTTTAATTTAATTTAATACTTGGGCAATAAAAATTGTCATGTCGTAGATTGTGTACTACTTCCTTTAGTGTCATGAGAAATTAAATTGATTTCTTTATTTTGAGAGAGCACCTGCTAGAGTTACTTAGTTTGTGCTCTACTGTGTAAGTTTAATGTGGAACAAATGCTCCTTTCCAGGTAATTCATACCCTGCATGCTACAGACTTACTCTAAAGTAAAGACGAGTAAAACATGACCTTTATCTGGGCTGTGTTATGCAGTGTTAAGTCTCTACTTCACAGGTAGCTTCATCAAAATCAATAGGATTAATCATGTGAATAAAGGCCACACAGCCTGACATGAATTCGTACATTACTCGGCAAGTGATGACCACAGAGAATGACAGTCATGACAAGACTGAATGCTACAGTCTGTTCCCAGGACAGAAGTCCTGTAATCATAGTGCTGGGAGGGGCTAGGGTGGAGAATGGTGGAGAGCAGAAACAACCAAAGCACTGTCATAGGATTACAACAGCGCCAGTGTTTGAGTAATTGCTATTTTTTACCTTTTTGTGTAGCAAAGAATGGAGGGAGAGGGACGTGATTTGAGAAACAGCGTCAGCTGAAATCTGTAGCCATTTCTGTCCTGAGCAGATTGGGAAGTACACATTACTGGCCATAGCAGCTCTCTGGAAGAGGAACTTTGACAAGCAGGGCTAGCAAGGTTTATACACAGTGATTCTGTAGTCAAAATCTAATTTTAAAAAAAGCTTTATAGCTTCTCAACGATTCATTGATACTCAACACATGGGGGCACCAATGGGACAAACTGAATGGGTTTGAGTGGCTTCTCTTGGAGAGGTTTTACTCTGCAGATAGGAACAGTTTACAATTAGCTTTCTAAATTTTAAACTTATACCCCAAGAGTGCTAATTGGAGAATATCTACATGACCCCCCCCACCCCATGACTCAATACCCTCAAACAATACCTCAACAACATGGCAGTGAATCTCAGAGTCTGTCTGCAGACTAGGGCTCATGTTATGGTGCTAAGAATAGTTGTGTAAATGTTTTGGCCTTCGTCTCTGAAACCTACCCCTTTCCCTGGCCTTCAGACCCTGAGATTGAATATCTACTTGGCTTTTCTGAGTTCCTGTGGTATTTTGCTGTGGAGACATAGTCTTGGTGGTTTCTCTCACGTATGGGATTCTGGTAGCTGTTTACCAACTATGCAAACTGTTGTACCTTCCACATTTGTCAGTGTAACACTACAACAAATGGATGGTTGTCCTTGTTGAGTGTGTTTTAAGTACTTGCAGAATAATAGCTTTTTAAAAGTGAAATTTTTTGGTAAGGAAGGAGATTGACAGTATTTGGGTTTTATTTCATGCTTTCCTTACTGATAAGTGACTTTAGAAAAGTTTAACATCTAAGCTTTAGTTTATATATGTCATGTGAGTGGTGTAAAGTAAACTTCTTTTACTATATTTGTCTACTGCTGCATACATCTTGATGGGGATTTTCAAAGGAGCTCAAGGATTTTGGTGCCTAATTCCTTTTGGAAAATCAGCAGGGATTCGACTTCCAAGTCACTTAGGCTTCTCTGAAAATCCCACCCCAGGTGACCATCTCTAGTCCGGCACCCTCAGGACCTGACCAGTGCTGACCTAGAGAATTTGTCAGACCATGGAAGGTCAATATTGTGTAGCAGCTTTACCAACATTTCCACTGCTTACTGGGCTCTTAAAAGACATTTAGGGTAAATTCCTGCTAAATAATAGAACACTGAGAGCCAGGACTGGTGCCTGTAAACAAACTTTATGGGACCACAGGAAACTTAGCCACATCCATGATAAGTGGTGGTCCAGCTAACTAAAATCATGCTGTATTCTGGAGAGTGTCAGACTAGAGAGGTTCTACCTGTATATATCAAAGCTTTCAAATGTATTTCATTAGTTCTGTATATGTGAACTTCTTAACACTAGGAAGAGAGAAGGAGAACTGAGGAGCAGTGGTTCTCACTGTTAGCGACACACAGTGCTCCTCCCAGCTAATACATGCTGAATGCTTTGAAAATAATGAACTTCACCTACACTGCTAAATTAATGACCTCTGTTTAACCAGCTGTCTTGGAACAAAACTTCTACTACAACATTTTGTTGTTAAAGTCAGGGCTTGAAAACCCTAGTCACCCATATCCAGGATGTATTTATATTTGCATTATTTGATCATTACTGTGCTCTGTGCAGATTGCCATGGTCAGAGCTGGCTTTTGATGTGCCAGTCATCAAACATCCTGATGCAGGGGCAGGGTTTGGAGCAATGGCCACTTGTTTCCAACGGCAGGGGAGATTGCGAGCACGGCACTCTGAGATGTCACATGCAACAACTATTTTTCCCCACAGGACACCAGCACAGAAACCCAAAATGCAACAGGGCTGCAGGAACTGGGGATAGGTGCTCACTATGCACTGCTGCTGCAGTCAAACTTAGGCAATTAGTGGGGGCACACTGTCAACTTTGTGAGCAGGTGTGGACATTCAGTTTCGACATTATAAAATCTAGTGTTACAAAGTCAACTTTAACAAATCAACTTTATTCCCAAATGTAGACACAGCCTCAGAGTAATTCAATACAAGGTAGTAGTACCAAAGAAATAATGGACTGCATTTTCAAACTTGAGTGCTGTTAGATTACAGCTATAGTAACTGATAAACATTCATCCTGTTAACCCATCTTAAGAGTTAACCCCTGATCTGGCCAGTCTGCTGACCCTAGTGGCCCTGTGCCCGCTGGCTGGCTAGAGCAGCCACAGCTCTCTCCCTTTAATTGGTTAATCATTGAAATTAAACAGTCTAAAGAGTTAACTTTTAATAATATCGGCATATATAATGTTCATAGACTTAAGAGCAGAAGGGGCCATTTGATTACTTAATATGACTTTCTATGTTACACATGCCGTAACATTTTACCCACTTTTGCTTTTATTGAGCCTAATAGCTTGTTTGAAAAAAACATATCTTTCAGAAAGGTGTGTAGTCTTCATATGAAGACTTGAAAAAAAAAAATTCACTACTTAGTTCGATATTTTTTTTCTAATTGTTAGCAGCCCTCGCTATTATACATTTGTGCTTAATTTCTGATTTGACTCTGCCTTTTTATTTCCAGTGATCAGTTCTTGTTTCATGTTTTTCTGAAAGGTTAAAGAGCTCTTTAGTACCTGGTATTTTTTCCCTTTGTGAAAGCTCTTACACTCTGGTAGACATCAAAACAAAAAAGCAGTCAAGTAACACTTTAAAGCCTAACAAAATAATTTATTAGGTGAGCTTTCGTGGGACAGACCCACTTCTTCAGACCATAGCCAGACCAGAACAGACTCAATATTTAAGGCATAGAGAACCAAAACAGTAATCCAAGTTGACAAATCAGAAAAAAAAAATCAATTATTTTGTTAAAGTGCTACTGCTTTTTTGTTTTGATACTATATGGACTAACACAGGTCTTTCTGTGTTACTATTCTGGTAAACATGTAGATCTTATTTTGTTAACTTGAATCAGTGGTTTCATTTTCAAAAACTGGGTGAGCACGTACAACTTTTGTATACCTTAGTGGGAGTTGCGGATTCTCAACACCTTTCAAAAATTAGACCATTAGTTCAGGTGCTTAATTTAAAATGCACAGATTGAAAAAAAAATTCAATTCTGTTATGTAGGTTAACTTTTCTCCTCTGCTTTAGTGTTCCCAGGATACCTTGGGCCTTTGCCATGACTGAAGTTTGTGGCGTGATTCTCTGTTACATTTGGCTTCTGGTTCTCCTCCTTCACAAACACAGGTACAGTACTTCCAATTAAAATAATATTTGATTCAGAAACCTCTGTTAGCACCCTAATTCAAAGATTGAATGTGACCAAAGTCCTCTAGAATAGCTAGCCAAGACTTACCTTTATACACGATTGTTATTTATGCCCTTAAGATGACATGATGAGACCAAGGTTCAGTTCTTCCTTCCATCTCCCAGGAAGAATTTTTGTTTCTTTTGTGCCGTCAGAGTACCATTACTTTGTGCTACTTTACTTTCATGAGAGTCAGTTGTTGCCGTTGTGCTTTTCAGTGCTGATTGAATTGGGACCACCTCAAAACCAATCTTTTATCTCTCTCCCTGCCTCTCTGTCCCCTCAAATCTCTATTTCTAAGGCTGCATCTACGTTAGCAAGTTCTTTCAGAAAATCAGGCCCTTTTTTGAAAGAAAACATGGAGCGTCCACATGCACAATGTACTCTTTCAATTAGAAATAGAACGCGGCTTTTCTGCCAGAAGGAACACCTTTTTTCAAAAGTTTCGTTAGGAAAAAGAAAAGCATCTAGAGACATATTGCAGGCCCTTTTTTGAAAGAGCAGTCCTCAAGGTGCTGGATTCTTCAGTCCCTGGCCTGCTCTTTCAAAAGAGCAGGTTGTGGGGGTGCTCTCTCTATTGAAAGAGCCGATCAATCTTTCAATCTGCTTTTTTGTATGTGGCCACACTCTTTCAAAAGAAGATCTTCTGGAAGATCATCTTTTGAATGTTCAGTGTACCGTAGATGTGGCCAAAATGACCAGCCTGTTCATAGAAACAGGAGGTCAGTGTCTCTAGATTGAGTAATGAGCCTATGACTGACGTTTGTCAGACATGATAAGCTGTATCTTTTCGGGGGAGTGCAAACATTTCTTCCAACTATTGTATTCTCCTTAGTCCAGTGATTCCAGTGTGTCATCCTGCAGGGTTTTTCCCCAGAAGCTTCTAAATGCCCCTGAATGTCTAGTATAACCAAGAAAAATAGTTTTTAAGTACCTTACCCTTAGACAAACAATATCTTTGTCATTGGGTTAGACGTGACAATGTAGAACGTCTCTTCCCTTCTAGAGAACCATAACATTAACTATTGCCCAAGAGGCCAAAACCACCTTTGTTCCTTTTTGGATCAAGAGCAGGACAAAGGAACTACTGACTTTCCCCTCTTAAACTGACCAGTATTAAATGATCATAAATTTGGGGGAATCAAACTAATTTTAGCATTGCTGCGCTTTGTGTTAGTGTTTTGCAATGCTGCATCTCAATGCTGAAGAATTCACTGTGCTTGTGCTTGTGCTTGTGCTTGTGCTTGTGCTTGTGCTTGTGCTTGAGAGACCAGTTTGAGGGGTGTTTAAAAACTGTAGCTGCAAAGGAGATACATGTGTTGTTCTGAGCCCTCCTGTATATAGTATCCAGGTTGTCCCTTTGCTGGGTAGGAGGAAGAACATGTCCTCTCAGTCTGAGGGGGGGAACCCCAAGAGAGTAGCTGATGTGGATGAAAAATCAAGGGAGGCAGAAGGAGTTATGTTTCTGAAATGAGGGCTAGGTGTTACTGAGACTTGAGCTTTGTCACTTTTTATTATGCACAAATTGTGTATGTAAGTATTGTATTTAGAGACATCTTGGTTTCTGAATCCCTTTATGCAGTAGACTCAGGGGGTCTCAGTCTCAGAGAGAAGACTCAGTAGACCCATGTTAATCTGTAGCTTCACAAATAACAGGCTGTGCTGTAGCACCTTAAAGACTAACACATTCATTTATTAGGTAATGAGCTTTTGTGGGTAAGACCCACTGAGTAGACAGTTGGAATCTAGGGTTTATATAATGGGAGGGCGGGAAGGGGAGAGTAAAAAATGAGATTACCTGTCCCTAGTAGGACAATTAAGTAGGATGTATGCCATACCTGCGAATATCAAAAGAGGGGAAATTGTAATGTGCAAGATAATTGAGACCTTAAGGCCAATTTAAAAGTGTCAGATTTGCAAATGAATTCCAATTCAGTTGTCTCACTCTGCAATCATGTTGTAAAATCCTTTTGTAGAAGAATGGCTACTTTTAAATCCTTTATTGAATGTCCAGGGAGGTTAAAATGTTCCCATATAGGTTTATGTGTATTCCAGTTCTTGATGTCAGATGTATGTCCATTAATCCTTTGGCACAAGACTGTCTTGTTTGTCCAATGCACATGGCAGAGCGGCATTGCTCGCACATATGATTGCACATGCAGGTGTGAGTCCCTGATGGTGCAACTGATACGGTTGTCTAACGATGGTGTTGCTTGTGAAGATATGGGGACAGAACTGGCAATGGGGATTGTTGCAGGGATAGGTTCCTCGGTTAGTATTTCTGTGGTATGGTGTGTGGCTACTGGTGAGTATTTTATATATGTTGAACAACTGTCTGTAGCAGAGGACTGGCCTGTCACCCAAGGCCTGTGAGAATGAGGGATTGTGTTCCAGTATAGTTTGTCCATGATGCACTGGAGGGGTTTAAAACTGAGGGCTGTAAGTGATCTGTTGTATTCCTTGTTGGGCCTATCGTGAAGTAGGTAACTTCTGGGTACTTGTCTGTTTCTTTACTTCCCTCAGTGGGAAATAATACTTCTATGCAGTGTTCTCCAACAACTTGTTTCCAGAAATTTGTGGCTGTGTCTACACTAGCCCGAAACTTAGAAATGGCCATGCAAACGGCCGTTTCGAAGTTTACTAATGAAGTGCTGAAATACATATTCAGGGCTTCCTTAGCATGCCAGCAGCCGCAGCACTTCGAAATTGACGCGGCTCGCTGCCACACAGCTCATCCAAACGGTGCTCCTTTTTGAAAGGACCCCAGCAACTTCGAAATCTCCTTATTCCTATCTGCTGTTAGGCTATTTGTATGGCCATTTTGATGTTTTGGGCTAGTGTAGACATAGCCTCTCTGTCAGACTTTCATCATGACACCCAATTTCATTCAAAAATATTAGTGTTTCAGGAGGATGCCAGTACATAAAACAGCCTTGCTGGTTGAAAGAAAGATAAAAATAGACACAGCTTAATATGGTGCTCTACTACTTTGGAAGTACAGGTTGAACCTCTCTAATGCGGCACCCTCAGGACCTGACCAGTGCCTGATGAGAGAATTTGTCTTGAAGTGAATATTGTCTAGCAGCATAACCAAAACTTCCACTGCTTACTGGGCTTTTAGAGACATTTAGGGGTGAATTACAGCCAAGTAACCACAGAGAACAATCCATTACTCAAACTTTATGGGACTACAGGAGACTTGGCCACACCCATGATAAGTGGTCATCCAGCTAACTAAAATCATGCCAGATTATGGATGTTGCCAGATGAGAGTTCTGGAGTAGAAAGGTTCAGGCTGTAATTGTACTTCAAGAAATCAATTTTCCATTAAATCACATGTTATGGGAATACATTAAAGAAGAATGCTGTAAATCTCTCTCTTTGTCACATTTGGCTTTGAAACATACTTGAATTCTTGTATGACACTTGCATTTTTTTTTGTTTTCCCAGGTCTATACTATTGCGCAGATTGTGTAGCTTAATGGGGACAGTCTTTTTATTGCGTTGCTTTACAATGTTTGTTACCTCACTCTCTGTGCCAGGCCAGCATCTGCAGTGTTCTGGAAAGGTAAAGGAATAGTCTTAAATTCTTTGTTTTCTGCTGATTTTTGGTTTAACTCTTGCTGTCAGATTAAAATTGCAATAAGAAAAGTCCATATTTGGGGTGCACTTGTAAAGATATATGCAGTTAGCTGCAAACTTCTGCTTGTGAAATGCTGACTCTCGTGTACAGAGACATCAATCCCATAAAGGATCGTGGAGCTGGTAGTCACCTCTATAGCAGTTTTTATAAAAGGTTTCTAAAATACTGCATTTGTATTGGGGCTTTCCAAGTAGAACAACACAGTTCATCAGAGGAACACATATTGAGTTACTGAAGGGGATAATTTATGAGCATTGACTGAAAATTAAATATTTACACTTCATTCAGCCTAAGATGATATATAATTGCCACGTATTTGAAAGATAGAAATACCAAGGAGAGAAGACACTTGTATGGAGCATAAGGCTATAAACTAGAAACAAAGGGATGAAGCTGTGAAACATGTTTAGGCTGAACATCAGGAACATCTTTTTGGCTGACTCAGTAGGGTGTGAAATAAATTCTCCGAAGAGTGGAAGGTCCGTTATGTGCATCACTTACAGTTACGATTTGATTTAAGTATATTCTCTAAATTCTGTCATTTATATTAGAGGTACTTTGTGCACCTCTATAATTACAGTTCAAGATTCTAGTTATGCCAAAATAGAATCCCAAGGCTGGTAATCTGTATTTGCTGCAAAAGTTAAAAATGGAAACGGAATGTGAATTAATTATGCATTGCGTAAGACAGCAACTGAATTTGTTAGCCATGTTCAGACTTATAGTGAGATGTATTTTTAGCAAAGGCTTTTAAATATTAATGTTGCTGTTTTAATTTTAGTTGTATGGCAATGTATGGGCAAAACTTCAGCGAGCCTTTGCAATATGGAGTGGTTTTGGAATGACACTCACTGGAGTTCATACATGTGGAGACTACATGTTCAGTGGCCATACTGTTGTCCTAACTATGCTGAACTTCTTTGTCACTGAATGTAAGTACACAATGTCAGTGTTCAAACACATGGGAGTATTGTGGGGCCATGACAGTAACTGTAATTATGGGTGCAAGAAGAATATTCCCTTCCTAGTTTTCTCTTCAGTTCTCTAAATCTCCTTTTATGATTGAAAGTTTTCATGGTTCGTTTTGAGCTGGAGGCAGAAGTTACTTAAAAAGTCCTTTGGTATTTTGACCAATCTTAGCTATTTCTAATGTGCCAGTCAGTCTTGAATCTAAGTTTCCTAAATTAGCATGTAATGTATTTGAGAAGATGTGCTTTAGACTTGGTTTTTTTTTTTCCAAGCATCTAAAGAACCTAGCAATTTCTGGGTTCTGTAAATGAAGAAAACAAAACACAAAAACAAAATAACTGTCAAAGATAATTAATGAGGGATCCAACCTGTAATAACTGGAAAATGATAAGCGGTTTTCAGGATGCATCTAGCTGCTTTTCAATCAAACGCCTTTCCTGGCTTTCTGTCCTACTTGTAAAAGTACTTGCAGAGGAAGCCTGGGCAGGTCTAGAACATATATTGCATATGGGAGTTGATTAAATGGGTTTTCTTACTACCTTCAGGTTCAGAAGGAATTAGTTTGGGGTTGGAGAGGCAAATTACTTTTTTTTTTTTTTAAAAGAAACAAATAAAGCTGAAGAATGGAAAATGGGAATGCCATTTCAACTCCAGTTTATTTTTATACTAAATCAAGTGTGAATTTTAAATAATCTTTGAGAGGGTCTTAAATGAATTAAACTGGGATGAGAACTTGCTATTCAAGTTGTTTTCCTCCTTCGATTGTCCTTACCCATGCTCATATTTACCCTCTCTCTATTACTTTCCTTCATGTGTTCTGAATTTTATTTTTGAAGTCACAACAGAATTCCAACACTCTGATGGACTTAAATAAATTGACACTGTAAAAATTCATACAGGATTTTTATTGTATGCATGTTCCACAACAGCCTCTTAATGAAGGAAGAGCTGTAATTTCTTATTTTCTACAAGGGTTCACTGAGGCATAATTGGACGTAGAGGCTCTATTTTTACTGACTAGCAAAGCAACAGCACAATAGTTCATTATTGGAAATTTGTTACATTTTATACCAAATCAAATGTGATTATGTAATGGATACAGTTAACTCAGTATAACATTAACATGTATCTAGTACTTAGAAAATAAAACTTGATCAATAAAACTGGTCTTGAACTGATACTTGATGCTGTCATTATCAGTCACTTGAATCTTAAAATACATGCTAAGAACTAAGACATAACAGAACTAAGACATAACAAGTCTAATGATCAAAGTAGGTTTCTACCATTTATGCATAGCAAAAAGGACTATTGCCCTACATTAATATTCTGGGTACTCATCTTGCTATATATTGAGTTAATAACCACTTCTCATCATGTATGCTGCTTTCAGTGTGTGTTGAATAAACAGCCTATGTGTAATGAATATATAATATGTATAATACAAGAACCTAAAAAAAGTCATATTCCTTTGAGATTGACAGTTGTGAAATGTTGTTATTGAACTTTTTGTGTTGGAATCCTTTGAGTGCATATCAAAACACTTGCTACAGAGAGAGATTAAATAATGCAACAGATTTAAAGAAATAATGTTTCAAAAAGGAAGAAATTTCCATGTATAGTGAAAAGTATCACAACTCTGCTATATACTCTGCTATATAGAGTATATCTTATAAGGTAATTTTAATAATTCAGAATGTGATGATTTCAATGTATTTAACAGCAAATTGAGACCTAGCTGGACTAGGAACTATAGTTGAATTACTTCAAAATCAGTTATATATGTGCTTCTGGAAACTTCTAAGAAAAGTAGGTCATACCTACTTCTATTCAGCATCATTGACACTGGAAAAAGTATTCTGTTTCTGGTCATGGTATATGTTAGTGAGTAATAGCGGGGACTGGGATGCTGCCATAATAATGGGGCTGGATTTAAAGAACAGTCCCACTCAGAACTTTACTTTGTAATCATTCTATGCACTGTTAAATGGGCACTACCTTTCAGCTCTGTGGTTGTTGCACTTCTTTGGTGGTGAACTGATTCATGTTCATAATTCTTAAGTGTTCTGATTCAATTAATTGGGCTGTGCTTATGAGTACAGGATCTGGCCCCTAACTTATTCTGTCTTACGGACTGCTGTGTAAATATAAGGTCATCTCAGGTATCTGAGAATGGGAAAAGTAAGCTTGCTGATAACCTTGGTTTGTGGAACATTGTAGGTGAATCTTTTAACATGATGCTTTGTCCTTTGCTAGATACACCAAGAAGCTGGAACTTCTTGCATACTTTATCGTGGGTCCTGAACCTCTTTGGAATCTTCTTCATTTTGGCTGCACATGAACATTACTCTATAGATGTCTTCATTGCCTTCTACATCACCACAAGACTCTTTTTGTACTACCACACTTTGGCTAATACTAGAGCATATCAGCAGAGTAGGAGAGCGAGAATCTGGTTTCCTATGTTTTCTTTTTTTGAATGCAATGTTAATGGTACAGTTCCTAATGAGTACTGCTGGCCCTTTTCAAAACCTACAATAATGAGAAGGTTAATTGGATGATGAGTGCTAAAGATGAGTTAGTAAGATGTATCCATAATGAAATCTCTACAGAGCGAACTGGAAAAATCAAACAACAACTTTTTCCATCCTGTGGTCTCCTATCCCACTAAGATTCTCAGCCACAAAGTTGGGATTTCCGTATGTCACAAGATAGTAGTTGAAAGTAACCCTAGGAGGATAGGTAGAGGCTGCCCATACATGATTATGAATTTGAAAGAGAGGAGTCTTTTATTACCATTGGCATGATTCAAAAAATATGCTTTAGAGTAGAGAATAACTTACACTTTTGATGTATGCTTTACATGACTTGCTGCATTGAGGGCCAGAAGATCTCCGGCACCTTGACTGTTTGCCTGTAGAAATAATACCAAGTACTACATTGTTAGTCACTGACTTTCTTTTAAAAGTAATGTTAAACTAACTTTTCAGGTGAGGCATGTACACTTACAAAATGAGGTTCCAAAGAGTAACTTGTCAGAATAAGGAAAGCAGTATAGTTCTGTACTAAATGGTTTCTTAGAAATCTTAAGGACAATTTCTCAAAGATATAAAAGACAACATGTGGTAGGCATATAGGATGCCAAAAGTGAAACCGCCTCCTTTTTCTTTGATTTGGGGCTTGTCAGCTACTAAGATGGTGTTTGAACCGAACTCACTTGGTCAGAGTAGACGGTTTAAACCATTGTCCTACCACTCAGAGGGTTCCTTGTTAAAGTTCAACACATAGATTAGAAGTAAAAGCTACATCTGTTGAAATGAAGTTGAGGTAACTTCACTGCTTTAGAGTCCACATAGTTACTATCTCTTCTGTATGGTTTATCAAATACGTTGCCTAAACTTGCGCATGCTTTTTATGAGCAACTCTTTAACCACTGGAACACTAGAACAGTTATCTAGAAATAATAGTGCCTCATAAATAGATGGGGAAGTGCATGTAATGATTTTTTTCCCCCCTTTGGGAAAAGTTTAAAAGCAAATTTCAGAAATAGTGCTAAATGTTTATCTTTTGTATTAAATATAGTGTCCCTGATATCAGCAAAATGTTGAATATATTTGACTGCCTAAGGGGTTTTTTGACAAACTGTATGCAGTAAATACTTTACATTTAGTCTTAGCAATTATGAAAATAGAGTGGTGGTTAGAAATAAGCTGCTTTTAGGACACTACGGCTGTGGCCACACTAGCCCCTCCTTCGGAAGGGCTACGGTAATGTGGCACTTGAGAATATGCTACTGAGGCGCTGCCATGAATATGTTGCGCCTCACTAGCATAATGGCAGCTGCGCACGCTTTGAAACTGACAGTTTTGAAATACACACTGCCCGTGTGGCCAGGGAACTTTCAAAACGATCCCCCTGATTTCAAAAGCCCCTTCTTCCCATTTGGTTTTGTGAAGAAGGGGCTTTGGAAATAGTGGGGGTTGTTTCAAAAGGCCCCCCGGTTATACGGATGGCATGCGTTTTGAAACCAGCAGTTTAGAAGTGTGCGTGGCTGCCATTTTGCTAATGAGGCACTGCATATTCATGGCAGCGCCTCATTAATATATTCCAAAGTGCCACATTACCATAGCCCTTCTGAAAGGAGGGGCCCGTGTGGCCACGGCCTTCGAGTTAAAGTACCTTAAGTGGTTTAGCTTCTGTGACTAGTATCACTTTTTTGAGAGATGCTGTTGTCTCTTGTGAAAGACTAGTGATTAGAACTGGAGCCTGAAGTACCGTATGCAAGCAAGGCACATATCTGTTCAGATATTACAAACTATTATGCGTATATTTTTGTGTGCAAGAAGGTATCTTTAACTGTAGTAACTTAGATATAATGGAGGATAGTAGTTAGAGTTGCAAATTGCAACCTGTGTATAAATGTTGGTGATTACCATGTTAATTCGCTATCATGTAATTTGAGACTGGCTAGTGTGTGAAAAGAGGTAGTGGAGTTGCCTGCTTTGAAAAAGTTCCATGAAAATTTGCCATTCCAATACAAACTTTTGTGACAGTAGAAAATCAAACACAGGCTGCTTCTACACATGCCACCTCCCGTCAGAGGTGGCACGGTAATGAGGCAATTCAAAGCAGGCTAATGAGGCAATAGTGTGCATATTGGGTGCCTCCTTAGCATAATGGCAACCACCTGAACAGACTTTGAATTGCACATTGACAGTGAAGATAGGGGGCACCTTTGAAATAAGCGCCATGCTTCGACATTCCTTTACTCCAATCTAGTTTTGTGGGAGTATGGGAATGTAGAAGTGGGGCACTTATTTCGAAGCTGCCCCCATCTTTGCTGTCAATGTGCAATTCAAAGTCTGCACTTTGCAATTGCGCAGCTGCCATTATGCTAATGAGGCTCTCAGTATGCACGTTAGCGCCTCTTTAGCCTGCTTTGAATTTTCTCATTACCATGCTACCCCCAATGGGAGGTGGCATGTGTACAAGCAGATATACAGGATTTGCCTATCAGCAGCAATAAAATTACCCAGTAAAGCAGAATTTTGCAACACAAAGGTATTTAAAGCACCATAATCTAGTATGGTCTCCCATTTCTTCATTTAGGGGCCTTTACAAAGCTGCTTTAAACATGGAATTAGAAGTAGTAATTACGATGAGTGGGTAATGTGTAATCTAGTTAAAGCTTCTTTTAAAAAAAATTGCAACTTTATTTAGTCCCTGTTCCTTGGACAAGTCCAACATTCTCGAGTATCTGTACCAAATGCAGGAGCGCACTTAGTATAAGATACATTGCTGTGCAAATTTTGATATCTGTAACATTCCTGTTCTTTGACAAATCTGGATTTACATTATTTTGATAAAAGATGTTTGCTACCCTTACCTTCCTGATAGGAAGAGGCAATTTGAGCATTCCTTTCTGGTACATACCCCAGTTAACAGGTACAGACTTGCTTCTGTGGCTTTGATTAATTCATTGGGCCATAATTTAACAGTGTTATTTCCTTACCGCTTCAATGTTTTTCCAAGAGGTGTACAGGTTTATATTCTTTGAGGTTTTTGATACTTTAGGGGGAAAAAAGGAATCAAAAATGCAATTAAATTTGCAAACCTGTTGACTCTGAAAATAACTCCCAGATTGCTGACCAGCTTAAGTTTGTATGAATTGTAGAATGGTTTTTGTCTTATTTACTCATGTCTAATATAAAAATTCTATAACTTACCACAAGTGTTTACACAAACTCACATGGCAACTAAAGATTTCTATGTAATACTTTAAGTTAAAATCTTTGTTTTTGAACAATAACCTTTTTTGATTTTTTTGCTTCCAGCTTTATTTATTTCTTAAGTGCTGTTTACATTTAAAGTATTTTGAAATCAGTACCGGTGTTTTTAAAATATTGTTATGAAAATTGGATGCATATCTACACCATTGCTTTTATATATGCTTGCACTGATCCTCTTGCTGCTAAGAATCTGTTTCCAATATTTGTAATATGGAGAGCTGGTTTCCTGGGAACTGGGTAAGGTGTTAAGACTGTCAGTTGCTCTTCTTTTTGACATATCTACCAGTAGACACAAATTTAGTAAGTAGTTCAGTGAATTCTGACTATAAAGAGAAAACAAAGTATTTCAGATGCTTTTATTCAGCGTCTCAAAACAGCAAGCAATAATGGCAAAGTGAAATGGGAAGGAAGCCTAAAGTTAAGAGAAGTACAGAGTTTTTAAAATGCTTTATGCCAGGTTTTTCTGCTCCCCTGCTGTTAACAAATCTTGGAGTTTCTTTTGGCAGCAGTGAGGATGGGCCTGAATAATGCTAAACACGGTCCTATTTGCTGTGTTTCCTGTTTCATGACATCAGACACCTGCCTGCCACTTTATTTGTTTCAGTTTATCTGCAGCTTTTTTTGGCAGATGCCTTGTTGGAGAGGATGGGACAGAACCACACATGAGTTTCCCCTCAAAATCTGATGTGGTTGGTGGTATATGATTAGTGCTTTATACAGGAAGCGCCAATGATGAACAAACCCATGAAATGGACTTTGAAAAGTAAATAAACTAAATTAAACAGAGAAGCAGTTTGTGAATCATTCAGTTACAAGGAAACACCTGAGATGATTGAAACAATAGTCTCAGACTCATAGATGGAAGTTGTTTTTTTCCCAAAACAACTGCTTGTCCCCTGTCACTAGCTGTAGTACTAATTTAAGGCCTTGGGAGACCTTGTGGCTTAATACTGTATTTCAGGCAGAGATATAAATGTAGGTTTAACTTTTTGTTGTAGATAAGGAAGGTGACACACACAGGGGAAAATGCCCTTTCTTAGTCTTGTGGCGTAAGAAGGCTGTAATTTTTTGTGTGCGCAAATGTCACGTCTTGAGGCTTTTGTCTGGGAATTCCCTGGAGGACTGGGAAATTCGTGGGATTGTGAGTACCAGAAGATAAGCTTGAATTTTTAAAAAGCATTTTTAATGAGACTTTTGAAGATCATTTAACTCAAACTTCTGACAAAGATTTGGAAGAGAAGCTTTTAATCAGATTCAGTACCTGCTTTTCAACTGAGGACTCAAAGCTTCCAATCCACATCTCTACTCCTTTTAAGGAGTCCTCCAGCAAAAACAGGACAACCCCTTAGTTCAGGTAAAATCACTTTAGGCCACAAATCCTCAAACTTTTAGGACTACTTACAGCAGATCATGAAAGATTTCAAGCACACAGCTTAATCCATCAAAGTTTATGCTTAACTTTTAAGCCCATGAGTAGACCCACTAGTTTCAGTGAGATCACTTGTCCTTTAAGTGCTTCCCTGGCTTGGAGACAGTGCGCTTAGCAGGTAGTATAACTGAGTCCTGAAATTGTAATTAAGTGGGCATGTGATTTTGCTTTTAGATCACATTGGCCGTGTCTACACTAGCCCCAAACTTCGAAATGGCCATGCAAATGGCCATTTTGAAGTTTACTAATGAAGCGCTGAAATACATATTCAGGGCTTCATTAGCATGCGGGTGGCCGCGGCACTTTGAAATTGACACGCCTCGCCGCCGCGCGGCTCGTCCCGACGGGGCTCCTTTTCGAAAGGACCCTGCCTACTTCGAAGTCCCTTTATTCCCATGAACAGATGGGAATAAGGGGATTTCGAAGTAGGCGGGATCCTTTCGAAAAGGAGCGCCGTCGGGACGAGCCGCGCGGCGGCGAGGCGCGTCAATTTCAAAGTGCCGCGGCCACCCGCATGCTAATGAAGCCCTGAATATGTATTTCAGCGCTTCATTAGTAAACTTCAAAATGGCCATTTGCATGGCCATTTCGAAGTTTGGGGCTAGTGTAGACACGGCCATTAACTCCCCATGCACCATATGGAAAACATGTTCCAGCAGAATAAGGTAAATGAAAATGTTCAAAGTAAAATCACTTCTGTAGAGATGACATCAAATCTAACCTTGGTATTGGTGGTTTGATGATAGAAGAAGCAGAGTTTATTGGAAATGAGCTGGAAATCCCAATTGCCTGTACTAATATGGTAAATAAACCCTTTTTACAAATTTCTAACCCTAAACCCCCCAAAACTTAGCTATTTTATAAATGTGTAGACTGTTCAGTGTAGGAATTCATCTGTTTTTCCACAGGGGTATTTTTGATATGGTTTAAAAAAAAGCTGGGGGGCGGGGCGGAAGGTATTAGTGGAATTTACTGTAGTGTTGAGCAAAAATTAATATTTAAAACAACATTCTTAAAAGTTTATGCAGTATTAGGGACTTATACGCAACAGTGCTATGCTGTTTTACTGCTACAGACACAGTTTATCAGTACAACAAAATCAAGTTGGTTGGAATCGTTGGAGTTTAACGGAAGTCCTTTTGTAGACTTCCAAGTATCCCATAATAAAATTAATGAATAAGTAGTCATTTGTCCTTCCTGTATTTTTTTCTACTTGTGAGGATTAAAGAATAAAGTCAAGAAGTCTTTTGCCATATTTTATGTTGCTTTATGCTGAATAATTTAGGATTCTTTGAGGAACGTCACGCATGGTAATTATAAATCCGACATAGTTTTGTGAAGGGTTGGCAGTTTGTAGATACCCAATAATAAGCTAACATCAACCATGAGTTTCCTCACCTGCTAGAAGCTCTTTTGTGTCAAGGATTAATTGGTAGGCTACTAATAATCCATACATTTTTTTCCTGCATTTCATAGAAACACAGATTTTGAAACACTGATTTTTATGATTTAACAAAGTGTTTTTTATATGGGCAAATTTGACATGGAGTTAACCTGCAATATAGTTATTCACTGTAAATGTCTGGCTGAACCCTAAAAGGTACTGTACTATATTAAGCCCATTTTCAGTCATCTGTTTTGTAGTTCTTGGTAATGCTCATAGTTTGAGCCACGTGTGCTACAATGAATGGAATGTACATCATTCTGTGCGAGCTACATTTTCAGAACAGAGATATGGTAGTTGTGTAAGAATTTAAAATAAGCTTTTGAAAGTGGAATGTCTTGAGTTCATGTATTATCCCCATAATTTAAGTAGGGACTTCACTGTAAAATTTAATGTAAGTTAGTTTTACTGTCTACTTTCATTCAGTTGTGAACGACTTGTTATATGGAGGAATTACAAACTACACTAATGTACGGTGCTTAGCATAACAGTGTATAAAACTAGTACTTAAAGGTTTTTGGGGAAAATGTTTCTTTGCACTAAACACAGATCTTAAGTATTTCCCCCTCTCTCACACAGAAAATAGTGTTACTTGAAAGTTTATAAGTTCCTGTGGTAGTGAAGTTTGAAGCACAGTAATGTAAATAAGTAAATATTATTTTGACTCTAAATCCAGATTTAATATATTATTTTTACCTTGTATTAAAACCAATATTTAAAAGCATAAAAATAAAATCTTTGGAAGATGGCTGGATGATTTTTTTTTTTTTTTGTTTCAAACGTAAGTGGGTGGTGCAGTATCTAGTTAGGTGTTGGTGATTGGGGGGTCCCATCACCTGTGTATTATCGTACAAATAAATAAGGCAGAGGAACCTGTCACAGATGTGCCTTTTCCTGATCCTATAAATGTTCACCCAAATTTGACCAATGCTGGGGCTAAGTGTCATTTCCTGATCCCCAGTTCTAGCCTCTATTTTACACATTTATATACAGGTGTATATTATATATTATATTATCCCATTGCCTGTATATTATATTTATACCATAATATCCCATCACCTGTATAATATAATATACACCTGTATATAAATGTGTAAAATAGAGGCTAGAACTGGGGATTAGCAATTGACACTTAGCCCCAGTATTGGTCGAATTTGGGTGAACATTTATAGGATCAGGAAAAAGCACATCTGTGACAGGTTCTCTCCCTTCCCCTACTTGGAGCTGATTCCAAGCTCATGTGCCGAGACGTGGTAGAATGGCACTAGAACTTTGAAATGAGACGGTTGCTCTTCACTCCCCAGCGTGTGCTCTTTGCATTGCATGCTGCACACAGTTGAATTGAAAACAATGGTGATCAAGTATGAGAACCCCACCTGGGGCAGGGAACTTCCGTGACACGTCCCAGTTCCTGCATTTATGCAAAAATGTCACACGGAGCCCTGGCCATGGACCTCGGCAACCCCATGAGACATTTTTGCATGAATGTAGGATGCTGGACTTGTCATGGAAAGTCCTGCAGATTGCAGGACATCTGGCAACCCTAGTTCTAGGCAACAATCCCCAGGCCTCCAGAAGGGGAACAGGTCTGCTCCAGTGCTGCCAGCTCTCATCAGCTCACCACCAGCAAGGTGGATTTTGGCCATGGCTGAAAGGCTCAGGATTTTCCCTGCTGCCTGCCCTGTGCCCCTGCCTCCTGGGTAAAAGGAAGCCAATCAGAGCCGCTGCAAGAAACAGCAGTGAGGAAGAGGGAACAGCCAAAGCCATTTGCACAAGGATGAGAAGAGGGAGCAAAAAGAACTCCTGGGAGTGGGAGAGACTCCACCCGCTCTCCCTGTCCTGTGCTGCTTCTCTGCACCTCTTCTGCAGGAGTGGGTGATGAAGACCCACTGAAGCCGGCGTTCACTGTCCAGGTCTGGAAAGAGATGAAGGTCTTGCACAGCTGCAAAAGGAGCAGCGGTGTGCTGGGAAGCAAAGGCCAAATGTCAGGGAACTGATTTGCGGGGGCTCTCAACATTAACTGTGCTGGGGGCACCTGATGCAAAATCAGTTTGGGGGCCGAGACACCCTGCAGAATTTCTGCAGTGGGCAAGTCTCATTTCTCACTCTAACTTGCCAATACTTGTTGCTGTGTGCACATGTCAAGGGGATAGACTAGAGACAGGTTTTGTTTTGTTTTTTAAAAGCAAATAGCTTAAGACAATTTAAAAATCTCCTGCTGTTCTGGATTCTGGCTTTGAGATTTTTGCGTAGCTGATGGGGCTGGCCCTGCTACTGGAATGTAGTAGAGGTGCTCCAGCAGAGTAAGAGACTGCTACAAGAATAGCTCAGGGCCTCCAGATGGAACAGTCCTTCTCCCATCCTGAGTGTGAGCTTTATTCTCCCCCCAGAAGAGCACCAATACCAGAGTAGTCAACTCAAGTTAATGAGACAAGCTTGTTATTCCATGAGTCAACAGAGGGGATGTGTGAACAGTGAAAATACGGGTGGTGAGCAGTCCTCCATAAATGGTTTTGTGATAACGCACGGGATGAATATAAAGTCCTACTCCAGCCTTCCTGGTGTGGGAGAGGGTCACTAATATTAACTCAACAGCTCCTCTGTCTGCTTCCCCTCTTCACAATGGAATGTTGTCCAGTTTCCTTCTGCCTAGCTTCCTGCTGTAGAGTTAGAGAAACTCCGTGCGTGCATGCGGATGCGCGCATGCTGCCAGAGACCTTAACGTAGGCACAGAACCTTCAGCCTTGCTGTGGTGTTAGCAGTGTTCCCTGTAAGCTGGGCACTTGGGCAGCCACCCAGCTGAGATTAACTTGCCATCCAGCAGAGTGCCTACAGACAGCAGCATGTGATGCACATTAAATTTATTCTGCACATGGACGTAGAAAAAATGGAGGGAGCACAGGTTGAGGTCTGCAAGAAACATTTCTCCACCCCTTTGCACATTCATGTTGTTGTTTAGGTTCCAGGAGCATCTGGAAGCTCTAACCATGATCAGAGACTCCTGCTACTGGAGCCTGTGTAGGTATGTGTTAGGAGACAGTGCCTTTCCCAAAGTGCTTCCACTCTAAATAGACACCCCCCGCCAACACACAAAGTGCTTCCAGTCTAACTAGACCCTTCCTACCCACGCACACAGAGCATAGGAGAAGGGAGGTAATAGCCTCCTTTTTTTTTTTTTTTTTACTGTTGGCATGCAAAAGAATTAAACAACTAGCTGTAAATCACACATGAAGACTCTGGCACATCTGGGTATTGAACCCAAACTAGCTCCAGACTAGAGACCCAGCCTTCCTCTCTACAGGTTGAACCTCTTTTGTCTGGCACCTTCAGAACCTGGTCAATGAGAGAATTTGCTCAACCATAGGAGGTCAATATTGCTTAACCTGTTACCAACACTTCTACTGCTCACTGGGCTCGTAGAAGACATTTTGCAGTAAATTACAGCTAAATAGCAGCACAGAACACTAAGGGTGCATCTACACTTTCGTTCCTCTTTTGAAAGAGGTATGCAAATGAGGTGAATATTTGCATATTTTTATTTCAAAAGAGCTTCTTTTGAAAGAAGCAGCCAGTGTAGATGCTGCTCTTTTGAAAGTAAATCCCATCTTCGAAAGAATCCTTCTTCCCACTACATAAAATGAAGAAGGATTCTTTCGAAGATGGGGTTTACTTTCAAAAGAGCAGCATCTGCACTGGCTTTCTTCTTTCAAAAGAAGCACTTTTGAAATAAAAATATGCAAATGAGGTGCCACTATGCAAATGTGCACCTTGTTTGTATGCCTCTTTCAAAAGAGGAATGCAAGTGTAGACGCACCCTTAGTGTTCTGTGCTGCTATTTAGGACTGGAGTCGGTACACAAACCTCATGGGACTGTGGGAAACTTGGCTGCACCCATGATAAGTTACTGTCCAGCTCACTAAAATCATGCTGAATTGCAGATGTTGCTGGACAAGAGTGTGCCAGGCTAGAGAAGTTCAACCTGTACTCTATCATGGCTGTGCAGGAGCCATGATACACTGGAGAAGCAGACATTTCACTATGCAGCCAAATCAACCAAGCATGTGAATAAAGTGCCGCCTTTATTGGCACACTTCATGAGCTTACCAAAAGATATGTATCGTGATTCCAAAGTGAGACCAGCTCACTTCAGCATGCAAGAGCCTTTCCTCTCAAAAAGGGGTATTTCCATGGCATGGTTCTGCTTGCAAATCTTACCTGTTTGAGCTGCAGAGCTATTTAATAATGGTGGGGGATGTTCTCTTTCTGTAACCCCCTCTCTTCTTATAACAAACAACTGAACTGTTTTGGGCTCACATATGAGTAGATGGAAACCACATTTGGGCAGAGATCTAGTCTGGAGAATTTGAGCCCAGAATGTGAAAAATACAGGAAGTTAAGAGCAACTGAAAAATGTGATCTTAGACTGGAAATGCTTGCACCCTTTAACTATGCTGAGCTCTGCGCTCTTCCTTTTATAAACAGTGCCAAAGTTTTCCACATTAGCCAGGAAATGGCCTGGTGCCAGGAAAAGCTGTAACCATAAAGTTTCAAGCTCAGTGCCAAACCAGGTAGCTTTGGGGTTAGTTCTGCGTATGGGGTGTACAGTAATCCAGCAGAAGAAAACCTATCCACTTGTTTTAAGTACTATGCATATATGGCTTTACATCTGCTTGTGGCTATCAAATTATCTGGCATGTATTGTTTGTGCATAGAATTTAATTTAATTTCTACTCTTTGAATTGCTTAATGCTAGCAATGTATTTGAGCTGTCTAGGTTCAGATCACTTAGATGAAGCTTTTATGCATAGTTAAACTCAATTGGCTATAAATGTTTAAAAAAGTGAGATTATCCTGTCCAAACCTAATTACAGTAAACTTTTTCATATCCAGCAGCCCCAGGACTGGGAGGTTGCCAGATATTCAAATATTCTGGATAACAGGTATTCCCAGCAATATGCATTATGCTTTTTCTTGTCTCTGCTGCTGCCTGATGGTGAACTTCTGGGTTCAAATGAGGTGTGTGGTGAACTGGTTGGTTCATAATACTGGTGTTCATAAAGCTGAGGGTCTACTGTACTAAAAATATTCTTATGCCTACTTCAGTGAGCAGCTCTGGCATCTCCTTCCTTTGGAGCAAAGGCTTTACATTGGCTAAGAGGGTTGCCTAAGCTTAGGAATGTGCCTTTTGCACGCCCAGTGAAAACCCACCCAAATTTAGCCAGGTTAGCGTCCTTTGACGAAGCTGAGCCTAATACATGCTCAGGAACTATCTGCTCAAGTTTGGGTTTAAATACTCTGAATATTCTGTCTGCCCTGCTGATACACAACCCCCTCAGAGCTGCTCCGTGGGGTCCAATGACACAGGCACTCGCCCCACAATGCCACTTCCCTGGGCTTTCAAGGCTCAATTCACACCGAGGAAAAGGAGGAATTGGCTTGACAAAGAGGGAAGGGGCAAGGAACCAGGTCTGGTGAGGGCGCAGGCTTGGGGCAAAGAGCCTGAAAGGAAAAATTGGGGATGTAAGAGGTGGCTGAAGCTGCCGCTTGGGGTGCTGGTCCACTGGCTCTTCTAGCCAACAATACATTTATTGTGGAAGATGCAGATTTAAAAGACGAGGGAAGACTGAAAGAACTGGCTTATTTAGTTTAGAAAAGAGATTTACAGGGGACATGATAATGGTTTTCAAGTACCTTAAAAAGGGTTATAAGGAATAGGGAGAAAAATTGTTGTCCTTGGCCTCTGAGGATAGGACAAGGAGCAACGGGCTTAAACTGCAGCAAGGGAGGTTTAGATTAGACATTAGGAAAAGCTTCTTAACTGTCAGTGTGGCTAAACACTGGAATAAGTTATCTAAGGAGGTTGTAGAATCTCCATCACTGGAGATAGTTAAAAGCAGGTTAGACAGACACCTATTGGGGATGGTCTAGACAGTGCTTGATCCTGCTGACAGAGCAATGAACTGGACTTGACTTCTCAAGGTCCTTTCCAGTTACAGTGTTCTACGATTCTATGCGTAAGGAGAAGAAATTAAATTATTACATCTAAATCCACGTATAACACTTTTCTCACAGTCTATGCTTTATCTTAATGAGCTAAAATCCTTGTCTAAAGCGGTTTCTCACATATGGCATCCTTGCAGCATGTCCCGTCACTACAACCCTTGCTACATGGCCAGTGGACCTTGTCTTGGTTTTGCAAGGTCCTGGGCACCCTCAATGGCTCCTGATTTCAATGGGCGTGTTTATCACAAGAATATTCAACACCTTGTAAGACTATGCATCTGACAGGCTCAAGCTCCAAGACAAGGTGCTAGACATCTATTTGGCAGAGGCAATTGTATTATATGCTGCTATGATGCAGATCATGTATGTGAGTAAAACACAAGGAGGTATAGTCAGCTATGGTGGAATTTTATTGGGGTTACGCTCCTGATTCATTTAACCATGAAGTTTTTCTGAAGCAGGTTATCTGCTTACAACTTCTTGGAAAAACTTATGACAAGGGAAAAGCAACTTAAGACAAGTGCAAAAGAAAACAACTTCTGCAACTAATTTTATGGCCTCTGCTTGATGTAGGAAACACGATAATTGTCTCTCTGAGTAGGGTGCAAAAATGCTGGGATATGCCAGCCTTTTTTAAAGTACAATACTTGGTAGCTTGACTTAGTGCTGATGTTAAGGCACCTGAAGGAGCTTACAATCAAAAGCCCTCCTCTGGCCAACACAATTCATTGGGGCTGTGTTTGTGTAACAGTGCATATGTAATTGTGTGCAATAAATCTGTAAAAGTCACAGGTGCTTCCCTTCCATTTTTTTTCTAGATCCACTACTCATCACACAATATCAGGGACTTGAACGCATTAATTAAATGGAAACATTTTGAACTGGAGTCACAATCTCTATCCTCACTGATCTGCATGCACATTTCTGCAGACTGTACAGAGTTCTGTAGAGTCTGCAGTCTAAGGGTTGCGTACAACAATGTTCTCGTTCTGTGCAGCATATTTTTTTCTGTGGGCACCAAAGCATGTTTGAATGTACACCACCAGTAGAAACACAAACACCTCATTGTAGGTGCTCCACTAAGCAGCTGGGTGGTATTTGACTGGCTCCTGAGCAGCTGCACAACTTACAGGGAACACTGGTGCACAGACACCATCACGTAAGAGACATCCACTGCAATGTAGCTGACAAATAAACATGCAAGAGAGGGCCTGGAAAGCTGGGTTTTGGTCCTCAGAATGCTCTGGGGTTTGGTGAGAGCCCTTCACAACTCCCTTAGATGCCTGTGCCTGAACCCTGCAAATGCTGAAGCCCAGGTGTAACGCTACCCCTGGGAGTTGTCTCATCAAAATCAATAGGACGCATATGCATAAAATTAAATGCCTCAGTGCTTGCAGGAGTAGGGACAGAGTGCCCTAGTAGCCTTTCAGGTGGTAAGCACTAGCTAGTAGAAGAGTAAGTGCAGTAACTGGATGGGTAACTGGGACAAATATAGTCAAGGGAAAGCTCTTTATTCAAATACTATTCCACCTAGGAGAGCAACCTCAGAATTAACCCCTTACAGGCCCTTAGCATGGCACAAAGCAGGGCAAGGCTGGCGGAAGTAGTAATCCCTTTAGTGCAGCACTTTGCACAGGCATGTAATAAGGAAAAGGAAATGTTAATCCTCCCATCATAATCAGTGACTCCACTGGGAAAATGTCCCTCTGCTGCTCCCATGCCAGGAAATCTATGAAGGCCTTGCCTCCGTATCCCAGAAGACCTGTTTTTCTGGCCCTTCCTGTAAGCCTTAAAGAGGTCTTAGATCCCAAAAGGGTACTAATGCCACATATTTTTCCTCATTTGTTAACTGAGGAACATAGCCCATTTCTTTGGTCTTAAATGTTTAGTTGCACCTCAATTCACGTTCCTTATCAACTTTACCTGAGGTAAAGACAACTGCTGTCTCACAGGCACTGAAAATAAACACCTTTTAAACAGTGTCTGAAAATGTAATAAAAAAAGAGTAACAGATTATGAGAAGTGTGGTCTACACATATGATCAGATACCTGGAAATCCAAAGTTCCAGTCCTGCCTTTCATGCTGATCCCGGCTATGGCCTTCAGGGAGCTACTTCAGTTTTCCCCATCTGTAAAATGGGGATAATAGTATCTCATGAGGGTTATACGAGGATTAATTAGTGAATGGCTGTAAAGCACTGAATACAGTCAGTGCAGTGTAAAATTCAGGCAGAAATGAGAGACAGAAAAACACCAGTCTAACAGGGGTTAACACTTTTACTCCTATTAACTAACTTATTTCAGGTGCAAACTGTTCTACTCATTGTTTTACATCGTTCAGCTGTCATTATTCAATTTCAGTGAATTAGGGAACCTGAGCTCTTTGTCAGCTTTCCTATGAGCCGTAGAGTTGCAAGGACAGTTCTATGTTTTAGCATTTAGTCACTTGAATGTTCATAGTTTGTGCTTTTGCCCAAACCCCCTGTGCTCTTTAAAACAGAACACTCAAAATACCTGTCCCTCCCCTAAAAGGTTCTAAATTGGCTCCTCCTACAAGGGCTAAAGTCCCACTAATTTAGCCACCCTAAAGTCTTAGTAAAACACTATGTGCAGCAGAAGTTGAAGCCTAGCAGTGTTTGTCTATGTTGAAACAGGCCTCATTCCCTGAGGCACAAGGAAAAACCTCAAGGGAGATGGAACCGCCACCAAAAAGAAAAAAGAAGAAGCAAAAGACTTCATCAAGCAAAGAAAAACACAGAAATAAAAGTAAGTACAAGCTCAATCGTGCCCCAGGTTGGCTACCCATACTATCCCTTCCCTTTGATTCCTAAGTTCTCTCTTGCAACAGAATTTTTCCCACCACGCCTTTTATTTTCTTGTTAGGAAAGATTACGTATTGACTGTATGAGTGAATAACTGAGAATCTGCAGGCAGCACCATTAGAGGTGCCCGTTATAAAGCCAAAGTACAAGCAGAGGGAGTCCAGCTGCCTTTGGCCCTGGTGATTCTACACACTAAAACTAGGAGCATCTATGTGCGCCACCCCCCCCCCCCAAGCTCATGTTGCCTACAGACTTTCAAAATGCTCCAAATTTCCCTTAGCTTTGGTGGCTCCTGCAGACATTCTGGCTCTCCACCTGGCATCCGTGAACCCCCTTCTTTCCTACTCTCAGTCCCACAATCACTTACCAATGGGGCTACTGTGAGTATAGCCATTCGCTACAGGTATGTTTGTGCAAGCTTATTTAAACTGGTGCAATGCCTGGGTGGACATAAGAGTAATTTCTTTTGGTTTAAATTAATCCAGTTCCTAAATGATTTAAACTAAACAGAAGGAAGCCTAGCTTCAACTAAAATGAGAGTGGGTACTTTTGGCACCAGTGGTTTAAAAATCACACTGTTAGTTAAATGGGGACAAGTCAATGTGTAAACAAGGCCATAGTAGAGTTCAGGCAATTCAAGTATCTGAACTGAATTGTTGCATTTGACTTTCTTCATATTTTGTTCTCAATTCTGTATTTCCTGGGTTTCTAACATTTGATAACTGGTATCTGCAAAGTCCTAACATATTTTAGCCTAGATCCATACAAAATGGTGTTGGTTAAGAAATATAGGCTGGAGGAATTGGCTGGAAGGTGCAGAGAGTGAAGGAAAGCTAATTTAGAGAGAAGGAAATAGGAGGGTTTTGACAATGGATCAGACCGTAGGAAGGCACACTAAGTTACTGACCATGTTAACTGGAAAGCAAAGATTACCATCTCTGCAGATCCACAGTGACCCTACTTCCACAATACTTGACTTTTCATGCAGGTTAAGGGGAACCAGGGAGCAGCCTGGTTCCCTTCTCCCTGCTGCTTGCCACTTGTGGGACCCAGGAAACTGACCAGCTGGCAAGCAGTGGGGAGCTGGGGACAAAGCAGCAGACTGGCTCCTGGCTCCCTTCCACTTGCAGAGAGGGGAAACTGAGCAGGGTAGCACCCTGGGCCAGTTTCCTGGCTCCAGCCAGTGGAGGGGAGCTAGGAACCAAGGGCAGCCTAGTGCCTGGCTCCTCTCCCCTTCTTGGAGCCAGGAAACTAACCAGGGCTGCTGCCTTTCTCAGTTTCCTGGCTCTACAAACAGAAGGGAGCCAGGAGCCAGGCTGCTGCCTTGTTCCCCCTCCCTGCTGCTTGCAGGGCCCAGGAAACTGACCAGCTCATTCCCAGTTCACTGCCATTCTGGGGACTGGGAAACCACTCCCATCAGAGACGGCAGACTAACTCTCGGCTGCGCCCGACAGGAGCAGTTTTCTGTCAGGGGCAGCAGCCACGAGCCAGGCTGCCACCCTTGACAGCAGTGGAGAAACCACTCCTGTCAGGGGCGACGAGTCAGGCTGCTGCTCCCAACAGGAGCAGTTTCCCCGCTACTGTCAGGGATGGCAGCCTGACTTTCGGCTGCCACCCCTGACAGGAGCGGTTTCCCACTCCTGTCAGGGGTGGCAGCTGTGTTAACCTGAGACATGCAATTTGATTGCACGTATCTCAAGGGTATAGTCTACGCTCCCTCTCTTCCCCACCCCAGTTCACTCCTTCAGTCTGTGCTTCTGATATTAACTCCCATTTCTTCTATCTTTAATTGCATTAGCTTGTTGAGTCCTCCAGCATGTATATATTTATGCTGGACCTGAAAACTGTATTCGCTTGTTCATCTCTGCACATCATTTATGGATACCAAACAAGAATATGCTGGACCTGCTGGCTCCACAGCTGGTGTTTTCCACAATCCAGAATATTACTTAAGTGCCCTGTATTTTGATAAATTATGAATATTACATCATAGTGAATTTATTATACTTTCTTGTGGACCCTCATTTTGAATTAAAAAGGCCATAGTACCATTAGAGGGGACTAGAAACCTTAGAACCAGCTGTACCATACGAACAGTTCCTTAGCTCAGTAAAAATATTATATTGGTGACTGAGCAATTTCTGCTGTGGGGTTTGTCACAAGGCATGATTACAGGGACTGCTGCAGAACAGGCACATGACTCCGTCTAGCTCTGCTTTCTTTCTTGGAAAGGGACCTCCCCTATGGGCAGGAGCACTATAGGGAGGGAGAGAGAGAGAGAGAGAGAGTAGCATGGGATGGTTTTGATGGGGTGGCAAAGGTCTGAACAAAAAGGCTTTGGCAGCTGTGATTGGGAAGAATGTGTGCAGCAGAGATGGAGGAAATGAAGGTGTGGGGTGCACATACAAACCCTTGAGGCACGTTAGTTTCATTTACTTGGTTGCCTGGTGACACCTTTGTGATGCTACTGTATGCAGAATTTAGGAAAGCAGAATAAAATACACTGGATCAGAGCCAACTGTGGGGAGGGCAGGAGGGCTATTTGGCCTTGGTCAAAGAGGGGCCCTCAAATTTAGCGACTCGTTAATATTTTGGCATTTGATAAGATTTGCAACTTGGTATTATGCATATCCCTCAAAAATAAGTGTATTTGCACAGAAAAAGGCAAGAAAAGCATTTGCTACATACAAAAGATCAAAACTGTCTCTTTTTGGTGCATTATTTTGTTTTTATGCATTGTCATATTTTGCTTTTATCATGGCTAGGGGCCTCAAAAGCTGGAAGTGACCCAGACCTCTCTGGACCTCTGAGAGGGCCTTCAGTGGCTTTGTATACGTATATAGTAAAACTGGAAGCAATGCCAGACCCTGAAACAAAGTCCAACAACTTCCTGCTTGTCCTGGTCAAATAGCCAATCTGATCATATACCCTTTCAAAAATAGCACCACAATGGCACACTTGTCTTTATTCCTATCTCTCCCACACAGAAGGGGAAAAGCTGTTGACTTTGTTTAATTCTTTACTTGATTACGCATATGTTTATCACCACAAATGTCTTAAATTTAGGTCATATGGTCCTAGGGTCTGTAGCATGCCAGATGTGCCAAAGGCCTTTTGTTCTGGTGAGTTAAAACTAATCCTAGATTTCCCACTCAGGGCTGTTTTACACCATGAAGTTAGGCTGACTTAGTGCTGTAGCTGAGTAAAAAGGTACATTCCCAATATCTAAAAATAAGCCTCTGTGTAGCTAGTCAGCAGGAGAATTGACCTAGCTACTGCCCCTCAAATGCATGATTTCTAATGCTTAACAGTATTTTTAATTGGGATTATTTCCCCAATATGGATGTTTGCTGAATGTGGGCCTCCGGTATTTTTCAAGCATCTTGACGTTTTTCCCACCATCCCTAGGATTACCTCTGAACCAGTCATGTCAGTATGTCACTTGGATCACACCCACACTTTCTTTTGACCAGACAACAAAACCTTCTATTTTTTTACTGCTGTATTACTGCAAAATGACTTGTCAGAAACAAAGGAACTGGAAACTAACTATGTGAGTCTGTGCTCACGAAAGCTCACGCTCAAAACTTTTCTGTTTGCCTATAAGGTGCCACAGGACCCTTCGTTGCTATGTCTACACTAAACAGCTTACAGCAGTGTCGCTGAAGTGATTCACCTGTTCCACTGTAAGATCTCTTGTACAGCTGCTCTATCCTGATTGGAGAGAGCTCTTCCTTTGGCATAATTAATCCACTTCCCACGAGCAGTGACAGTTACATCTGCGGAAGTTCCACACATACTAGCAGTCCTGTGGCTCAGGAGCTGGAACATTCATGCTTCTGAGCGATGTCACTTTTGCCAGTGTAAGTGGTAGTGTAGACCTAGGCCTAGAAAACATTGTGGATTTTTCTAAAAAGGCCACCCCCTCCCCAACACAGAGCCCCAGTCCCTGACTTCTTTTGTTGAGACAAGCGGGCTGATGCACGCTGCGCTGTGTCTTATTCCCCCACGTCTTTGTTCTGGGGAGCTTTGCAGCCCTGATGCACATTAGCAAAGAATCTTCAGTTGCCCCCCTTTCTTTTTAATTAAAAGGGTTTCCCCCGTCCAACAGCGGGGGAGAAGAGAGGGGGGATTTGATCTTAATGTTCTGTACCCATCCCCGCCGACAGGGCCCTCTTCCTCCTTCCTCCAAGCACCCCCTGCAGCCCCCTTCTTTGAGTAGCCCCTATACAGCTTCCTCCAAGGAAAGCCTCGTCTTGCCCCGCCCCTCTGAGTACCCCCTTCTCCTTGTCTCTCCCTTTGGTAGTTCCACCCCACCCTGCGCCCCCTCCATTCTGATTAACCCCATTTCCTCGCCTACACCCCCTCACTATCCTCACCCCCCCCCCGCGCGAACCCTCCTCCTCAGCCTTCTTGCTCCGCCCCCTATACAGGCCCCCGCAGACACAGAGGACCTTCTCCCTGTCCTGGGGCTGCCTCCGCGGTGCCTGCTCGGTGGCGGGGGCCTCCTCCTCTCCTATCCTGCCGCCGCCGGGCTCCCCGCCTTGCCCCGGCGAAGGTGAGGCGGCTGTGTCCCGGCTGCGGGCGAGGCGGGGGGCCGCGTCGCGACAGGCGCTTGGTAGGGCGGCCCCGGCTCGTTGGGGTCCTGCGCAGCGGCGGGCGGGTCGTCGGTGTCTCCTTCACTTCGCCCTCTCCACTTCGAGCGGCCGCAACCCGCGCGGCCTTCCTCCTGCCAGCCCCGCCCGGCTCCCAGCGGACAGCCCCGCCGGCCAGGTGACGGGGCCAGCCCCCCACGGGAGCGGGGTGGCGGCTGCGGGCGGAGCGGGCTGCCCTGCCCTCCGGTCCGGGTGAGGGGTGGGGACGCTGCGAGGTGGGCCCGGGGCCGGGCCGGGCCAGGGTGGGCCGGGCCGGGCCGGGCCGGGCCGGGCCGGGCGGCTTAAGATGGCCGCGTTCACCTTGCAGCTGCGGCGTGTGTGGCGGCGGGAGCCGGTTCCCCCCCAGAGCCTCTCTCTCCCCGGGGCCGCGGCGGCCCTCGCGTGCTCCCCACGTGTGCTCAGGCCGACCTGCCTCGCTCACCCTTGCATGTTGGTTTTTTTTCCTCCCCTCTTTGTAGATTCAGTAGCTTGGCCTAGCTATGACTTATCCTCCGCAATGTATCCCTCCGCCTCCGAGACGTAAGTAGGGAGAGAGCTGAAGCGAGGTTGGGGCTAAACAATACCGTTATGAACGAAGGAGCAGGATAAGCGCTGAAAGGGCCGGTGAATGCTTGAGCCACATGGCTCACGTCGGCCCGGTAGTCTCTCAGTGATCCGTCGCAGCGTTTAATATTACAGCCTGGATCCAGGTGGTTCTACTTAGGTTCGACGTAAGGGGGGGAAAAAAAGGCCTAATAGGGTAGTTAGGCACTAGGGTAAATTTCTTAGAGGGGATGGTGGACTCTCCATTATTGGAGATATTTGAGAACAGGTTGGATAAACCCCTGACTGGGGTGACTTAGCTGGGATTGGCCCTGTTTTGAGCAGAGGATTGGACTTGATGACTTCCTGAGGTCTCTTCCAGTTCTGTGATTTTATGAAATATCTAACGGGTGTGATAGAGGTGGTGCCTGGTCCTGCTGTGATGGCAGTGGACTGGTCTTGACAACCTGTAGGGGTCACTTCCAGTTCTAGTATTCTATGATTCTGTTATCAAGTGTCTAGATGTTAGTACACTTAAAACTGCCATCCACCTCCTGCTTTTTCAACATTTCCATCAGCCCTCTAAGAATTCCTCAAGGTGACTTTAATACAGGGGTGTGAAGGAGTTACACAGAATATCTCTTGGGAAAGATGTAATGTGGTAACACTGTACATCCGTTATATTTCTTTGAGTGTGTAATAGGTTTTTTTTAATCTGGTTGTTAAATCACCAGTTATTTTTTCTCTGATAAAGGAGTGAAACTTAATTTTGCTTTCTTGGGAGCAGTCTTTTTTCCAGGAATGCACTAGGAAAAAAGATAGTTTTGAAGCACTCAGGAACAACATTCAAATAAGAACAAAGCAGTCATGCAGCACTTTGATGAAAAATCTTATTAGGTGATGAGATTTTGTGGCGCAGACCCACTTTTTCAGATCTGGAAATTCTGATGACTTGCATGACTGCTTTTTTGTTTGGTGAAGATACAGACTAACAGGGCTACCCCCCTGTGACTGTTCCACATTCAAATAGTTTGTTTTTCAGAAACATAAGTATCTAGGATTTATAAGCATAGTGTTTTTAAAATCTACATGGGCAGTGTTAATTTCAGTAAAAGCAACTGACAATTTGAGGCTGTATTAACCGAAAAAACCCCAAAAAAACTGCTGCTGCTTTCACTTGAGTTGTTTCAGTTTTTTTTTAGTTGTAATGGAGAATGGGGAAGTACAGAGTTAATGACAGATTAATTACATCATGATTCTTAAGTTGAATGTGTCATTACAGGAAAGGTTGTTATAAAAGCATCAAGGACACATTGACAATTGGCCACTCACTTGAGCTATACTACCAAAGAAGTAAAATGTACAGGCTTGCAAATTACATTGCATTTTAAGACACAGCAGCAATATTTATCATGGTATTCATACAATTATAGATGCAATATGTAACAAATACTTAGCAATTTGTATGTACACACCCAAATCTTGGATTCAATTACTGTAATAGCATTACAATTTTCATAGGGCATTTCTAATCTCAATATTATAATGTGTTCATCACTAGCTTTGCTAATAACTTTCCATGGCATTTGCACTCTTTAGCATAAATCATGTGCTGCCATAATATGAGTGTCCTTTTGAATTTAAGCTGCTTTATAAAAAAAATAAAAGGCTTATTTACTTAACCAGAGCCTAAGTGTTTTGATGCTGAAGTTTTATTATAAAAATGAAATTGGATGCAGCTTTTTCTTGGATGGTAGTGAACATGTGCTTAACTTTCTAGCTTTACTTTTAAAGCACTAACCACCTGGAAGAACTGTTTTAAGTCTGGCTGCACAGTAGGCAGTCAGATAGAAAATGTCACCATTTTCCTTTGTTTTTACAGTTCAGTAAGATCAATAGCCGGTCATTTATAAACAATTGAAACCATTTTTATAACTTTTTTAAAGGTGGTAATTAGCTTTGTGTGGCAGCTTTTTCAAACTGTGTAAGTTGTGTATTAGTTTATTTCAAATGAATTCTTAAACCATTCATCTGTGTGTACATGATCTATAAATTTTTTTTTTTTTAAAAGAGCTAGTACATACTGACTCCATGCAAGGCCAAGATCATTCCACTTTTTATTGAACACATCCAACTATTTTGTAGAATAATAAGGTGGGTTAGAGTCTAGACCACTTACCTGAGGGACACCTGGAGTCTAGCTGGCCCTACTAAATGAGACTTAATTACTTATATTAGGAAGACGGACTTGGATATATGTGACAGATGTGCTAGCATTGTAGAAAGGTAATGCTCATTCAAAAACCATTGTTTTATGGTTCCTGAATATTGAGCTTGTTCTTTACAGTAACATTATCTGGAACCAAAAATTGGAAAGGGAGATTCTGAAAAAAGTGAACCCTTCAACTATTGCTTTGAGAGCCTTCCAAAAAATTGTGGAATTCCCATTGTCTTCTGCAGGACTTAATATACCTTTGTCTCTCCGCATTTAAAAAAATGTGAACTGTCCTGTTCATTTGAGTACAATGTTAGTCTTTCTAACCTAATAAATGATAATATATCCTCCTGCATAAAACAAAATGGAGGCACTAAATGTTTTGGTATGCCAATTATTAAGATTGTAAATTCTGATGTACACTTGAGTAAAGGAGGCAAACAGGTGGCGGCATATTGGAGGCAGTTGCATGTTAGTTCCTCAGAGACCCCATGAACTTAAAATTTACATTTGTCTAAAATTTCAGCTTGTATCACAGAATCATTGCAACTGGAAGAGAGTAGACATTTTTTCTTCATGTATTTTGTGCTTTTGACAGTGATAACTGATGAGACAAAAAGCACTCTTCCCTTGTGTGGTTTCCCTTTTAGTTTTTGGTGCTTCCACAAGGGAGCAGGGGATATACAGCTTTCTTTCATGGTAATGGAATGCGTTAACTAAAGCAGGGCTGAACAAAAGTTTTACATTAGGCCCAACTTTTTGTTCCTGCAATTAGCAGGGCCCGCCAACCTGTCTAATGTAATCTAAACTGATGGAGATTTGGTTATGTTCATATGCAAAGATTACTTTATGTGTAAAAAAGGTAAGTGTGTAGAAACTTTATTAATTGGTATATAAATTTGAATACAGACATAAGAACAGTAAGATATTTCAGCATTTTTAATTAGCTGGATCAGCTTGAGACCCAGCAGCTGATTGTGCTGTGACCCCCTCATGAAATTTCACACACACACACACACACACCCCACTTTGTGCACTCCTAAACTAGACTATCTAGATGGGTCACTGGATACTTTTCTCAATATTTAAAGTAACTGAAATGTGCAAATGTCACTAACAGTTGTGATATAAGTGGCATTGTATTGTCAGCTGTGAAATATTTGGCTTCACTGAGGGCTGGTCTACACTACCATCCTTCCTTCAAAGGAAGGATGGTAATTAGGGTGTTGGAAGCTTACTAATGAAGTGCTGCACTGCATACGCAGCACTTCATTATGCAAATTACCCCTCTCCACGGCAGCTTCAGTACTTCAAAGTGCTGGGGCAAAGTTTTGAGGAGTAAAGGGACTTCGAAGTTCCCCGGCACTTCGAAGTACCGGCAGGTGAGCCGCGGCTAGACGTGCGCCAGTACTTTGAAGTTTAAAGGGGGAATTTGCTTAATCAAGTGCAGTGTATGCAGTGCAGCATTTCATTAGTAAACTCCCAACACCCTAATTACCATCCTTCCTTCGAAGGAGAGTGGTAGCATAGACACAGCCTGAGAGTAGAATGTGTAGAGTTTCTATAAAATTTACCAGAACTGTTGTTGAATTCAGAAACCTTATTAGCATTTTTGAATGTGTATGTCTCATTTGAATTAGTTATATGATATTAAAATACAGGACCAAGTGGAGATGGAAGCTAGATACACAAGCCTGCATGGTTTCCTTTTTTTTTTTTTGGGGTGGGGGAGGGACATCTGATGCGGTCTTGAGAAAAATATCTCATAGGAGTCCTGCTGAGCACAGAGAGACTGATTTTGCCACTATTTGCTACAACTTTCTCATGCCCTAGATAAATGGCATCTTTCTTTTCTGAAAACTTTTTACAGTTTCTGATATTTTATAAATATGGAATGTTTTAGCTAAACATTGGAAGATCGAGGTTGGAATTCACATGAGGAGGAAAAAATGACTTTTTGAGAAACCCGTGCTGCTTTGAAATACTGTTTTCTAAGAAAATCTGTAGGTGTGTTTCTGAATACTCATTGTGGGCTGCTTTCATTTGAGCTGTCTGTTCTTAATTTTCCTAGGTGAGCTCTTATTGGAAGACATGGTAGGTTAAAAACTAGGGATAGGTTATTTAAATATGACAGGTTTTAATATTAATATACTTCTTACTCTATCTTTTCAGCTCCGATGGCAATCCCTCCATCATATGCAGATCTTGGCAAATCTGCCAGAGATATCTTCAATAAAGGCTATGGTAGGATTCTACTTTCTTAGTCACTTGGCTGAAGCACGTAAAGCTAGCATTTTTTAGTTCACACATGTTCTGGAATGTTAACTTGTTTGTGCCTGTATACGCTGGGATAAACTTATGGTTTGGATTTAATGGGGGAGAGCCCTTACGAGAGTAGCAAAATGATTGTGGATTGGATTTGAAGAAAAGTCAGAGACATGCACAGGTTTGTTAAACAGAAGTTGATGCACAGGAACTAAGAATGTAGATATCTCAATGACAAGGAAAGGAAATAATGGGTTTTGTAGTAGTAATCCAGGGAGAATAGTGTGGTCTTGTAGTTAAGTCAGATGAGTATGAATGAAGAACTGGGGTTTGTCCCATCTGCTGTGGTTGAAAGTTAGACATGAGACTTTAACAATTGCTTTTAAACCAACACTATATTGAATTGATGAACTCAAAGTGGACCCAGTTACGTGTATATGGCACCTTCACTGGACATTGTTTCCTGTCCTGTGTTGGAAGAGCTATACCAGTGTAAAGCACTTCCTGTACTCCTATAACTGCATTCACACTTGTTGGGTTGTGGCGTTTTTAACTATGTGGTACAGTGAAGCAACATGACTTTCTGACATTAAAAACTTGTATGACCTTGGGGATCACGTTGCAAGTCCACATCCTGCAATGAACAGACCCTTGCTAGACAGATCCTTCTGTGCTCTGCAGAGCCCTAGCAAAGTCCAAGAGATCTGAAGTGAGCCACAGGTTATTGCAGGATTGGGGCCATAATCTTTGTGTTTCAGTTCCCAAGCTTCTGTTTATGATTTCTTTTTCTTCCCTCACGCACTTATTTAGACTGTAAGCTCTTTGGGCACAGACTGTTTTACTGTGCATTCGCACAGCATCTAGCACAATGAGACCCTAATCTAGGCTATGGCCTCTGTGTGCTGCTGTAATATCAAAAATAAAAACTTTGAGATGTTAGACTGCATCTTAATGGAAACTTGCTGCTTAGGCCACAAAATTACACTTAATCAGATAATTATGATAGAGAACAAGTTTACATTGGCAAACACAGAGAATAACTGATTCTCTTGTGTGTAAATTCTTATTATTTTTAAGCTTTAAGTCAACTGGCATTGTAGTGTGTGTTCTTGTATTGAGCATCCTTCAGGCGGCTTGGTGGGAGTGACTGTAACTCTCATCCTGTCCATATAGCAGTAACCGTTCTGGGGGAAAAAAATTGTTTAGTCTAATGCTAAGTGCAGCCAATTATCAGAAAGGTGACTCTCTCTAAAAATCTACTCCCTTTGGGCTTCTCTAGACTAGCTCCCTATATACTCAAACTTTGAAGTGTCAGCTCAAGCTGAGCTGTGGGTCACACACCAGCATTTCGAAGTCCCTTTAGTCATCAAAATTTTAACAATTCAGAGTTGCTGGGGGATGGAGGAGAGGGGAATTTGCTGCATTTGCATCGTAGTGCTTCGTTAATAAACTCCCAACACTCTAGTTGCTATGCTCCCTTCAAAGTAGGGAGCCAGTGTAGACAAGCTGTTTGTGTATTTGGAATTGTATTTTGTAGCTTATTTTGAGTCCCTATCCTTGTTAGCTATTTTGGCTCAGCAGTAGTATAAAAATATCTGGATTCTGTTCTGGTTTACACATCAACATAACTTTAAGCTAAATTCTGATTTGTAGAATATTTTTATCAGTGGTAGCATAAAAGCCAGAAAGGACACAGCTTGTCTTTGAGAGGCAAAGTTGAATCTGTGCAGTAGATGAAAACAAACTTTCCATTAGTTAACTGAGAAAATACTCCTAGTTCTGATCGGCATACCATAAATCAGCCTCTGCTATTCCTTTATTTCCCTTTTAAAGTTTGAGAGACAAGTACTCAATTCAGCACTGACTGCAGATGTTTCATTGTTCAGAGTATTTATTGACTGTGGCCAATGGCTGAAATAAATTTTCTTTTTTTACTTTTTGGCTTAAGTTATTACAGCATACATTCTATTTTCTTCAGGTTTTGGGCTGGTGAAGCTGGATGTGAAAACAAAGTCTGCAAGTGGGGTGGTGAGTTTTAAATTCATGTCACGTTTGGTTAACACACTCTAGTTGTCCTACTTCTCACAAGGAGCTTTTATGCACAAAATTAGTTAGTTGACAGGATCTTTTGGTAAGTGCTGCACAGTATGCTTCAGAAGGCTGTAGAGATCTGCAGCTCCAAACATACGTCCAGTTGCATGTATGCTAACGTGCAATATTCAGAAGTAATTTTTCTGAAAAACAACGCTAAAGGCGCTAAGCTGGGCATATTTTGACTCACTTATTTGCTGCATAAAAATGAACAGATAGTGGAACCGTTTTTAAAGATAAGACCAATAGTGAATCGGCTAATCTCATTCTGGGGTGTATTAACAGGAGTGTTGTATGTAAGACACACACAATCACTGTCCTGCTCTACTTGTCATCAGTGAGGTGTTGATGGAGTACTGTGTTCACTCCTCTGGGCCACACTTCAAGAAAGATGTTGGCAAACTGGAGAGCACAGAGGAGAGCAACAAAACTGATACAGTTAAGAGAACCTAATTTACCAGGAAGGGTTAAAGACTGGGCACACTAAGCTATGTCTAGACTTGCATTGCTCTTTCGAAAGAGGAATGCAAGTAAGGCACTGATTTACGTATCTTGTGCTTCATTTGCATAAACTCTTTGGAAGAGATTCTTTTTGAAGAAAGAAAGCAGTGTAGACTGGGCTCTTTCAAAAATAAACTCATATTCGAAAGAACCGTCCTTCCTGAAGGGCTCTTTCCAAAATTGGGTTTATTTTCGAAAGAGCCTTGTCTACACTTCCTTTCAAAATAATCTCTTCTGAAAAGGAGAGATGTAAACCATTGTCTCATTTGCATTTTCAATTTCCCTTGTTTGCATTCCTCTCTGGAAAGAGGATGAACTATGTATTTCAAAATTTAGGAGATGGGGACCTGACAAGTCTTCAGACATGTTACCTGTTGTAAAGAGGTTAGTGATCAGTTCTCCATGTCCACTGAAGGTGGCACAGGAAATTGTGGGCCAAATCTGCAAGTGAGATAGATTAGGTATGAGGAAGAACTTTATCACAGAACACCACTAGCCATCACCTACAGTCCTCAGCTAAAACCTCTACAGCGCATCATCAGGGATTTACAACCCATCCTGGACAATGATTCCCCACTTTCACAGGCCTTGGGAGGCAAACCAGTCCTTGCCCCACAGACAGCCTGCCAACCTGAAGCAAATCCTAACCAGCAACTATACACCACACCACAGTCACTCTAACTCAGGGACCCATCCATGCAACAAACCTTGTTGCCAGCTCTGCCCACATATCTACACCAGCAACACCATTACAGGACCTAACCAGATCAGCCATACCATCGTGGGTTCGTTCAGCTGCACATCTACCAATATAATTTATGCCATCATGTGCCAGCAGTGCCCCTCTGCTACCTACATCGGACAAACCGGACAGTCTCTACGTAAAAGAATAAACGCACACAAATCAGATATCGGAAATGGCAATATACAAAAACCTGTAGGAGAGAACTTCAATCTCTCAGGCCACACAGTAGCAGACTTAAAAGTAGCTATCCTACAGCAAAGAAATTTCAGGACCAGACTCCAAAGAGAAATTTCTGAGCTACAATTCATCTGCAAATTCGACACCCTCAGCTTTGGCTTAAACAAAGACTGCGAATGGCTGGCTAAATACAGAAGCAGCTTCCCCTCCCTTGGTGTTCGCACTTCCAGATCAACTGCTGGGAGTAAGCCTCACCCTTGCTGACTGAGCTAACCTTGTTATCCCCACCCTTGCTCTGGCTTATTTATACCTGGCCCTGCAGATTTCCAAGACCAGCATCTGATGAAGTGAGTCTGTGCTCACGAAAGCTCATGCTCAAAACTTTTCTGTCAGTCTATAAGGTGCCACAGGACCCTTCTTTGCTGTTTATAACTATAGGAACAGTGGAGTTTTAGAACAGGTTGCCAAAGGGCATTGTGGAATCTCCATCGTTGGGGGTTTTCCAATTTTTTAAATAAATATCTGTCTGGGATAGTCTCTAACTTACTTGGTCCTACCATGATGTATGGAGCTAGATTGGATGACTTCTTGAGCTCCCTTACAGCCCTACATTTCTACAAATCTGATTCCATACTTCAGGTTGGACCTCCCTGGTCCAGTACCCTGTGGTTGAGACCAATTTCAAACGAGGGATTTTTGCCAGACTAGGGTGATCTCCGGCTGCTGGCCTCCTACCAGTGCCGCTGGCCCTGCTTCTGGCTAGCCGCTGGCCCCAGGCAGGCTGTCCTGGTTGGGAGCCTGGGCTGTCAGGGCAGGGCTGGGCTGCCAGCTCTCCTGTTCACGGAGTCCCCATTTAGGGAGGCACAACCTGGACTGAAATTTAGAAATAAGTTTTGACCAATCACTTTGATCCCTGCTACTAACCAGTGCTGGATTCTTGAGCAGGAGACACATTGTTTGGTATTGAACTGTGGGGAGGTGATTCTTGCTGAATTGGCCGATAAATTTGCATACTGAAAAATGAAAGCAGATGCCGTACTAATTATATTTCCTGAAAATGTCTAACCATTTAAATATCATAGTAATGACATGTCTACAATAAGTTCTGCTGGCATAGCTTGGAGGGGATGAAGGGGTGGAGTATGAGGAATTTAAACCCTTGACTAACATCTGTGATGGCAAAAGCCCTAAGATAATCAGCAGGATAAGCCCTTTGTCTGATGTAGATTTTCTTTTTTGGGAGCAGGTTCAAGCTGTACCAGCAAGAGAGTTCTTTTGCTGCTTGAAGCTCTCTCTTCACTAGTGGTATGATGTGCAAGAATAGTGCTCTCCTGATGTAGCTATATACTACTTAAGGTATAAGTTACTTGTCACTGTAGTAGTTTTCGGTTGCCGTCTTTGTTTATGGGAACAGAGTCTGCCTTAAACAGTAGGTATTCCTTAAAGAAAAATGCTGATGGCTATAGACAAATGGGCTTCCACACAACTGGAATTCCAGCTTTTTAGTTCCTTTTTTCTTATGGTCTACTACCCTGTCTGGAACTCCTGTGTTAGCCACAGACATCTAGTGGCTTAATATTCTGCAAGTAAATACCACTTATCCAGAGTTTGTTTCATGTAAAGCTACCGTGTTTAATCAATTTTAAGTTTGTCATCTTTAAAATAGAGCTCCCTCTTGTAGTAAAAATGTAATGTTGTACCTTGAGGAGTGGACAGCTAGTTCTGGTGGGCTTACGGGAAAATGCAAGGCTTGTCTATGTGGTGCAGTAGTGCACTCTATGGGCTTTGAATTTTAAAGTATACCAACACGTTGGGCACTAACTGGCACAGGGTCTGCCTGAACCAGTGTGTAACAGATTGGTACACTTCAGAATTCACACATTTGTTCATGTAGACAAACCACAGTAAGAAATCTCTTGGGTCAAAAATTTGACTTAAAATACAAAACTAAAGCCGTGAAACTTCTTCTCCCATATTAACATTATAGTCAAAAGAATTTAACAAACATTCCCTGCAGTATTCGCTAGCTGGACACTTCAGCATTTTGTTCATGGTTATATTTAGATGCTGACTCTTCTTTCCATTCTCCAAGAAGAGAGATGCAAAAAGGAAAAAGCATAATTAGTGAGAGGCAACTAATGCTTTATAAACTTCAGATGCTATTGTATTATAAGTGCAATGTTTATTTAAAATAACTTTTTTAGCATAATAGTTACACATTGAGGGTTCTGAATTGAAAATTTAAAAATTTTGTGTAGGGAGTGTAAATCTGTATAACAGGTTTCCTGTTAGTTAACGTCACAGTCTGAAACGTACGTGGTCTTGATTGAAGCTGTAAAATTTCTTATTTTAGTCCCTGGATATTGCATTTAATTTAATTAAAATGTGTAGGTAGACGCATCTCACAATTATAGCCTGGTAGTGTCTCTTTGGGCAGTAAGGACTGGAATAGTGATAGTAGTATGAGGATTGCAGCATTTTGGCAGAATTGTTTGAGGTGCTATCTGCATTGTGCTTCGTTGCTGTTAATTGGTGCTATTAATGTCCTCACTAATATGAGCACCAAATTTTCACCTCTGTACTTGTGAAAATATTTTTTGCTTAAAAATCAGAAAAAAATCACTTAAACTGCTTCAGAAAGAAGTACAAAGCATGACCTATGCTGAAGAGTATAGTTGCTTGTAGTGGAATGGATTTCCTTGCTTTCGCATAAGAACAGCCGTGCAGGGTTAGCCCACAAGTCCGTCTAGCCCAGTATCGTGTAACAGTGGTCGGTGCCAGGTGCCCTAGAAGGAATGATAGAACAGGAAATCACTAAGCGATTGTTGCTCATTTCCAGCTTTTGGCAAACAAAGGCTAGGGATACCATCCCTGCCAATCCTGGCTAATTGCCATCTATGGATCTGTCCTCCATGAATTTAGCTAGGGTGTGTTTTGTTTGTTTTTTGTTTTTGTTTGGTTTTTTTTTTAAAAACCCTGATAGAATCTTGAGCTTTGCAACATCCATTGGCAAGGAATTTCACAGGTGTGTTGTGTGGAGGAAAATAATTCCTTTTATGTTTTAAACCTGCTGTCTATGAATTTTATTTGGTGACCCCTAGTTCTTTGTTATAAGAATTGGCTTGGAATGGGTTTTACATTTCTGAACATCAGCACATGCAGTGCAATTTCCTGGTTAAGATGGAGAATCTGGAAGCTCCTTTTTAGCAAGTTTAAAAAGGGAGTGGGTGTAGCTCAAACTGGATGAACAGGATAATGACACCAATGCTCATGTAATGTTTGCTTTGTTTTACCGTTATGATGCGAGACTTCCTTTGTATGAAACTCAGGAATAACTAGTATTGTCACCTTAGGAATTCACGACAGCTGGTTCATCAAACACAGACACAGGGAAAGTGAATGGCAGCTTGGAGACCAAATACAAATGGGCTGAGTATGGGTTGACTTTCACGGAAAAGTGGAACACAGATAACACTCTGGGAACAGAAATTGCAATTGAAGACCAGGTAACAGATTGATGTATTACTTATACTTAATTTTTTCCCTTAACTGGTAGATCTGAACTAATAGCTTTGTTTTTCCCCTAATTAGATTGCCAAAGGTTTGAAGCTGACATTTGACACAACCTTCTCCCCAAACACGGGGTAAGAGTTATGCTTCTGTTAAAATAATACTTCTTGGGCTGTTTAGGGGAATAACGTTGTATGTAAATAAAGGCTAAATGAATATTCATTAGGCTAATATAACTATAGTATATGGAATAAAAAGTATGTATATGGCTTGAAACGACTGTTCAAAACTACTCCTGGTAATTCAGGGTCTTATACCTGTTAGAAAGTGGCTCCATGGAGCACTGGTGCAAAATGTTTTGCTACTTAGTCTGAGAGGGTTAGATTTGTTAGAACAGTAGCCAGATTCTGCTTGCAGAAACAGAATACTTTATTGAGAAGCTTGGATGCTATGCAGGGTAAGGAGGTTAAGAGGTTTCTTCACTCTTGGTGTGTGGTATCTTTTAAGCTTTCCAATGGTCGATCGCATTTGGTTCCATAATAAGTCAGTTATGTCTTTCCTGGACTTGATGAGTCTTCTGTAATAGCCTTTGTGCGCATACTGCAAGTTACAAGAAGTCTGTTTTATTACTTAGAAAGAAAACCCTTTGTTAAGAAAAATAATTTCTTTATTTTCAGAAAGAAAAGTGGCAAAATTAAGTCATCTTATAAACGTGAATGCGTAAACCTGGGTTGTGATGTTGACTTCGATTTTGCTGGACCTGCAATCCACGGCTCGGCTGTTGTTGGTTACGAGGGCTGGCTTGCTGGCTATCAGATGACTTTTGATAGTGCCAAATCAAAGCTTACAAGGAATAATTTCTCTGTGGGTTATAAGACTGGAGACTTCCAGCTGCACACTAATGTGTGAGTATGAAAGAACTTACATTTAAGCAGCTTTTACCAGGATATTCATCAGCTTCCTATTCTGAATTAGTATCATTTGCTTGTGAAATACTGCATCTCATATGCTCTATGTGAGAGAACCTTATACAGAATTAATCAGCACACATCTTTGAGTAGTGCATGAGATTTTCTGTATGTGATTAGCAATTACTTCTGTTCCTCCCTTCTAAGTTAGTGTTCATAGTTTCTTTCCTAGCTACTTTACCTGAAGCAATTTGTGTGAAATACCCATTGCAGTTTGCAAAGTATGCAAATCAACCTACCTTGTAAATATAACGCCAGTACTAAGTACTGGTGACTGGAAAATTGTTTTGCGATAATAGGGTTGTTCCTTGTGATCTCTACAATAATGTTATCAGTTACAGTTGTCATGGTGTCATTTAAAATAAATAAGCTTTGGCCAGTACTTGGAACTGTTAGGCCATTTTAGCCCGAAAAGGGTGCTTTCACATAAGAAGCACTCAAGTTTATGAAGTCATCTTGCTGATGTTGCTTTTTAGCTATCTTGACCCTACTTTTTGTACAATTTGTAGTTTTTCCTAAAAGAATTCTCAGGCATAATGGTTCATTACTGAAGTCTTAATGTTGTTAGCATAAATATGTATGGTACTGCTATGTGTTAGGGTAGGAGTCAACTTGCTTTTTTCCCTGGAGTCAGCTTATGTATGTGTCTCATTCCCCTTGCCCTTTATATAAAAAGGAAAAGGGGGGGGGGGACTTAGAATATTGAATAAGTTTTAGCCATGCTTGTTCAAACTTGCATTAAATGCTTGCAAAGATTTTTATTAAAGGATTTAAAAATGGTACTAGTTTTCTAGAATAAAATGTACTTTGACATTTTTCTAAACAGTACTTTAATGCTACTTGGAAACATTGTGTCCTTAGCCAAAACATTATTCTGAATATCTGCTTCTGGTTTATAACTTTCATCTGTGTGAAATATTTCCTATTATTCATTAGTTTCAGAATTGGAAAAAGTGTGTTGACGTGAATTTCAGTGAAATCAGGATTTTACCCGAGTACAGGTTGCACCTCTCAAATCTGGTACACGCTCATCTGGCATGACTGTGGATTTTGCCAGATGAGAGAGTAGCTGGCTGACACAGGAGCCCCAGTGGGGCTGGGAGCCAGAACTCCTGCCTGCCTCACAGCTGTGGGGTGAGAGGCAGAACCAGACCTCCCACCAGCAGGGTCAGGAGTTGGAGCTCTCTCCTTACCTTACAGCAGCAGGCGTTGGAACCCTGAGCCCCTGCTTGCCCCACAGTAGCGGGGTGGTATGCTGTGGTGGGGCTGGGAACTGGAGCCCCTCAGCAGCAGGGGCTGAGAGTTGGAGCTCCTGTCTGCCCCGTGGTAGCACAGGGACAGACCCAGAGCCTAACTTGTCCCCCCAGTAGTGGGGATAGGTCAGCTGCCACAGGGCCAGGAATTGGAGCCCCTGCCTATCCCATGGCAGCAGGGGCTGAGATGCTGGAGTCTCTGCAGCAGTGCAGGGCTGGGAGCCTGAGTGCCCACTTGTCCTACTGCAGCAGGGGTGGGATGGTGCCATGGTGCTGTGAAGCAGAGCCCTGCAGCAGTGTGTGGCGCCAGGAGCTGGAGTCGCCACTTGCCCTGCAGCAGCAGGAGCTGGGAGGCTGCTGTGGGTGGGACTTGAAACCTCCACCTGCCCGGGGAGCGGGGGACTCGGGCTGGCTGGAGCTTTGTGGCAGTCCCTGGGAGGCTGGATTGGGGCCAGAGCCCCAGTCGAAGGAGGCTGGAGTCTGGTGCCTGAACGCAGCCCTGCAAATTCTCTTGTTCGGGGTCTGTTGGGTCCTGGGCATGCCAGATAAGGAAGGTGCAACCTGTATTTGAGCTTAAGTGTGCAAGAGAACTCAGTAACATCCCCTTCAGTGATATAATTATTACTATGAGCATCTGCTAAAATACCTTTATCCTGCCTTGCAATGTGTATATATATCTGCTCTTTTTAAATCTTATAACAAAAATAAATTAGCATAATCTTTAAGATACAGAAGATCCCTACATGAGTAAAGCTAGAAAAGCTAATGTAGGGCTTTATATTTTATATATAGTCACATTACACCTATAATTTAATTTCACTTGCAAATACTTTGCAGCAATGATGGGTCAGAATTTGGTGGCTCAATTTACCAGAAAGTGAGTGACAACCTTGAGACTGCTGTAAATCTAGCTTGGACAGCAGGCAGCAACAGCACTCGTTTTGGCATTGCAGCTAAATACCAGTTGGATTCCACAGCTTCCATCTCTGTAAGTATGGCTTTAAGAAAAGGGTTAAAGCTTCCTCTTGCTCTCCCAATCAGTATAAAGATACAACTAGTTATCTCTTATAGTACTATCAATATTCTGTGTAGACATGGAACCTTCAAGAAGTATGTCAAGTTACTCTTCTGTAGTAGAAATGTAAAAGTTTTTTTTATAATTCCAATGTTAACAATAAACCTGGTAAATTATGAGACTTTAAATTAAAAAAAAAATACAACAAAGGTCCCTTAAGTATCTAATTTATTTTCTGTAGCAAGTCTTCTGTGTCTGCAGTAACACAGTTCAGTGCCCTACACATGCAATCCAGTCATTCAGAGAAATGGTTCACAAACTTTTCAGGTAATGGCACTAGCTGCTCCCACTGAAAACTCTGCTGTACCAGTGAGCAGCCCGAACTCGTATCCAGGTGTGCAGACCCATATTCACAATAACCCTTGGCTTGCTTTCATTTTGAAGTGAATAGTGTCAATGCAGCAGATGTCAGGAGGTCTAGAATAAGAGGTGTGTGGTTTTTTTTTGTTTTGTTTTTTTTTTTTTACAAACCTGACCTTTGAATGCTGGTGCACATGCTTTTGTTTGAGAGCATAATAATGAGGGTTCGTATAGAGGTGTACCAGCACGTAACTAAAAGGTTACACCTTGATGGATTGAATCAATGAAAATTTGCTTCTTCAGTGAATACAATTAGATGCTGTGACTTCATCTCAGAAGCATCAAAAAGTCTGGTTAGAATTTTTTTTCCTAGAAAAAGTCCTAAACAGATGTTCCAGGTAACAGGGATTGTATTGGAATGTGGTTTGGAAGGTGAATTTCTGCTTGCCTTGTCACAAATTAATTACTTTCCCTCCTGAGACAAAAAGTGTGGGGGGGTGGCAGGTGGAGAGTTGGAATAAACAAAGTGTATCCAGTAAGTACAAAGACACTGCAAAATATAATCCCTGTCTTAAATTTGTAATGTTTTTGGTGACAGCTATTCTAAGTACTACAAGATTACAGTAGACCCCTGACTTACGCATAGGATTCCTTCCTGGATAACCATGCGTAAGTCAAATTTTGCACAAGTTGAGACTGGGTTGAGGAGGTGCCCTCCCTCCTTTCATCCCCCGGTCTTGGCTCCACCTAGTTTCTGTGAGCAGCAGGAAGCCGGGGGAGCCACTGCCTGCGGGAGCCAGGCAACTGACCAGTACTGCTGTGCTGGTCAGTTTAAAGTGGCAGGGAGTGGGGAACCAGGCAGCACCCTGGCACCCCAGCAAACACCCTGGCTTCTGGCCCCCTGTCTGCTTGCATAACCTGGGAAACTGGTCAGTTTCAAGTGGTGGGGAGCTGTGCCCTGGACTGCCACCTGCTTTCCAGCTCCCCACCCCTCATAATTTTGACTTGCATTATTGAAAGAAATGTATAAGTCGGGGGGAGTCTACTGTATAGCAAAGAATGTGTGTTAGATAGTTTTCTCTAAATTGATACTTCTTACCCAGCTTTTAATTCTGTTGCAGGCAAAGGTGAACAACTCTAGTTTAGTTGGAGTGGGTTACACCCAGACCTTGAGGCCAGGTAAATGTTTTATAAATTAATCACTTTGCCACAGATATGCATTACTAGATATTATGTGTGGAACTGCTGTTGAGAAATATCAGTACACATGATGCCAGTTAAAACTGACTGCTTCTCTTTGCTCTCTTCAGACTGACCTAGCTGGGTTCCATTTCTGCCTTTCAAACAGTGTTGGCAACTAACTTTGTACTTTGATAATTTCACATACCATAAACTAAATTTCTGGCCCAGTTTGAGTTCTGCTTGGCTGGATCCACTGGGGCTTCTAGAATATTTAGGGCTAAGAAACCCTACTAGAAAATACTGTGAGGCTTAATTTCAAATGTGTTCCAAGCATGTATTTTTACACTGCTGTGACAACAAGCAAGCTCTAATAATTGTAATTCAACCAGAACATTTCTGTTGGTAGTACTTTGGAAGGTCTAACGGTAATTTTGTAGAAGACTGTCTAGTTGGTATTCATTAATCAGCTTCTTACAGTGGAGTGAAAAGGGGGGTTTATTTTTTGAAGCTGTAGTTCACATTAAGACTATTATGAATATATTAAGCAAGAGCAGTAACTTTGTTAGCTGGTAATCAAAACAAGTTTATAATATCTTGGTAACAACGTTCCTATTTATTGCCCATTTGTGTGCTTTCTTCAGTTCTGGTTATAAAACGTAATAGTGAATAACAAAACTATTAAGATGCCAGAGTTGCTTGAGATAAAATCTGCTTTGTTTCTAGCCTTAAGTTGAGCAACTTCTGTTCAAATAGTATTAGCATTACTGACAGGATGGGGCTGTCTCTGAAGTAAACTCATTGAGCTTCAGAAACTAAGGAACGTTGGGTATAGAAAATGTCACTAACGGGTAGTATATTAAAATGCACTGGAACTCAACACTCTGACTAGGAAATTGACCGTGGTTAACACACAGAGGACACCTCTCAAAATTTTAGTTGCATACATCAGATGCTTGCAGCTGGTGCTTTTGTGGTGGGAGAAGCTCCAGTCCTAGGACATGCTCATGATTGGAAGGCGGAAGATGGTTTTAAGAACAAAAAGACCTAAGGAAACTCCTAGACTAAAGTCTGTTTGTATCTAATAACTTAAAGATTGCAATCCTATCTGGAAGGTTGCAGTAAATGCACAAGAACTTAACTTTGGGATTACAAACAAATTCTAAGCCCTTCATGCAAGCAGTTAAAGGTTGCCAAGCTGTTCTTAGTTGGATCCATATTGATGCTCTGGGAAGTTCCAGACTGCTTAATCTATCCATCTGCAAACACTTTATCAGACACTGCTAAAAAATGGAATGTTTTTTAATCACCTCCCACTAAAATGCCTTCTATACGCAGAGTATTTTTCTACATTCATATTGTTTTCTTAAGTCATTTTTCAACTCCTTATGAAGGGTCTGATTCTGTCTAACATTGAGGCTGCCCTATCATTCTATATTCAGGTATGTGGTCCAGCTGACAGATATCGCATGTATACAATGGAGACATCGAACCATTTATAAATGAGTGCAGTGTAAGGCTAAGACACTTGCAGATGGAAAGCTTTATAAAAACACTTGCTGTTTTAATAGTGCAGTGTGTCAGCTGGAGGACATTTTTTTTTCTAAATCTTTCATCCAAAACACCACTACCTCTTGTTTTGAGGGGAGGAGGAAGCAGGAGTAAACCAGGGAAGTTGGAATGGTTAAATGAGAGACAAGATTGACATAATAACTTCAGAAAAAGCCCAATTTAAGCAGTTTGCTGCTTCATGATATGATAAGAGAGTCTGAAAAATCTTTGGGATTTGAAATCTCTTCCCCTCCCTGGCTGCTTCAAGGTGCTTTCTGGATCTCAGATTTTACAAGTCCACCCATTTGTGTTAGCAGTCCTTTGCTCTGACTGAGGCTTTCTTCATTGCTCACTGTTTCTCTCCAAGGGCCTTTGATTTTACTGGTTGCTGATAGTTCTCTAAACAGCCAGGATTAAGGTAGCTTCATTCTCAAGTTTTTCTCATGTTTATGGAAGTTGGTGTTCGGTTTGAGTGAAAATACATCTTGTGCAGTATTGCTAAACCTTCTATCTTAAAGATAAGGGTGGGGGGATGAAGGAAAGCCATCATAGCCATTTGGGAAAAGTGCAAGCTCATATACCCAGTATATTTGTGTGTTAGCCATAGAATGTGAAAAGGCTCACTTCTGTATTAATCCGTATGGCAATAAATGATCTCCAAGTCGAATACATATAAAATGTGATACTTGTATAGAATTTGAATGTTTTTAGTTCCACATGAAGCTGTTGCCTTGTAAATTCTCCCAGATAGTTATTTGGTGCCTAAAGTCATTCAGCTTAGTTTTTCATAACTTCAGAATTTGAATGGAGTTCATTTACGTAAGAGGAGATGCCTTTAGAAAGTTGGTTTTACTATTATTACTGCCTTTGAAAGCAATTGTGATTTGAACTTGACTGACACAAGAGTTAGCATTTTCCCATTACATACTCTAAACACAAGATTGTTTTAAACTTACAGGAGTGAAGCTTACGCTCTCTGCCCTGGTAGATGGAAAGAGCATCAATGCTGGAGGTCATAAACTTGGTCTTGGTTTGGAATTGGAAGCTTGAAACAACTGAAGAAACTGCTGCAGGGAAGGGATATCAGAAGAATTCGGCCTTAAAAATGTACTTCCAATGTGATGAGCAGGCTTCCCCTGCCCCCCCAGAGAGTCGACCTAGAACAAGAGCTGTATTCAGTCTTTTAGACAGTTACTTGTTAGCTGGTTTCTAGTTAAATTGGTTACCTATCTAGTTATCAATTCTGCATTAGTGCAGTCACTTACACATTATTTAAATGTATTTAACTGTTTAATGCGCTACCCACAAATAATGAAATAGACCTTTATGAAAACTGTACAGTTGTGTGTATGTTTGTTTTTATGTTCCTTTTAACATTTTGATATTGCCATTGAATGAGAAATGGATCAGTGGATGTTTTGAAATTAGGTCAGCAATTTTGTTAAATCACCTTAATTAGCAGTACTTTTGGTATCCCAAACCAACTCAGATTATGAATAAAACAAATACACATACATACTTGTGCCTCCAAATATTTTAAAAGTTTAGCTATTGATAGGGCTCAGTGAACTTTAGTTGATTTATAAAATCTTTAGTGCCACATGTCAGCCCTCAGTGATTGAGGTTTCCTTTATGCACCCATTCCTCTTAACCACGCAGGGAAGCAATCAGGTTTCTGCTGAGGACAATTAGACAGGAATTCCTTTTGGTCCTACCCCATGACCTCTTGCTGCAGAATGACAAGGCTTTTTTCTGTATTCTCCCATCTCTCTGACAAAGTACACTGTGCGCAGTCCTCTGCCTACTGCTACGGAGAGTACACTACCTTCGCTTCACCATCTGACTTACCCTACATCTCCCACTAGTGTCCTGAGTGCGCTGCTGCTCTGCAGCCATCTGAGCAGGACTAGCCATAGAGGCATTGTCATGCTAAGCTTCTACTCAATGTATGAAAGATAGTGATGTGTAATTATCCTTACAGTGAGAGAGAGAAGAAAGTTCTGCATTTTCCCTTTGTTACAGTACTCTGCAAGTGTTGGTAATTAAATGTGGTATTTCCTGAAGGTGTTTCAGTAACGCAAGTGCTAAAATGATTTAATACATATTAGAATAAAACTCCAAAGATCAAGTAGAATGGATACTGAAAATGCAAGGGGAGTGACCTTCCTGATGTGGAGATGCAAAGGCTGACATTAAGGTCACAACATTTCTAATTTTGAACTGGGGGCTTATATGCATTTACTTATGTATATATCTTGAAAGTGGAGTCATGCTGCTAAACAGGCAACCCCTGTACAAGGGGCTTTCTTGGGGAAATTTTTCCCCTTACTTTTCTTTGCACTACCTAATCTTAGAGATGATATTACACCATTGTACATCTGAATTTACACTACTGCATGGAAGGAACACCCGGGAAGACAGCATCTGTTCAGAGGTATTAAAGAGCAGGGTAGAAAACTTAAGCTGTTAAATATTTACTATCATTTCCGGCTAGTGCCCATTGTCAATAGGGTGGCTTGCTGGGATGTTTTAGGGTATGTTTACTCTTTTTGTGGTCAGTATTTTACACTGAGTATTTACATAGCATAAAAAGTGGGGCTGGGGCCAAAGCATCAGATGAGAGTTTATCTTCCCCCTAATTACTTCAGTAAGTTTAAGATACACTCAAGCCTTGTATTTTCATTAAACTGGTTTAAAGACTGACTTTTACAGTAATTCTTTTATCTACAGACCAAGTGTAATATGATGGAGGTTTTGGGGACAGCTAAGCGCACCAACCCACTGTATATTGCTTACAAATGGGCCACATATGGCTGGGATTTCCTTCTCATGAAGGCAAATCAAACCAGCCACAAAAGTACCTCTGCCAGCTCTACTAGCCAACCAAAAGCCACACAAGCAAACCCACAGTTTGTCTAGGTGCTTCAGCAGCCCCCTTTATTCAGGTGAGAGGTTGTTAAAACCTATTTCACCACATGCACACATTCTTCCGAGTCCCTAGGGCTCCAGCCACATTCCCAGGTCAATATATACTTAAATCTTGCCCAGAACAGCACGCTGTTCCAATCCTATAGATTCTAAAGGTTTATTCAGACAGACTAGGGGGAGAGAGAAATTGTTGGCTATACATCAGTAACAGCTACTGATGCAGGTTAGCAATATTTATATGCTGATTTCTTGAAAGTCTGTGAAAACCCATCCCATCAGGGGGTGGGATTCTAGGCTTAGTTCATGGATGCTGGAGAACTGGAACCAAGCTGATCAGTGCCAAGGCCATTTTATAGCTTTCCACATGGAGCAAAAAAAATTCCTTTTCTTCTCCTAGGCACTGGAGGATTAGGGTCACCTGACCCAGGTGAGCAGTTGTGGCAAATGGCCATTGGTCAGTGGTTTTGCCAGCATATGCCAGTCCATTTAAATGGCATGTAGAATGGGCATCTGATCTCAATCCATTTGCTCAGCGTGGGTCACCTGGCTGGTTGGGCTGCTGTAGCACTTTGCCATGGGCTGCATTCCACAGGACAGGGACCAAATTCATGAGCTGTACATCTGAGCTTTTCTTTAGTCCATCATTTTGGCAGGAGTGGTGTCCATGGCTCCCATTTTGTACCCTTGGCTCTAACGTTTCCATTACAGCTCTAGAGCCAATAGCTGCAATTTCACATGCAAATAAGGCACCAATCTACATAAACAGTTTTAGGGCCTTACTTATGGTGCTCATCCATCCCATTGTAGCTGGGACTGTCCCTTTTTATTTTAGCTCCCTGGAGAGCCTCCTGACTATTTAAAAAAACAAAACAAAACAGGCTAATTATTCCATATGTTGTAAAGTGGGGACTTGAAATTTAAAGAGACAGCTCCTTAAGTGCTAGCTGGAGGAAGCAGGCAGGCAGGTTCTATAAACAAATTGTTTAAACATGCTGTTGCTGGCTTGCCAGCAGCCCCAGGGGCAATGGGAAGCTGGATGGAGAAGGGGCAAGGCGCCAGATTGCCTGGCTGTTGTGCGCTCTGCTCATACTGCCTGAGAAGGACAGTAGGCTGTGCTCAGCTACTGGCCTCACCACATGCAAGCTGCTTTCAGGTCATAGGAGTGGGGTGGGGGGGGGGGGGGGTTGGGGGCAGTCACTTGGGAGAAAGGTGGGGCAGTTGCTGGGGACTTGCATTTAGTTTACATTGGTAGCCCACAGGCAGCAGCAAGTCTCTGGAGGGAAGGGCCACTTGATGCAGGCCAGGGATCAGGGGTTTGGAGGTGTCCCATGAAGGGTGGGAAATGGGATTCAGGAGGGAGTAGAGACAGGATGAAGGGGACAAGGGAGGTAAATCATGGAGGAGGGCTGGTGGGCCTGGATTAACTCTTCTGGATGCCCGAGCGATTGGATTTTGTGGGCCCCTATAGGATCTGGGGTGAGCACAAAAATCATGGGCTCAGAATATGGGAGCGGGTGCTCCAGGCTGGGCCAGAAGAGTGGTGTGCCCTAGTGCTCCTCCCCACATCCCTGACTCCTGGCCTGTTGTGCACACACCTAGCCCTGATTTCCAGCAGCTCACTCATACACCCCAGCCGCCCCCCCACCCGCCCCCTGCTCTGGCTCCTGCACCTCTCTCTCTCTCACACACACAACCAGCCCATGCTCTGGAGGACAGCCAGATGAGGACAAGACAGGCACTTCTGTAGAACCATAGCTGCTTAATTGTAGGTATATAGTTTTAATTTTTACCTATTTTTGTTATAATAATGTAGTATATCATTTAAATGGGTGTGCAGCCAACTTAATGTTATATGGAATGTTTGTCCTACATAGTTCTAATGGATTGCCGGTGAACTGACTTAACACCAAGCAATTTTACCAGGTGTCCATATTTCACTGCCAAAACTATGGTCAGGGTAGCACAGGCCTCACCTCTGCTGTCTCGCAATCGTTGCTATTGCTGAGTGTTCTCACAAGGGAGCTGCAGTGTAAACCTTGAACCCCCCGCACACCTCTTGTTGGGGACCGTGTGCTCCTTCTGGCAAATAATAGCCTGGAATCTGACGTGATCTCATTGCTATAATAATGAAAGCTTTCCAAGTGCTTCAAAATGATCCACACCACTGGTGTCTGATTCAGTTGTACTGTCACACACACACACACACTCACTCCTGCAGGTCTGGTTATTCAAGGAGTTAGGGAAGCCCATTTTTCTCTGGAAACAGGCATGAATCCAGGTATTTCTGGCAGAGGATTTTTGTTGTGCTTTCTCTAATGCTTGCCACCTTAAAAGTGGGACAGCAATGCATTTCAACTGAAGCGACCATTGTGTATCATATGGACTGGTCCTCATCAAGATGTAGTACATCACAACCAGTCCATTGGCAGTAACGTTGATGGTGGGGCTTGAAAAATTACAGATATCAAGTTAGCGAAAACCAGTGTCTGGAGTCTTTACCAGGAACAAGAGCTGGATCTATTGAAGTGTGTGCTCCACTTTACCACCAGCTTCAGTAACAGCTTTGGTTTCAATCCCTTCATTTTTGGTTTTAACTTTGGACTCTCACTTAGGCTAAGAGTAAAACTGAAAAAAGAAAAAAAAATAATTGACTTCTTTTGCTGCATGATTAAGTTCCTGTAATTACAGGGCTGTAGTTGTTAGGCTCCTATGTACCAGTGTCAAACAAGGAGCAGTACACAGTTGGGATGAATTTGCTATTTGAAGCCTACCCACAGAGTTTTACTTGCTCTACCTATAGGTTACCCTGGTGTTTTGCAGTTTAATAGTGATGGTTGTGCAGAGTTAGGCAACAGTTCAGCATGATGATGGCCGGGTTGTGACTTTGTGGGTTTGTCTTTAAACACTAAATGTGCCAAAGTACAGCAAATTGTTATATGGAAGGTGGGGGAGTGCGTGGGGTGGGGTGGGGGTGGGGTGTAATTGCCATATGAGACAATGGAGAGAAGAGCTCCTGTTAGCTGCCTTGGCAAGTGCAGTGGCTGGATTTGTGGGAAATCTGGCTAGCATAGTACTTAGCATGTACTGATTTTTTTTTGAGCAGTGGTATTTGCCGTTCATTTCTGAGAAGGGTGACCAGATGTCCCATTTTTAAAGGGATAGTTCCATATTTAAGCCCTCTTGCAGGTGTTCCTACTATTTTCTATTTTTTAATTAAAATGGGCCAGTAATGCATAATTTCTTTTTAACAGGGCCTCTGTCAACTTGATGTTCATGTGAACAGTTGTGCTACACAGTGCTGCCTGATTGCCACTGAACTCACTCGACAGTGTAATTTTACCAGGTGTCCCGTATTCAGTATAAGGCACTGTGGTCACTCAGTATCTGACCAGCCTGCTGTGCTTGTGATGGCCACGTCTGCCTGTGTGTACCCCTTTTCTTCTGGCAGCTCTGAGCAGTTTATGAAGGTGGAGGCTCAGCCCTTCAGTGGGCTCAGAGCTGTGCACAGAAGGAAGATGTTAAATGGTCCAGTTGGTGATTCTAACTACCACTAATGTTAAGGGGTGGAAACATACAGGCGGGCAACTACAGTGCAGCTATTGCTTTGTACCTTAACACACAAGTTCGGGTGTGCTCTGCTTTCTCCTTGGGCCAGCTGCATGGCAGTGTGATTCTGAATTGAAAAGTAATGGCTAGCTGGTATGGGCTGTGTGCCGTGCTGAGGTGGGGAGGTAAGATGTGTAGGGCACCAGTCAGTAGCTGCTGTAAGGAGCAGGTGCGGAAACTAGGCTGGGAAGAGAAGCATTTCTGCTTGCTGCAAGGTGTGGAACAGGAATGCTGCATTATCTCAGGGTCTGGTGGTGACTTGCATTGCTTTCTCCATTAATCCATGGACCAAAATGCTGCAAACTGGCTTATACAGCTGTAATTTCTTGGAGGTGGGTAGGGAGATGGGTAGGGGTATTGCTAGAAATATGACCACTGCAAAGGCTTAATGGGATGTGCTAGTTAGTGGTGGCCTTACTGAAACAAATAAGAGGAACATAAGACTACTCAACAGTTGGTAAGGTTAGACACGTGTGTGTGTGTGTGGGTGTGTGTGAGCGAGAGAGAGAGGCACTTTCTTGGTAGGCTCCAGGAGTTGCATTTTGGGGGCTTGCTGGAGGCTAAAGTGATTATTTCCCCGAAGAACATTTAAGTGCCCTGCCACTAAAGTATCGGAGGGGTAGCCATGTTAGTCTGGATCTGTAACAGCCACAAAGGGTCCTGTGGCACCCTTCTGTTAGTCTATAAGGTGCCACAGGACCCTTCGTTGCTGCCACTAAAGGTTTCTGCTCAAACAAAACAGACAGGTCTGCACAATAATCTCCCCAAGGTCACAGATTCCCTGACCCTGGCTGATCAGGTGCCACCACCCAAGTACAAAAACACCTTTGAGAACCCAAGAAGACACACTTGGGATGTCTGCCTGTGGGGGAACCTCTCAAGCTCTTAACCGGCCCTCAGGAGAGAGCTTGAAAACAAATACCAGTTTCTTAGTAGCTGACCTTTCAGTCTCAGGTTTGTGCACACAGAACATACTGCCTTCTAGGACGCAGGCTCATAGTCCTAAAAAGATGATTTTTATTAACAAAACAAAAGACCTACTTGGTAGGTAGACCTAATTGCTAGGTATTATAGAGCAACTGAGAAAAGGTAGATTAGTACAGAGAGAATTTTTCCCCTGGGATTCAGTTTTAAAGTTACAGTGTACAGAGGGATATAGAAATCAGCCTGACAAGTCACACAACCAAAATTAAAAATATAACCTCTTTGCATTTGACTGAACATGCTCCTTCCACTCGCAGATCTGTTCCAAGATTCAGTCCTTCCGAGCTATGGCTAGGACTGAAAAATCTCAGACCTGGTTCCTGGCTGTGGTATCTCTCCTTTGGCCACACAAAGGACTGCAGGGCCTTTTACTGTTCAAATTTCACTCTCTCTTCCCATTGGCTCACCTAGCTGCCTGCCAATGCTTCCAGGGATGCTCAGGGACCCTAGTTTCCTGGGTTTTTAACCTTTTATAGGTAATTTAACTGAATGACTGGGATGTCTAGTAGCCCTCCCATCCAGCGCAGCAACTATTAAGAACATTCACAACACTGCTGAAATGCAGCCACCTCTGGGCTGGAAAGGAACTTCACACACTAGCACGATGTCCAGCACTTCAGGCAATAAAGCAGACAAGCCAAAAACGATACACAAAATTTGAGGTAGGCAGAATACTGCTACATAAATTAGACTTTGGCTAGGATGCCCTGGCTACACCTGTCCCCTTTACTATTTGCCTCACAAAAAGTACAGTGGGATCATTGACGACTGCACATGGTTAGGCTGTCTCTCACGGCCAAACATTACAGCTTCAATGTTTATGGGCCATATCTACCTACCCATTTTTTAAAAAAAGCTGATACTGCTCCAGTTCATGCAACAGGGAACACTGAGCTACAAGTCTGTGGGCTGAGAACAGTAGCAAAAATACATACTAGCTCCAGAATTCACCAGCTAGTTTTAAAAGATGTGTCCACACCTGAATTGGTGAGCAGGTCCAATGGGTGGAGATGGTACTCCATTGCTGAGTGCCTGTGCTGCTGTTTGCCATTGGGTGAGTGTTTTACAAGCCCAGTTACACTTCAGTGAGCCTCAGAATATTCAACAACTATACCAAAGCTCAGAACAGCTTAGTGCTGTGACTGGGCATGTCGCGAGCTAAATCTGGGCTAGGTTATCAACACTGCAGATGAACCCAAGACAAGCCACGTGAGTTGGGCATCAGCCATTTGGACGTAGCTAATGAACTTTATCCTGATAGGCTTCCACAGCAGCGTTATTAAAAACCACCCCCAATCGTCGCTTTATTTGCGATGTCTTTTTGCTGGCAGACTCCCATTGCAAGCTACATGCTGCGTTTAAAGGAATAGCTCCTGGAGGTTGAGGGGGCGATGGCATCTTTCAGCTGCTCCCTGCTAATGCAGCATTATTTGAATGGCCCAGTCAGTGACTGCTAATGCCCCAATCCTTAAAGCCCTGCGTGGCTGCATAATTTGTATCTGCCGCCACAATATGCACATTCTCCTCCATTGATGCAGATACCTGCGGCTCTACCAATCCTGCAAGTTACTCCAGGGCTGGGAACTCCTCCCCCATGGCACCTGCTAGGACATTTTGCACAGCTCTGCTAGCAGCCCCATACCTGCAAATTCTTGGCGGGGGGGTGTCACTGGGAAGGTTGCTAGGAGGCTACAGTGCAAATAATCCCCCTTGGTTGGCCCATTCTGGGGACCTGGGCTTGGGCTAAGCGGCTGATTAATTGAAGGCTGGGCTTGATCCAGAGCCAGCACTGTGCGATCCTCTCCCCTTGATCCTATACACTGCAACTAAACAGTCCCCGGTCCGCTGGCTGGGACCAGCTGTGGGGTTTTCCTTTCAGGGGCGCAGCAATATCTGAGGCAGGCAGGAGCAGTAAGTTGCACAGAGTGATTGCAGGAGCAGGGCCTCGCCACAAACACCTGGGAACACAGCCACTTTCAGGGCTTGGTAACTGCCATGTCTGTTTTTTTAGGAGTAAAGCTAATTGCTGCAAGGGCCGCTTCATCGGATGCGGCTAAATGTAGTGCCTTGCACGGTGACACGTATCAGAGAGAGAGCCGTGTTAGTCTGTAGCTTCGAGAACAACTAGAAGTCTTGTGGCACCTTATAGACTCACAGATATTTTGGAGCATAAGCTTTCGTGGGCAAAGACCCGCTTCATCAGATGCATGAGTTGGGGTGGGGTGGGGGGGGTGGTTTCAGAGGGGTATTTAAAGAGTGGGGTCTCAGTAAGAGGGAGGGCCAGAGCTGACAAGCTTATGCTCCAAAGTATCAAGGAGTCTTGTGGCACCTTATAGACTAACATATATTTTGGAGCATAAAAGCGGGCCTTTGCCCACGAAAGCTTATGCTCCAAAATATGTTAGTCTATAAGGTGCCACAAGACTTCTCGTTGTTCTCGAAGCTACAGACTAACAGGGCGACCTCTCTGATACTTGCTGCAAGGGGCACAGCTGCCAGCTTGGCTGAATGGAACAATTGTGCCATCTGGCGGCCATTCTGGCTTCTCATCGCCTGGCCTTCAGGCATAGTCCAAGGCAGGAGTGAGCAAATTTGTACGTAGAGCTCCCCTAATTTTTCGGCCCTGAAATTAGCAGGGCCCCTCCAAACCTGTCTCGTGTAATCCAAACCAACAGAAATGTCAGTTATAAAATATGAAAAAAAGCCTTTTGGCACATGTAAGAAAACAAATATGCAGCAGTTATATACTGATTAATCAAGTTCTTAACTGTAAATAGAGACACAAAACAGGAGCATATTAAAACACTTTTAATGAGATGGATGCACCTGAGACCCAGCAGCTGATCGTGCTGCACTCCTCATGAAGTTTCATGCCCTCCTGAGGGGCCCCGATCCCTACTTTGCATCCCCCGGTCTAAGGGTACCGCTATACTTCCCAGAACATCAGTTTGATCTTCTGGGGTTTGATTGCGCGTGGCCAGTGGGAACATGTTAAATCATCAGGGCTCTCCTGTTGATCCTGCTACACTTCACTGTCGTGAGAAGTAAGGGAGGTCGATAGGAGAGTTTCTCTCCTTGACCTCCTGCTGTGAGGATGGCCAGTAAAATCCATCTATGACACATCGATTCCAGCTACACAATTGTTGTAGCTGGAGTTGTGTATCTTACACTGACTTTTCCAACTTATGTCAACCTGACCGAAAAGGCTGAAGCAGCATCTTTCTTCCTGCAATGCTTTGCTATTGCTCAGGGGGCTACGTTTCCTTAATACGCAAGCTCTTGCCCTTAGCTGTAGCCAAATTTTTTCAATGCCATGTATAAGCAATAACCACAGCCCTGCTGCTGGCTCTAGCTGTGCTCTCCTGACCACGTATTTGCAATGGGCTCCTTTCTGGGTTGAATGAGAGAGGCCATGGGAAAATCAGGCAGCGCATTTCATCTTGCAAGAGGTAAAGTGACGGTTCACTTTTAGCTGAGGCTTATGTGCCAGGTTTGGCCTCAAACGGGCTTGCAGCTGGCTTTTAGGTATAGATTGGCTGGTGGTTATGGTTTATCATTGGTGTTTGATTAGTCTTCCTAGCACTAGGACAGAGGCGTGCTCAGGGCTTGAGGTCTGGGGGGATAAATTGCCTTTTCTAAAGCAACATCACAACCATAACAATTGCATCCTCGCCCTCTAACTCACATCCCTTACTGGGGCAATCCTGGTTCTAAGTCAGCGTTTCTCCCACCAAACCTTTCATGTCCTTTCTGTAGCAAGTGCTTGAGGGCAAATGTGAGCTCATCTCACACGCGCCCTTGGCAGTTAATTCATGTGTTGCTGTTTTCGGCACAGGAGTCACAGCCTGACCTGACTGGCGGGAGTGTAATGCTGGGAGTGCAGTAAGGGGCAGATGAAATCTCACAATGCCTATTTGTGTCTGACTGTATAGAGCCCTGCAACTCTGCAGATATCTGCTTTACATCTGCATGTGCTCAGGTGAATGTGGACATTCAAGACCTGTTTTTGCAGCTACAGATGTGGATATAAATTTTGCAGCCATGCAGGGGCTCCACCAATGTACGTACGCAGCTTCTCCTGCTGCTGTTTGCTACACAGGACTAGATCTTCTAAAGCTCCCTGAGCCCTTAGTGGGGGATGAATTCTTAGACTCACTCAGCTGCTTGGAGTCACCAGACACGTGGCCAGGTGTTCTAAAAGGTTCAGCACATAAGGTGAACATCTTGAAAGGCTGGCAAAAAGGCCAGAAGGGTGCCAAGCCCCAGAGAAAGTGAGGCCTGTTAAAAATCAGTGCTGGAGGTGTAGCCATGTTAGGTTGTAATTTTGCAAACAACAAGCTGTCCTGTGTCACTTTAGAGACTATCAAATTCATCCAGTCATGAGTTTTTGTGGGTAAGACCCACATCATTAAATGGGACTTGGGTGGAAATACAGAATCCAGGGTCTATAGAACATCAATAAATAAATAAATAGGAAAAGGACATTACCTGTAATTTGCAGGACAAGTTAATGACACAAATTAAGCTGGATGTTTCTCATTCCTGGGAATATCAAAAATGGTGAATATGCCCTTGTAATGCATAAGCCAGTTAAGATCTCTATGCAGGCCAAGGTTAAAGGGGTGAAATTTGTAAATGAATTCCAAGTCAGATGTCACCCTCTGGAAACTTGTGGTAAAATTCTTCCGTAGGGGAGTACGCCAGTTACCATCTTGGCCACCAGAGGGCAGTCAGGGTAGTCTTTCTCAGAGCATGCCTGCTCCTTCCACGTCTGCTCATGCTGCCTGAATTTGTGCTCCAAGCACAAAAATCTGAGTGAGGTCATGAGTACAGCAGCTCAGCTGCCTTGGTCAGCAAGCAGCTATAGTACACTTATGGTGGATGCCACACTGCTCAGGTTTAAGGTTTCCTTTCAACAGCACGATCATGGTATCTGCCGTCCAGAATCCACCAATGTCATCTGCTCCAACATTGCATGAAGTTGGAGGATTTTAGTGCATGGAAATCATGTCTCCCTTTGCCCAGCACTGGTGGATGAGGAGTGGTTGAAATTAATGCTCATCACCACACATCGGCTCTGATGTGTGGAAGCCCTTAGGAGCGATGCCTGTGTTTCTAAGGTTCCAGGTTTTCAGGCTGAAGGTGGCTGTGTGTTTTGGGGGGTGGTGGGGGGAGGGTGAGACTGGGCCAGGGAAGGAAACCCTTTGGTCTGCACCTCCATTCTGGCAAAACTCACCTCTGCGTCGGTTGTGTTAGCATGTCAGGATCCTGATTCACTCTTTTAACATCTCTAAACATCTCTAAAGCAGGGCTGGGGTTACTCCAGGGGCCTCAGGAGGGGAGCTAGCCGGCCAGAGGATGAAGGGGAGACCAGAGGCACATTAGATCCTCCAAGCAAGGGTACTGAATTCATGGGCACCCCAAAAGATGGCATTACCCAGTCCATCTTGGGACCAGTGTGGCTTAGTGCGGTCTGGCTGCTGCCCTGGGATATTTGCTCTGTCTCTCTGCGCTCCTTGGGAGCCGGGTGTGTGGCATGAATGTGTAAGTTGGATTTTGCCAGCTTGGCGTGCAAAGCTGCCGGTTATTTCTGCCAGCAAGAGTATTTTTTAAAAAATCACAGTAGGAATTGTAGGTCTTTTCATGTAGGACCTGTGCTTTGACAGCAGTTGTTTCTTAAAGTGGTCCTGTAGCAGCTTAAAGACTAACAGTGTTATTTATTAGGTGATGTGCTTTCATGGGAAAGACCCACTTCTTCAGATCTGGAGTATTACTGAGAGAAAACTGAGGAATCTGCTAAATAGCAGTGGGAGGAAAGAGTGGGAGAGAGAAAAACCCTCTGAGAAGCATCAGTTAAGTGGATGTCTGCCATCACTGCGAATATCAGAGGAGTGGCCTTGTAATGCGTAAGGAAATTGAAATCTTTGTTAAATCCATGGGAATGGGTATCAAACTTGCAGAATTCAAATTCTGTACATTTTGAACTGAAAGATTTTTTTGTTCATATCACTTGGGACTCTCTCGATCTTTCCATGAACACTAGGGAGAATTGTAGTTGTTTTTTCATAAATATTTTAATTATTGAAAATCACAAATATAAGCAGACGCCATTTGCTTGGAACTCATTAGGGAAATAGATGAGTAAGAGGAAGAGAGAATGTTTGCTTCTGCATTAATTTAAAGCAGTCTAAAATACAAAATCTTAGTCTGGAAAGGAGTGATTTATCAGCAGCGTTTACTTTTCACCTAATACGAATAAATATTAAAGCAGCTATTTTTGTATTTTTCCCTATGAGTACCACACTGAGGAAAAAAGGGAGATAAACATCTTGTTTAAACTCATACATTAATTTCTGTCTTTTACATGTTTTATGTTTGTTCATTTCCTCTTTCAAAACGGCACCTTTGGAAATTATTATGATAAAACAGCTGATTTAAAACCAAATGCATGGCACCAGCTTCTTGTAGTTGGAGTTATACAGAGGAATACTTTGTATTTATACAGTAACTTTAATCTTGAATCAAATCACAAAGAATGTACAGTACAGTAGACACAGCACTAGTAAAATGCAGCTACCCCTAGGCTGGAATATAGCAGGCTGGGCAACACCTGTGCAGAACAAAAGAAGAAAGAACATTTCCACCTTTAGTTCCTCTACTGTTATAGTGGAAATCAGCCAGACAGCTCTACAGAAGCTTCTGTGTTAACTGTGGCAGGGATTCACCTTCTTATGGCACAAGACAGACACTAAGCCATGTACAATATGAAAATGCAGCAGATAACAATTTATCCTAACTCCTGCATTTTTAACCTGCTGATAAGTGCCTGATCTGGAACAAATTCAGTACAGCATTTGCTTTGGATGTGAATGAACTGTGTATTGTCTGATTTGTTCAGAGACAAGACAGAATTAATCCTTCCACTCATGCTTTGCTTTATTCTGTATCACCCTGCTTTCCAGAGTTACACCAGTACGGCTAACTCCATAAAAGTCCATGGCCTCTTGCTGGGAATTTCACCATACCCATAGCTCTTGCGTCTGAAAATCCGTTTAGCATAGACTTACTCAGCTTCTCACTGAGCCTTTTGGCTTGTGATGGTACCTTGAAATCTCATGAAAAGTGATGACAGAGGGAAGGTCTATGCTACCTGGGAAGGTTGAATTAAGGTACAGCTATGTTAATTATGTGGCTAAGTTCGATGTACTTTAATTTAGGGTTCCACACTGTCTCCACTAATAGAGGTCAATGGGCACGTGCATGCCTGTCGACTTCCATTACTTGGATGGGAGGCTGGAGCACCGTAGTCGACAGGGGCTGCCTCTAAATTTGATTTAGCGCATTCTGACTAGTAATGCTAAATCGAACTCCAGAAGATTGACCATGGCGGGGTGTAAATTCCCTTAACATGGCGAGGGACCAGAACACGGAGAGCCTAGAGTGGTAGTGATAAACAAACTTTGTGGGACCATAGGAAATTTGGCCATGCCCATGATAAGTGGACATCTAGCTAAGTAAAATCATGCTGGCTTAGGGATGTTGCCAGACAAGGGAGTACTGGATTTGAGAAATTCAACCTGTACTACATTCTTAGGCAATTTATTCTAGTACTTAACCACCCTGATAGGAAATTTTTCCTAATGTCCAATCTAAACCTCCCTTGCTTCTTGTCTCATCCTCACAGGCTAAGGAGAACAATTTTTCTCCTTCCCCCCAAACCATGCTCTTTCAGTCTTCTCTCATAGGCCCTCTTTTCTAGATCTTTAATCATTTTTGTTGCTCTTCTTTGAACCCTCTCAAATTTCTCTCCATCTTTCCTAAAATGTGGGGCTTCAAACTGGACACGCTACTCCAGCTGAGGCCTAAACTGTGCAGAGTAGACCAGAAGAACTTTGTGGTCGTCTATTATATTAGTTATTTCTGTTCTAACTGGTTATGCATTTTTTTCCTAAGTTTGAAGGTATTCTTGGAAGCCCCCATGACTCTAAAGGTTGCTTTATCTAGGTGCAAGGTCCCAAACAGATGCACTTTGATTTTATTGCCTTGCTAAAAGGTCCCGGCATGTGCATGCTAACTTTGCCTGAGCTCCACATACAGGATTTGGCCTGTAAGTCCCTTGTTTTACAATATAAATCTACTGTAACTTGTTATAATAAACATATAATCAAAACGCTCAGGAAATAATACATTTATACATCTATAGGCAAGCAAGCAGGTTAGCTCTATAGGCTACACCAAGAAACGGGTCCTGATAATGAGAGCTGATCAGCATGCCTTGGAGAGGACAGTGTTCCTCTATACTTTGGAGTTGTTGTTTCAGTTCTTTGCCTTTTCCAAGCAGCAGATAATTGTGAGTTCCTAGTGACCCATATGTGGGCATGCCAGAGGGAGCCCTAGTGTCCCATAAGGTGACCAGAGTTGTGTTGCTGAGACAGATTACTTTACCTTGATTGATTAGGTAAAATCTGGAAGAGCTTTCCTGTCCCTTTCCATTAGTACAGCTCCTAGCACAATGCTGTTTATATAAGTAATAAAGAGCTGCATTTGAGACATTGTTACACTGTCTTTGGGCATCTCCTGCCCCATCTCAGGTGCTCAAGGATAGCAGGCTCAGCTCTGTGTTTGCACCACTTATTACGCTTGGGACCAGTGTGCCCTCTGATTTTTTTCCATCAATGGGTGGAATAAACTTTATGTGCATCAATGCAGGTATGGATGTGCACCACCAATAGAAACACATGCTGCTAGCTGTGGGTGAGCTGCTAATCAGCTGGCCAGCACCTCAATCTCTCCTGGGCAGTTGCCTAAGCACGCCACTTACAGAAAACACTGCTTGGGACCCTTGCCAGGGCTGTCACCTTTCAGGAAGTAACAGGTTCTCTGCTGTCTCTGGCCAGGGCAGGGGGAACAGAAGACAAAAGAGCCATACTTTCTCTCTCCCAATCAAAGCGTAAATCCCCATTCCCACTACTAATTCCCCCAGTGCTGATTTACTGCTTGAATTAAACCATAATAATTTATCAGCAGTCACTTTCTAGCAAGGTTGCAGGATTAAATGCAGTTAACTGAGATGAATTCCAGACACCCAGGACAGCCGTCTGAAGAGAGGCCGAGGCCCTGAATAACTGGAAGACAGAGTGTAATGCCGTCTAAATATTTGATTCAATTAAGCCTCCGTCTGCTCTTTGTTTCAGTTTACAGATGGCTCATCAATCTATAGTTCAGGGACACACCGCTGGTCTTTCTAATGGTAATTATGTGATCAGGCTGGAGACAGGCTTGATTAAACACTCGCAGGATGCTCTGCATATTGAAAGTGGAGCAGCAGCCAGGGCAGAGGCGATACACTGGCCTTGTGCATGCAGGTTCATTTCATTCATGCCATTGACCCCATCTGAGCACGAGTATCTCGCATCAGGGAAGGGGCTTTGGGGGTGAAATGAGGCAGCTCAAAGGTTATAAACTATGGGGACAGGGGAAGAGTTGAGCCAGTGGGACAAAGAATCACGTGAAATTATTTTTTTTAATGGCTGGTTATTAAAAATGCATTTTTTCCACACAGATTATATGCAAATGTGTGAAGGGAACAAGGGAAACAGCCCATTTCTGGGAGGAAACCCAGCCCTGTGGCTAAGGACCTGGACTCAGCCTCCAGTAGATCTAGGTTCATTTATATGACAAAGGTTATCTGAGGAGCTTGGCCTTTGTCTTCCTGTGCGGTAGCTCCCCTCCTCTGTAACACGAGGAGAATGACTCAGGTCTGTCACCTCTGTCTAGACCAAGGGTGAGCCAACTTTTTACACTGGATCTCACGTTTCGTCCCTGAAACTAGCAGGGCCCCCCCCAGACTGTCTGATGTCATCCAAACGGATGGGAATTTTGGTTATGTTCATAAGAAAAAAAACCCCTTTTTTGGCATGTGTAAGAAAATAAGTCTGTAGAATGTAAAAACTTTAGTAACTGGTGTGTGCGTGTGCGCATACACTGTATATCGCTCAGTAGTTTTAATGAGATGGTTGAGCCTGATACCCAGCAGCCGATTGTGCTGCGTCCCCCTTATGAAATGTTATGGCCCCCCCCCCCGCCCCCGGACCCATCCGCCACTATGTGCACCCCTCCTCTAGACAGCAAGCTCCTTGGGCCAGAGATCATCGTCTCACTATATCTGCACAACACAGCCTGGATCTCAGGTTTGGGATTGCAGGTGCTACCCAAATGTGATTCACTTAGAATAATGTGTCTTCCCCCTAGTACAGGTCCCAAATCAGGGACTGTACAGATTAAAAATCTCCAAATTACTTCGGCATCTAGCAGGCCGATATGAAAGTGCCGGCAACCCCGCAGAGCCCGGCTTAGGTCAACATGGCCTGTACGGCATGCTTGGGACCTTAGGGCGTAGGCTCCAAAGGCAGGCAGTCTTCCATCCTTTGGATTTGCTACAGAGACGAGTATATTGACAAAACTTACCAGGCATTCATTATTACAATTATCGTCATCATTAGCAATACTACGGCTATCTGAGACCTTCCTGCTTATCTAGGGAAACTGAGGGGTCTGATGTCAGCTTAAGGTCACATTGTTTAACTGTGTTGGGCCAAGACTTTCAAAATTATCTAGCTCCTGATACCTTAAACATTCCTGATTTTCAGAGCACAGTTGTTTTGCACTGGCTGCAAATTTGGCCTCTGTAAGGGGTCTTAGGTGGGGCACTCAAAATCATCAGTCTCTTTTGAAAACCTTGGTTAGCTGTGGACTGTTCATACCTTGAATCTCCCAACTCATCAGAAACAGAATTACAGCTGCAGGTCAATCAGAGGCAAGGATGTTATTTATCAAGAGAGTTCAGATAGTAAGGTCCCTGCCAGGCAAGTTGCCCCTCAAATTGAAAAGCGGAAAGAAACCTGGCCCATTTTCAAGCATCTTGCTAGAAGGATGAAATCAGCAGCAATCACACAACAGTAGAGAGGCAATCAATGTTCCCACTATTTTTTTCCATGCATGTGCAGAATAAATGTTACGTGCACTGAGACACCCAACTGTGCAAAACCAGTAGAAACACATGCATAGATGGTGCTTGGTCCTGGCATGAGGGCAGGGGGTGGGACTTGACTTGACCTCCTGAGCTCCCTTCCAGTTGTAGTGTTCTATGGTTTTATGTTGCCAACAGTGGGCACGGTGGGTGCTCTGCTAAGTAGCTGAGTGGCACCTAAATCTCTCCCGGGTGGAAACACTGGGGGTAATGATGTGCCCAGAATAGATGTCCTCCCAGCTCGTCAGTCTCCTGGCAATGCTAAGGTTACACTACCTCCTAGCCTCAGCTCTGGTGGGAGCATGAGTCTCTTGCTCTTTTGTCAGTGGTTCATAGGTTTCATGGTGCTGGGATACAGCTGTATTTTTCCTCCAGGTCACCCATGCTGTTTTGTGACTCCATTTCTAGTGCGATTCTATTTAAAGGGCCTCTCCTGGGAGATGGTGAACCCTGTTCACACCCCTTCAAGCCAAGGAAAGATAGTCTTTTGGTTAATGGACTGGACTGGGGTGGGTCATGTCAGTGCTCCGTTCTTTGCAATGCTGTGGATTCCCTGTGGGATCCTGGGTAAATCATCTCATCTTTCAGTGCCCACCCACCGTCTGCTTTGCCTGTGCAGAATTACAAGGGGGAAAGGTCCATATCTCATCAAACTAGTAAGAATAACGTCATTCAGCACCTTGAAAGAATGGGCCCTTGAGGAAATTCCTTCCGCTTTAGAACTGTCTTTGACAAAGGCAACTTGCTGTGGCATTATCTTTTTATTATGATATAAAATTATGTTAAATCTTGATATAAATCTTTTTTCTACCATTAGGTTTAGATTCCTGTAGGGGTTTTTTGGTCATGTCGAGGGTTCTCTCCAGCTGCAGGCAATTCTGCTGAGACACAAGTTCCCATTACAGATGCTGCTCTTGGTCAGGTTCCGACTTAGATTTGCTTGATGATTTAGTGCTTCTCTGTCTCCCATCCAGCGCTCAGCATTTTTCTCCCGCTAGAGCTTGAAGGCTAGTGTCACTCCATCCCCCATTGGGATCATGCTGATATTGACTCGTACATCTCGGAAGATCTTCTCATTGAGGTGGTGCAGGCTTTGGGCTTCCACATCATTCTTACTTGGCTTCAATATTTCCCCATGCCATAAAACCTGGGGTAAAAATGAATCACATGCACCCAATTGTTCTCCCGTGCAAGGATCACACTGCATCTGACCAGGTTGTTGGTGGTCTCGAATCCCACAGGAGAACACAGGGTCAAGAGAGAACTTTCTTAACACAGTTCAGAAGACTATGAGCTTCTCCACATGCAGAATAGTAACTGTTTAATTGAAGGTGCAATTTTTTTTTAAACCGATTAAATTAGACCACTGAAAATGGTCGTGTAGAAACTTTGCAGTTTAATCTAGATCTATGTCTGCTTATTTTAAATCCATTCCAAAGGCTAGGCCAATGTATGCTTAGTTTAAACTCACGTAAATCTGTCTCCACAGCCTTACACAAGCATGAGTTGAAAACCCATTTAACTGCCTTTCATTAGGCCTCATCTACATGACAAAGGCTATATCTAGATTGCCGAGACCTGTTGGCAAAAGATACACAAATTACACCAAAGGTCGGCAAAACCTCCTCTGTTGAGACATCCCTTCTCGTGGAATGAGATGTACAGGGATGTCGACAGAACGCTCCAGACCAGCTGATCTGTCGACAGATCTGCAGTCTGGACATGTGCTCTGTCAATAGAAGCTTTGTTGACAGAAGCCAGCAGCCCAGACAGAGCCAGATCTTTTTTAGCGTAGCTCTGCTGACTAGGAAAGTTGGGGTGTGCTCTTCCCTCACAAACCAATAGGGTTAGGTTGACAAAACTACCAGCATAGATGTAACCGTGCCAACAGAAGACAACGTCTGTTGACTTAGCTAATGTGTCTGAGGAAGGTGGTTTAGCTGCCATACTGGCAGAAACCCTTCTGTTACTGTATGCTGTGTCTCCACTCCAATGAATGGCTGGCACAGCTATATCAGCCCAGGCTGTGGGAGTGCAGAAAAGGCCAGGGGTCTGCAACCTGCAGCTCAACCCACATGCAGCTCTTTCAGGACTTCTTTGTGGTTGCTGACACCACAATTGCAAAGTTTAAGGGAGAAAACTCTCCTGATTATTTTTGATATTTCAGCAAACAGCTAAAAGTACAACAATGAACAACTCCTATCTAAAAAACAAATGTGATCTTGAAACACCAGATAACTCCCCCTTGAACATGTGCAGTGCATTGTGGGATGTTAAAATAGGGATTACAAAAAGTGTAGCTTGATGTTACTTAGTAAGGACTGTCTCACATGCACATGCATTGCGGCTCTTGAGTTACTGAGATTTTTACTGAATTCCCCCCACAAAAAAAAAAAAAAAAAAAAATGGCTCTTCTGGTTGCCAACCCCTGGACAAGCCCTTGACTATTCACAGCATATCAGATCACAAAGCAGTTGGACCGATGAGGAGTTTGGCTGAAAAACACTACTAGTTTGCGTTTAGTCTAATAATTCATAACCACATGTAGGCAATACTCCAGTGCCACTGGGAGTCTAGGGTCTAGGTCCTGACTTGTGACCTTTGCCAAGTCACTTAACCTTTCTGGCCCAGATTCAGGCATCCATCCCTATTCAGCCAATCACTGAAGCACATACTTAACATTAGGCATGGGCTTGAATTTCATTAGTGTCAATGGACCTTAAATGATAAGTTGAATAGGGACAAACTCCAGCCCACGCGCAAATGCTTTGCTTAATTCAGGCCACTGTCTCAGTTTACACATATATTTATTGAGGAAAACTATTTCCACTTACTTTAATGTTGTGCTTTGATATCCTTGGGCACAAGTCTCTATGGAAATGCAACATATTTTAGACTGTGTTCTCTCTAATTATTCCACCTGTGCACAGAATAAATTTTGTTACATGCACCAAGGCATATGCCAATGTGCACCACCATTAGGAGCACATGGTGCCAGCGGTGGCTGGCACCTGAATCTCTCTTGGGTGGTTGCATCAGAGGTCAGCTTACATGGAACATTGATCTCAGAGTTCCTTGCAAATGTTAAGCCTCAAACAAGCCTGATAAAGATGTCAAACAACATAATCTTATGCATGACAAGGACTGCTTCCCTTCCTCTGAGGTTCGTAATTATCTCCCATCCCTACCCCATTCCTTCACTTCTATGTATTTGATTTGTCTGTTTTTGTTGCAATTTTTTTTGGACCTCTGTGCTGTGTCTCTGGGTCTGGTCTGCTATAGATCTGAAGAAGCAGGTCTATCCCATGAAAGCTCATCACCTAATAAATAATTTTGTTAGTCTTTAAAATGCTGCATTACTGCTGTTTTCATTTTGCTAGAATACAGACTAACACGGCTACGTCTCTATTACTATACAACAGAAATATACAGATGTTTAAAAATGTACAGGAGTTACAAAAACAAGTAACTCTGATCCTCTCTCTTTTTTAGTAATACAGTTCAATTATTGAGCTCAAATAATTTAGAAGTCACTTACAACACACTGATGAATAAAGCAAATGTAGTTTCAAGTATTACGAATCGTTTACAATTGTAAAAAGATGCTCTATAGGAGGATATGACTGTTAAATATCAATATCCTATAAAACATTCTCAATGTAATGCATGAACAGCTTGACAAGATGGTATTTTTTGTGTGTGTGTGTGTGTGTGTATATATATATATAGAGTAAATGTTGAAATGTACATCTATACTGGTTAATGCAATAGTTATAGAGAGAGAGCCATGTTAGTCTGTATCTTCACAAAACAAAAAGCAGTCCGGTAGCACATTAAAGACTCACAAAATAATTTATTAGGTGGTGAGCTCTTCTGGGACAGACCCACTTCTTCAGATCTGGAAATTCTGATGAAAGTAAACTGGCCCAACGAGAATTTAACTGAAAGATAGAAAGAAAAATTGAAGAGAAAACTGACAGATCAGCTACACAGAACACTGGGTGGGAGTGGGGGGTGGAAACTTACGGCAAGTGTCTATTAAGTTAAGTGACTTACCTGATGTCACTACAAATATCAAAGATGGGGAAACTGTTCGTGCAAGGTAATTGCTATCTCTATTGACACTTAGGCGCAAAGTGTTGAATTTGAGAATAAACTCCATTTCGGACGTCTCTCTCTATAATCTGGTGTTAAAGTCTGTTTGTTTTAAAATACAGATTTTCACGTATTTAATGCTTTGCCCTGCTGCACTGAAATGCTCACTAACAGGGTTATGTGTATTCAGATTCCTAATGTCTGGTTTATGTCCATTCACTCTTCAGCGAAGTGATTGTCCGGTCTGCCCAACACACATAATAGAGGGGCATTGCTGGCACATGTAACATTGGTGGAGGTAAAGGAATATGAGCCCTGATGGTGTAATTGATGTGGTTATGTCCTGTGATGGTGTCTCCAGAGTAAATATGTGGATAGAGCTGGCAACAGAGTTTGTTGCAGGGAAGAGTTCCAGGATTAGTGTTTCTATGGTGTGATGTGGTTGCTAGTGAGAATTTTCTTGAGGTTAGGTGGTTGTCTGTAGGAAAGCACAGGCCTGTCACCCAGGGTTCCTGCAGCTATTAGGTCTGTGTCATTAATAAGTAAAATATAACAATTTTTTTTTTTTTTTTTTTTTTTTTTTTTTTTAAAAAGTCACGTTTATATAACTTGCAAATTAAATGCTGCGTTTAAGACCTATGGCCCCAGGACAGAATCAAGGTTGTTATTGGAACTATCGTGACTTTTCTCAGAGGTAATACCCCTATACGCCACCCCCCACTTTCGTACTTACATTGTCAATAGCTATGATTCCCCCTTTCCTTATGAGGCGTAAACACTTTTCATAGTACTCATCATAAGTTTGTTTATCTGCATCTATGAAAGCGAAGTCATATGTCCCAGCTTCACCATCCGCTAGTAGTTCATCTAGACAGGAAACAAAGCTGGGATGAGAGATTCCATGTGTGTCCTGGCTCAGAGCCTACAAGGGTCTGGAGAAGATTACTATCCAATTTTAAAAGTAGCCAGACCCATAGTTTAGACTGCAGACATAATACTCATAAATTAGGTTCAGTAAGACCAAACCACGGTTCTTTAAACTGGGTTCACACTACTACTCTTACTATTTTTAAAATCAACTTAGTTGAACTGGTTTTAAAGCTGGTTAGAAGGTTTCCCCCTGTAGAAAGGACCTTGATCTTAAATGAATTTTCACATCAGTCAACTGCTCATCAATGGGCTGCATCTTGGATCATGATGAATTCTTACCCAGGAGGCCATTGGTAGACTTCATCTGAGGATGCATATTCTTTGTGTTTATGACAGAGGACAGAAAGTAGTGGTCACCCACTGGGCATTTCTCAAGAGTCTCTTATTCCAGTTTCCCTTTACTTGGGCCAAAATAGGTGGAACTAGGGTCCGTTAAAATTTTCCCACTGCCCTCTGGCTAACGGCTCCAAATCAGAACCGACAGCTGTGGAGACGCTGTCTTTGACCTAGACCCCCGCTTGCCAGGACTGTGTGTGCTGAGGGAGAGGCCCCTTTTGGAATCTCATTCCCCACTGCAGCATCTCAGCAGTGACCTTCAGAGGTGAGGGGGAGCACAGGTAAGGTGCAGCGTTGGCTACTTTTGAAGGAGCGAGGAAGTTTATGCAAGTTATGGAATAAATTGCCTAGGGAGGTTGTGGAATCTCCACCACTGGACATAGCTAAGAGCAGGTTAGACAAACACCTGTTAGGGCTGGTCTAGACAGTGTTTGGCCTTGCCATGAGGGCAGAGGACTGGACTCGATCTCTCGAGGTCCTTTACAGTTCTGATGTTCTACCTGCCCCTCTCAAATTGCTCTGTACTCATTTGGGCCTTTTCTACATCAACTTAAAGTCAGCATTCAGCCCTGTTCTTATCAGTCTGTTTGGTACAGGACAGGGCAGAACATGGCCTAGACAAGGCCAATGTTTGCTACAGAAGAGAATAGGTGACATGCCACATTAGTCTAGCTGTCAGGCAAAACAGCAGCCTCAGTCCCACTAAAAGGACACTGCCCTGCAGATACTACAGGATGACACTGCTAGGCTGCTGCAGGACAGTTCTGTCTCCTAAAGACACTTCTTCTGAGTGGGTACAGAAGCAGCACCAGATGGTGGAATGGTCCTGGGCATTCAGAATGGGAACAAACAGCTTTTCTGAAAGCAACTTAATGCTGTTTCGCTGTTAGACAGCGCTTCCTAGGATACAAACTTGTTCTGTATCTGCCTTTTCTGTGCCCTTAGGAGGCTTTGCATCCTCCTGACCACAAATGCCAAACTGCATTTCCTCAGATCAAAAGGAAATGACACACACTAACTTGTCAACTCCCTCTGCAACTTTTGCTCGATGGAGAAGCCTTTGCTTGTCTAGGATAAACAGATAGTTGTTGAGAATGGGTGTGGCATGGGAGAGAAATTGTGCTTTGTCCAATTTAAATCCCTCTTAAGCAGCTTTGTCTGTCATAGAAGGAGCAAGATACTGTCTCTTTTCATATTACCTCCCCATTGCTTTATGCGACCAAGGTAACCATGGACAGTGGATGAAGAAACAGCATGTTCTCCTTTGCTATTAACTCCTAATCCCAAAATTCACATCAGGGATTCCTTCCCAGCTAGATCGTCAGCCTCTACTTCCCCTATTTCTTATGTTACCTACCCAGTGTTTGAGTTGCTGGTTTAATCCTCAGATCTATTTTATGCTCCACTCCTGCCTGAAAGAGAAAAGGGATTTGATGGAAGTATTCACAAAGTATCTTGTAGTGGGAGGCACTTAGAATAGTCACCCCACACAAAAAAAGTGGGGGGATCCCATACCTGGTCTCCCTGTTACTTCCGGAATTCATGTTACATTTGGTTAAATAACAGGCCAATTTTACCAAGTTGCTTCAAGCTAAACCTACAAGTGAGGCTCATGTTCTGTAGCACTTGGATTTAGGTGGCTAAATTAGGAAAGCCTCTAATTACCTGATTTTTTTTCTTGTACCTGTCATTACCTATGTATCCAGGTCCCTGTCTATATTACTGGGGGCTGTCAACCTAATTGAATAATGTAGCTGAAGTCAATGAACTTAGGTCTGCTTACTGCAGTATCCTCACAGCAAGATGTCGACAAATGACCCTTCTCATTTTGATGGAGTACTGTAGTTGACAGGAGAGCACTCAGGAATTGATTATGTCGATACTAGACACAATAAACCAAATCCTGCTGGACTGATTGGTGCCCATTGATCCAGCCCACAGCCAAGACATGCCCTGTGACTCGGAGGGAAGCAGCAAAGTTAAACCTCCTGGAACATACACACCCAATTCTGAGCACTCCTATTCAGAGGGATGGGCAGAAACTATCTACCTCTTTCCACAGCGGCTTTCCAATATTGACATAATCTTCGTTTATATCACAGGCAACGACTTTGCCATCATCTGGCAAGACTAGAGCCATGTTTAAGGTATTATAGCCTGTAAAAACACCTAGAAAAGGAGAGAGAGAGAGAGAGAAAGAGAGAGAGAAAATTCTTCTGTCAGGAATGTGGATTTAACTGTGGACAGGGAGGGAGGTGGCAGGGTGGTGGGTTTTTTTGTTTTTGGTTAAAGTATAACTCCACCTCTGCTCCAAAAGAGCCAAAGAGCCCAAATCAGTAATGAACTGACACTGTCAGCCCATTACCACAGCTGTGCAATTGTTGAAGCCCACCCGAACAGCTGTTTGTCCACTAGCTTCATTCACAGCTTACTTTTCTCAAGGGTCTCCTGGACTCAGTATGCATTTGATGTTAGGGTGTCCCAAGGGAAATACGGCCAGCATGGCACATGGAACCCTCATGGGCTGTGTCTGTCATTTTCACCTGCCATTGCTGGCTGGTGCTGTGGGCTCCCCAGCACTGGCAAATATTCCTTTACCTCCACCCCAGCTAAGCCATTTCACCTAGGCTTTGTTTTCTTCTGCTTTAGTCCTACAGTGATTTCCATGTAAGCCATTCACACCACTGTACTGTCAGTCCTGGATTAGGCTTCACTACATCCATTATCCCCATGTTACAGATGAGAGGACTGAGGCAGGGAAGTCAACACCAACATTCTAAGGAGTGGCAAACTGTGACTCCCAGAGGCCCGATTTCCAGCAGTGCTGATCACTTACCACTGCAGTTGATGTCAGCAGGGGCTGGGATTTTCTGCACCTCTGAGATTCAGGAAGAGGTGCCTTGGCAGGCACCCAATATCAGTGGTCATGTTAGGAAATTTGGCTTGCCCATGGGCAGAGACAGGAAGGGATCGAAAGAGTTCCACTCTGGGCACTCTTGGGCAGGCTGACTGAAGCAGGGAGTTTTGTTGATGCACCTTCTGAATGACCAGTGAAGGGCTGTGCCCTGGGAAGCAATGGGCATTCTCACCTATTTCAATGGCTTTCTTGGCTTTGATGAGTTTGGCCAAGTTTGCCATAAGCTGAGCTTGGTCATAAGCCACCATCATTCCACTACAGGGGTGGTCCAAGGTGAGCTGGAAACAAGACAAAATTAAAAGCAAACAGGATAAGAAAAAACTACTGTTAAGTTGCAGAGAGACCTGAGCAAGAGTCCTAATGTTGTTCTCAGTGGTGACGGGGAGGTCTATTATTTATCACAGAGATGCAAATCTTTGTTCATTTATCAACAGAAGATCCATGTATAAGCAAATACCCTGGGTGTAGTGAACAGTGAGGGTAAGTAACCACAGGAGCAATATAGGCAGGGAGAGGGAATACTCTGTCACCTGATGTCTTGAAATGTCTTTCTGCAAGTCACCTTCTAGGTCAACCAGAAGCTATGGGCTCGGCGCAAGAATCAGTGTCTGGAACTCTGTGACTTTCTGTGGCTAGAGGATGCTAATGCTTCTTTCTGGCCTTAAAAGCAACCCATCTGTTTTACGTTTTCATATTTTGTGCAAGAGGCAATTCAATGACCACAGAGGGGTAGTTTTGCCCAGTGGTTAAGGCACTGCCCTGGGACTCAGGAGAGCTCAGGTTTGCCCCTGGCCAGTTGGATGCCATGGGACGAGCTGTTCAGTAGCAGAAATCAGGTTTTTTAAATGCCTCTGGGGCTTAGATACCACTGCAAATCTGCACACAGGTGGAGAGAGAAAAGGCAGTTCTTCAGAGACTAGCAGATCTGTGTAGTTGGCACAGGCAATATTAAAATGCCTTGTACCACTAAACCCAGGGACCCCAATCTACCTTCACAAGGAAAAGGCTAAGGGCTCACTTGGTTACAATCAGCAAGTACCCACGCAGGGACCAAATTTCAATCCAGCAGAGAATGGTAGAACCATAGAATTGGAGAGACCCTCTAGAGGTCATCAAGTCCAGCCCCCAGCCCTCATGGCAGGAGCAAGTGCCATCTATATCATTCCTGTTAGACATTTATCTAACCTGTTCTTAAATATCTCCAATGACAGAGATTCCGCAACCACTCTAGGCAATTTATTCCAGTACTTAACCACCCCGACAGTTAGGAAATTTTTCCTAATGTCCAGTCTAAACCTCCCTTGCTGCAATTTAAGCCCATTGCTTCTTGTCTTATCCCCAGAGGCCAAGGTGAATAATTTTTCTCCCTTCTCCTTTTAGGTACTTGAAAGCTGCTGTCCTGTCCCCTCTCAGCCTTCTCTTTTCCAAACTAAAGAAACCCAGTTTTGCTGTTCTCTCATAGGCCATATTTTCTAGAACTTTCATCAGTCTAGTTGATCTTCTCTGGACCTTCTCCAATTTCTCCACATCCTTCCTAAAATGTGGTGTCCACAACCGGACACAGTACTCCAAATGGTGCCTTCTGGCCACAGACTCTATGAATCATGGGATGTTAATGACAGTATCACATACATAACACTCGACTTGCAAAAAATACTGACCAGTCGCAGCTTCTTTAAGACTGGATGTTCCCGCAGAGAGTGATCCACTATGTACTGCCATAGGCTTCCTTTCCCAAGGAGGTGTTTGGCTGATTGGGGTTTTCCAAATGCTGAAAACTGAAATTTTTTACCTATAAAAAATTAAGATGTTGAGAGGCTTTATATGTGGGATAAATGTAAACAGTTTGCAAATGCTTGCTTGCATAAATCAAGACCAAGAGAAGTGCCACGGAAAGTTAACAGAGCCTTGCTCTGCAAAAAAACCCAAAGAGAAAGATGATGGTTAAGGGGTGTAGACGAGCTCATGGGACTGGCAGTGGGGTTAGAGTTTTGAAGTGTCTTTTCAAATCCAGACCATGATTGCAGTGACTGCAAGTTTGATACTGATGTCATTTAGGAGCTGATACAAAGGTCATTGCGGTCAGAGTCCTCTTGGCCAAGTGGTCCCTCTAGGACTCATTGGCCGTGTCTACACGTGCCCCAAACTTCGAAATGGCCAAGCAAATGGCCATTTCGAAGTTTACTAATGAAGCGCTGAAATACATATTCAACGCTTCATTAGCATGCGGGCGGCAGCGGCACTTCGAAATTGACGCGCTCATGGGAATAAGGGGACTTCGAAGTAGGTGGCGTCCTTTCGAAAAGGAGCCCCGTCTGGATGCGCCGTGCGGCGGCAAGGCGCATCAATTTCAAAGCGCCGCTGCCGCCCGCATGCTAATGAAGCGCTGAATATGCATTTCAGCGCTTCATTAGTAAACTTCGAAATGGCCATTTGCATGGCCATTTCGAAGTTTGGGGCACGTGTAGATGTAGCCATTGAGACACAATGGTGTGGGAAACCAGCGCTGCTGGTCCTGCTGATAAAGAGGGTGCAGGTCTCCAGAGTTGTCAGGATAGTGATGGCTCTCACCTGAACAGGGGCTTGATTCTGAGCCCCCACCTGGTTCATTGGATTTATTAGCATAGCGTCAGGGAGAGGGGACTGTCCCCCTTTCAGGCTGGTGGTAGGAAGAACTGTGTATCTAGTGAAATGCAGGGCTACTCAGGGCCTGAAACCTCATTGTTTTGTTCCCAAGCTGCTGGCAAAATATGCTGCACGTATTTGAATGATTGGTAAGTCACCCCCACCCCTCATTACACTATTTGGCACATTTAGTTCTAGGATCTCAAAGCATTTTCTAGTAATATTCCTGGTTTACAGCAGGGCAAACTGAGGCACAGGGAGGACACCCAGCAAGTCAGTAACAAAACAAGGAATATAACTAAGCATCCCAGTCCCTGCTCCTCTTCTCTGGCTGATGGGAGTCAACTATCCCATAGCATAAGAACTAGGGGTCACAAAATGAAATTAATGGGTAGCACGTTTAAAACTAACAAAAGGAAGTTTTTCTGTAAGCAGTACATGGCAGACCTGTGGAACTCCTTGCCAGAGGATGTTGTGAAGACCAGGACTTTAACAGGGTTCAAAAATGCACTAGATAAATTTACAGAGGTTAGGTCTGTCGATGACTATTAGCCAGGAATGATGTCCCTAGCCTCTGTTTGTCAGAAGCTGGAAATGGATGACAGGAGAGGGATCCATTTGATTAACTGTTCTGTACACTCCGTCTGGGGCACCTGCCATTGGCCACTGTTGGAAGACAGGATAGTGGGTGAGATGGACCTCTGGTCTGACCCAAAACTGTCATACTTATGCTCTTATCTCCTCCGTTACCAGAAGAAACAGCCATGGCCAAGACACTAAACTGGCAATTTCCAGCAGGCTTAGGGGGATCCGTGTCTGTCTGCGGTCACTCTGTGAGGGGAAAGCTGGGGCAACTCTGAGCAGTTTTGCTAAGACCTTGGCTTATTAATCCTGAGCAGAACTATACATAGGAGGGCTTTTTCCTCAGACTATTGCAGTGCAGTGGTGTAGTGGGTTACACAGCTAGACCAGGACCTTAAGAACATTATATATTGTAGGGGCTGGAAATCTATTTTGGAGTGGGGAGCCAATGACCAGAGACAAATCAGTCAGCGCCCACACAAGCGAGAAGCAAAACCAAACAAACCCCACACTCAAACCTCTGTGGTCCCTGACCAAAAAAACAACAAAAAGGTGACACTTCCCTCGCACACCAGCCCCAGTACATTCTATGGGCTCCTCTAGGCTTGGGAGCTGGTGTGTGAGGGGAATGAGGGGCTCAGTATAGGAGGGGGCTGCCAGGAAGTGGGCTTGGGGCTCTGAGCAGGAGGGAGGATGCAGGGCTGGGAACTGGGGGATTGGGGTGGGAAGCTTGGTGCAGGAGCCAGCTGAGGGAAGGCAGGTGGTGATCTGGGTGGGAGTGGAATGCAGGCGGTGGGTAGGTAGGTACAGGAGGAGGCTGAGGGAAGGTGGGTGATCTGAGCCGAGTGGAATGCAGGCGGTGGGTACAGGAGCAGGTTGAGGGAAGGTGGGTAATCTGGGCAGGAGTGGAATGCAGGCGGTGAGTGGGTGGGTACAGGAGCAGGCTGAGGGAAGGCAGGTGATCTGGGCCGAGTGGAATACAGGTGGTGGGTGGGTGGGTGGGTGGGTACAGGAACAGGCTGCGGGTAGTCTGGGCAGGAGGGGATACAGAACTGGGCTGAGGATGAGAGATGTGGCTGAGAAGAACGGTACAGGAGGGTTTGGGGTGCAGGCTCTGAAAGAGAGGGGTGGGTGGGAGTGTGGTTTGGGTGGGAGGGGTATAGGAGCTGTCTGGGGGTGCCGGGTCTGGGCTATGGGAGTGCAGTTTATCTGGGCTGCACACCCCCGCCCCCGGGCACACATGGGTCTGTATTCCCTCCCCTTGCTCCCAGGGAGCACCCTCAACTACTCTGATTGGCCAGGGGTAGGTTTAGAAGGTAAAATAAAAGAACAAGTTAAAAATCACTTAGGAAAGTTTGATGTCTGCAAGTCACCAGGGCCTGATGACTTGCATCCTAGAATACTCAAGGAGCTGATGATGGAGGTATGTGAGGCATTAGCTGTCATCTCTGGAAAGTCATGGGAGACAGGAGAGATTCCAGAAGACTGGAAAAAGGCAAATATAGTGCTCATCTATAAACAGGGGAATAAGAACAATGCAGGAAACTACAGATGGGTCAGTTTAACTTCTGTGCCAGGAAAGATAATGGAACAAGTAATTAAGGAAATCATCTGCAAACACTTGGAAGGTGGTAAGGTGATAGGGAACAGCCAGCATGGATTTGCAAAGAACAAATCATGTCAAACCAATCTGATAGCTTTCTTTGATAGGATAACGAGCCTTGTGGATAAGGGAGAAGAGGTGGATGTGGCATGCCTAGACTTTAGTAAGGCATTTGATATGGTCTCACATGATAAACTAGGCAAATACAACTCAGATGGGGCTACTGTAAAGGTGGGTGCAAAACTGGCTGGATAACTGTACTCAGAGGGTAGTTATTAATGGTTCTCAATCCTGCTGGAAAGGTATAACAAGTGGGGTTCCACAGGGGTCTGTATTGGGACTGGTTCTGTTTAATATCGATTTAGATATTGGCACAGAAAGTGTGTTTATTCAGGTTGCAGATGATACCAAGCTGGGAGGGGTTGCAACTGCTTTGGAGGATAGGGTCAAAATTCTAAATGATCTGGACAAATTGGAGAAATGTTCTGAAGTAAACAGGATGAAGTTTAATAAAGACAAATGCAAAGTGCTCTACTTAGGAAGGAACAATCAGTGTCACACATACAGAATGGGAAGCGACTGTCTAGGAAGTAGTATGGCAGAAAGTGATCTAGGGTTTATAGTAGACCACAAGTTAGATGAGTCAACAGTGTGATGCTGTTGCAAAATAACCAAACTTGATTCTGGGATGCATTAACAGGTGTGTTGTGAACAAGACACGAGAAATCATTCTTCTGCTCTCCTCTGAGCTGGTTAGGCCTCAGCTGGAGTATTGTGTCCAGTTCTGGGCACCACACTTCAAGAAAGATGTGGAGAAATTGGAAAGGGTCCAGAAAAGAGCAACAAGAATGATCAAAGGTCTGGAGAACATGACTTATGAAGAAAATTACGGAGGACATGATAGTGGTTTTCAGGTATCTAAAAGGGTGTCATAAGGAGGAGGGAGAAAACTTGTTCTTCTTGGCCTCTGAGGATAGAGCAAGAAGCAATGGGCCTAAACTGCAGCAAGGGAGGTTTAGGTTGGACATTAGGAAAACATTCTTAACTGTCAGGGTGGTCAAACACTGGAATAAATTGCCTAGGGAGGTTGTGGAATCTCCATCTATGGAGATATTTAAGAACAGGTTAGATAGATGCCTATCAGGGATGGTCTAGACAGTACTTGGTCCTGCCATGAGGGCAGGGGGCTGGACTCTATGACCTCTCAAGGTCCCTTCCAGTCCTAGTATTCTATGATTCTAAGCCTCTGGGCACTGCAGTGGATCCCCCTCTTCTTTCCCTGTATGGGGAACAGCAGCATGTGGCACTGTGCCCAGCCACCCCCTGGCTCTGCCCCCACTGCCTCTGCCAACCCCCAGGGCTGAATACAGCCCTGGCTTTCCTGATCAGGCCTGTGAGTCTCAGGCCAGATGCTGTGGTGGGGAGCCCTGAGCCTCGGGGTCTGGATCCAGACCACGGGCCGGGGGTTCCTGACCCTCAGTATATTGATGGTTACAGCTCAGTCAAATGCTGGCCTGTGATCTGTACCTTGTGTTCATTCACTGCTTACTAGGAGAGACCTTTGGAGATGATCCCCTCGCTTATCACTCACTCCCAGTTGGGTTCAGGGTATGCATAACACCACCCAAAACCCACAGAAAATTAGGAGGACGTTTCCTTATGTAGGACAGGCAGAAAGACAAACAGCACAGCTAAAGCTCAGACCCAAATTTTCCTATGGAGCCTGAGCTTCGGCTCACACTGTTAGGATAATATATGCTAGTTGCAAAATCTTGTGAGTTTTCCAGGATTTGGTCGTTTCCTAGATACCCAGAGAGGCAGCAAGGGAGGTTTAGGTGGGACACTGGGAAGAACTTCTTAGCTGTCAAGATGGTTAAGCACTGGAACAAATCTGCCGGCTGAAGTAGTGGAATGTCCGTAGTAGAGATTAAGAGTAGGTTAGACAAACACCCGTCAGAGATGGTGAAGATGGTACTTAATTCTGCCACAAGAGCAGGGGACTCTCTAATGACCTTTTGGGGTTCCATCCATTTGTATTTTTTTTTAAATTAGACGTTATGGCTGTAGAGAGAAAAGCTTGAATGTGGGAAGCAAACAACCCAAGTTTCATCCTCCTACAAACTTCCTGATTTGCAAAGCAAATCTGGTTTTTGAATGCTTGGGGCTAGCCATACAGTGGGAGGTGCACCATGCAATTTTACCCAAAGTGGACAGGATTTCCTATCAAGTGCTACTTCTACAGCGAAATCTGCTCAAATGGACGCATGCAGAGTCCTAGGATGGGGAAAAAATATCCGCAAGAGCCATTCTCATGGCAGGGCCAGGATTTTATTTGGTATTGTGCCTCCCACAGAGGCCAATTTCTGACACAGGAAAGAAAACCAGCCAGCATGTACCTGGCCCCTATGTGGGACAGGAGCCTGGATAATTCTTACCTGAGACCAGGGACCGATCAGCCTGTGACCTGAAGCAGAATGCTCCCTTAACCCTCATTACAAAGGGCATTGGGACATGCCAGGCCTTTTGAAAAACAATTAACCCCAACTTTTCAGTGGATTGAGAGCTCTCTCTCTCTAGCTCCCTAGATATTATATTGCACCTCCCCTGAAGTATTCACACAGCTGCAAGCCAGCAGTTTTCCAAGAGTTAAGTCGATCCCCTCTACCTTTCCGCCTGCTCCTCCCCCAGCGCCCCATAAGTCTCTTCCCCATCGACACACACACTTTTTGTAAAGGGTGGTAAGTTGAGCAAACCTGACCGGACTGCGCTTTGAAGCCGGCTGCTGCTCCTTTCAGTTGCAGCACAGCTCACTGCTGGCCATGTGCTTGGGAACTGGGAGGGGTTTGGGGGTTTCTAGACCAGAAAATAAGGCAATGCTTACCTGCTAAGACTCCTGTAGCGAAAGCAACCCCCAGGACTGCAGTTCCAATAGCCATTTCTTTAGTTATGCTGAAAAAGGGCATTTTGGCGCACGGCGGAGGGAGGAAATAGCTTTAAGAACAATGTCTGACTCACTGAAGGTTGAACCGGGCTTCCTTATCTATTTGCAAGGCCGGGGAAAAGAACCTCCCAACCACGTGACGATTACAAACAGTGGGGAAAGAGCAGCGTCTGCAGGCAAGAAAGCACAAGGTTTGTTGTCGTTACTTTTATTTATGAGGCTTGGAACAGGGAAGCCCTGCGAACGAGGCAGGAAGGGAACCCGTCAGAAACTCGTGAGCTCTGTCCTTTTTAAGGCGGTGCGTTTAACTTATCCAGTTAATTAGCTGTTCTATTTTTTTTTAAGTTTGATGCGCTTTGAAAACCAGCATTCACAATCCAATCCAGTTTTCCCCCTTCTCTCTTACATTCTTTAGCCAGTGTTTCTTTCTGGGAGCTCATAGCAGCCAGTGGGATTTTTTGAAACCGCAAATAATTTTATGAGCATCAGGCTGCAAATCAGGGCTTGCAGCATTAGCATTTCTATGGTCTGAGGGCATCCAAAACAATCTCTATTGCAGCAGTGGAATCTAATTCTGGCAAGTACTGGGAAATCTTTCTGCTTTTGGATGACAACAGCCTCAGGCGCTGGGAAGTGTAAAAAGAGGAGCAGCACCCCTGCAAAGGTGTGCAGTGTCTGCTGCTGTATAGTCAGGGTGTTTGTTTCTGTTGGGATGAATAAATGACCTTGCAGCTAGAGGTTCTCAGAATTAAGCAAGCTGGTGTAAAATGCTTCCTGGGCTCACACGCTATTGCTTGTTGTAGCTGTGGTACAATAGTGTGCAGCTATGTAGGGGTAGCATAGTCTGGGCATGATTTGCAGCTCTGCCCCTGGCTTGGTGTGTGACCTTGCCTGAGGTATTTGTCTGTGGTGTTATTCCACATCCCACTGTGTCGGTATTCATTTTGATTGGAAGCTGTTTGGGGCAGGGACTCTCACAACACTGGCATCTAGCCCAGTGGGGCTTAGAGAAGCACTCTAGGGCTACGTCTACACGTGCACCCAACTTCGAAATAGGCTATTTCGATGAATAACGTCTACACGTCCTCCAGGGCTGGCAACGTCGATGTTCAACTTCGACGTTGCTCAGCCCAACATCGAAATAGGCACAGCGAGGGAACGTCTACACGCCAAAGTAGCACACATCGAAATAAGGGAGCCAGGCACAGCTGCAGACAGGGTCACGGGGCGGACTCAACAGCAAGTCACTCCCTTAAAGGGCCCCTCCCAGACACACTTTCATTAAACAGTGCAAGATACACAGAGCCAACAACTAGTTGCAGACCCTGTATATGCAGCACGGACCCCCAGCTGCAGCAGCAGCAGCCAGAAGCCCTGGGCTAAGGGCTGCTGCCCACGGTGACCACAGAGCCCCGCAAGGGCTGGAGAGAGAGTATCTCTCAACCCCCCAGCTGATGGCCGCCATGGAGGACCCCGCTATTTCGATGTTGCGGGATGCGGATCGTCTACACGTCCCTACTTCGATGTTGAACGTCGAAGTAGGGCGCTATTCCCATCCCCTCATGGGGTTAGCGACTTCGACGTCTCGCCGCCTAACGTCGATTTCAACTTCGAAATAGCGCCCAACACGTGTAGACGTGACGGGCGCTATTTCGAAGTTACTGCCGCTACTTCGAAGTAGCGTGCACGTGTAGACGCAGCTTAGGTGTTATTGTACTACATATACAAAGAGTAAATAATGCAACATTTTTCCTCTGTGGACCTCCAACTGTATCAATAAGTTAAGTACTGTGCAACAGGGTGGCCTCTGTGAATCAGGCCAGTCCTCTCCAATCAGCCTGACCTGTGCCAATCACAGCTTCCTCCCATTCTATGGGGAATGGACTGATTGGGGCCAGGTGACAGCTTGGAGTTCCTGGACCTCAAAAAATGACTTAGAAAAGCCTGTAGAAATGGGGGTGGCTGGGTTCTTGCAGATACTCTGGAGGTTGGGCCTGGAAGGGCTGGGGGGACTTGCAAGTCAGAGCTTTATCCTGGAATACCTGGGTCTGTGAAAGAGGCAGGAGAGCCAAGGAAGTAATTGGGAACTCAAGGCTCTCTTGTGGAGCTACTGACATGGAAAGGTAATCCTAGGGGGCTGAGAACTGAGTCTCAAAATGAGCTCAAGTAGGGTGGAAGAATCTCTTGTTTGTCTGGGACTTCTGAAAGTAACCCAGCCAGAGAACTAAGGTATATGTATCCCCTGGAGAGAGACAAAATCCTGGTGAGGCAAACTGAAGTAGGGATACTAACAGAGTAAGCCGTGCTAGTCTATACACTATCAAAACAAAAAGCAGTCAAGCAGGGAGTGCCATGTTTGGCCAGTAGGGTCTGCTCTAGGGCAGCTATGTCTTATTACACACTCTAATGATCCCGTTTTACAGGTGGGCAAATTGACAGATACAGAAAGTGGTGTGGTTTGTCCAAAGTCACAGGATGAGTCAGGAGTGGGAATCAGATGTCCTGATTCCTAGGCCCTGCTCCTAATAATGTGATCTTAAAATCCCCCTCTCCTGTTAAGTTCTCTGTCTTTTGCTCAACAGCACCAGTATGGCTACAGATGTCAACAAGTAAAAGCAAAATATAGTCACACCTAAGGGATGAGGGTGATGTGGGAGGGACCAGCTGCTGTTTTCCTTCCCAGAAAGAGAGGAATGGTGTCTTTCTTTCTGATTGTTTAGGTGTTTGACCTAATCTCCTCTGTTTCACCACTTGTAGGAGTAGCAGGAGAAATCTGATCTCAGGGCTTGGCAAACCAAACTCTTTCACTCTTTTTACAAAGTATTTGATTTTTGGAGCCTACAGGAGTGTATATCTGATTTGGGCTCTTGGAACTTTCTTGTGGATTTATTTTTGTAAATTAAGCTGTTTCAGTCTTTCTTTAAATTGTTGTCTGATGAGAGAAGTAGCTGGAAGACCTCCTTTTCAAGACAAGGGAAAGCTGGAGGCAGTCAGTGCCACAGGCTTCTGCTACAGGTTTGTGACCCTGTAGTGCCATCTAGTGGCTATTGTGGATAACTCTGATTTACTCCCAGAAATATTTGTGTTTTACACACAACAGCCTATACAGTGTTTTGTAAACTCTCAGTTTAACAGACTAATGCAGGGGACAGGTGTCCATTAAACCCAAAAGTCCATTAAATACTAGAGTTTACTACCCTGCCTGGCCAGGCTCCTCCAGCCCCTGTCCCTCCCTCTCCAGGGGAAAGAAAAATGGTGCAAGCCCCTGGAGCATGTGGCAGCTCCAGCAGCCGTCTAGGCCAGGGTGGAGGATTTGGTGGCTGGAAGCAGCAGCGCTGGTAAGGCACCTTTATTTTTTGGGAGGATGGCAGGGGGAGTTGGGATTTCATGGGTGCCGATTAAGTGGACTTTGGGAACAACAGGGGGCTGGTGGACATCTGTTTTTCCTGAAGCCTGCTGAATCAAGGTCCATAAAGTAGAAGGTTCACTGTATCTTCCTTGGTACACTGAACAGCTCACAGGTAATCCAATATACGTATTTTCTATTAAAACCAGATACAATGTTATGACCACTGCTGTGATACCTGATTAAATTACTTCATTTTGTTTTTGGGGTATATGTTGCTGTTCTTTTGAAGAAAAGTTTCACAGGTGTTCTGCATAAAAATAGTTTGGTGTTCCCTGGTCTCAGAAAGTTTCAGAAGCACTGAGCTACACGGGAAGTGTTGAAATTTAAACTTCTGTACATGAGCACACTGCATTCAGGCCTCATTTCGTCAAGGTACTTAGTCACGAGTCTAACTGGAACCTTGGTGGTAGTTTCATTGGCATCAATGGAACAATACATGGAATGGAATTACTTATGTGCATGTGTTCCAGCCCCTTGCTGAATGGGAGTCTGAATATTCTTGCTAAGCAGTAATTACTCCCTCAGGTGGGAGACTGATATCATTTACCAGCCTGCAGGGTCTAGTGGCTTTTCCTTTGCATTAGGTTTCTAACTTGCATGTGTCTAAACCAGCGATGGGCAACCACGAATGGCCCCTTCCCCACATGCGCCAAGATGCCGAAGTCCCACACTTACCAGCTCTTTCCCCTTCTTCCTGCTACTTCTGGAGTGTGCAAATCACCTGATTCATGCTCTGTCCCATTCCTCCCCCTCCCTCCCACACTGTGAATAGCTGACTTACAGCATTTCAGCTGAGGGCAGGCAGGAGAGAGAGAGGGAGGGAGGGAGAGGAGTAGAGACAGAGCATCACTCAGGTGATTCATATGTTCAATAGTATTGCAAGGAGGAGGAAGAATAAGAGTATAAAGGACTGTCCCTGTACAACTGAGACTTCTGGTCACCCTAGCTGAGCAGGTTGTAAGTAAAGGCAGTGTTGTTCCCCCATGTGTTTGGTATAGTAGCCACAGCATTCCAATGCATGTAACAGCTGTCCAAGGAGGACCCTTTTCCCAGTCCCTGAAGCACAAGGAAGCCTGTGGACTTCCACAGACTTGAAGCCACAAAAATTCAATATGCCTGAAACAAGGGGAACAGGTGGGGGTCGAGTCTGAGGCTGGTCAAGCTGGGACCAACACAGTTTGTGCCCTTTTTTCTTCTCTTTTTAATTAGGCCTAGGCCTGCTTTGTCTGGGGGTAGCTCATTATTTTCCTCACCTGCAGTGAAAGCAAGAATCCAAGTGTGTGGGAAAGAGGGCTGCTTGACCAGATCCAGGCACTCGGAAGCCTATGCCCACTAATAAAGAGGAAGGATGTCTCAGCTGATCTTCTGGGGTCTCGCACTGTCGGGCAATGTCGCTGGTGCGTAGCCTGGATGTCTGGCATGGCACAATGGTCTTTGTCTGCTGAGCTGCCAGCAAAGACTCTTAGGAGATCTGCAATGGGGTTGGCTTCTAGCTCCTTTCCACTGGAATAAATTGGCTAGGGTGTTTGTAGAATCTCCATCAGTGGAGATATTTAAGAATAGGTTAGATAAATATTTAACAGGGATGATATAGATGGTACTTGGTCCTGTCATGTGGGCAGGGAACTGGACTTGATAACTTCTTGAGCTCCCTTCCAGTACTAGTGTCCTACCTTTTGTGCTAAGCTTAGTTTAAGGGACTTGCCCCAGCTCTTTACTCACCTTGGATTACAGACTCAAAAGTATATGAAATTTTGCCTCTTCCCTCAGTGTGGAGGAAGGAACGGCCAACTTCCTGCCCTCCCCTTAGAAATTTAAATAAACTGGGCTATACTGTAAACAAGCAGTATGTTTACTACAAAAGGTGTGTTTTTACGTGGTTAAGGCGATAACAAACAGAACAAAGCAGACTACTAAGAAAATAATAAAAAACATGTAAACTAAGACCCAGAGAACCAAAAATAGTAATCAAGTTTGACAAATGAAAAAAATATTATCAAGGTGAGCAAATCAGAGAGTAGAGGGGCAGAAGGGACGGGGCGGGGGGGAGTCAAGAATTAGATTAAGCCAAGTATGCAAAAGAGCCCTTATAATGACCTAAAAAATTCCCATCCCGGTTCAAACCACATGTTAATGTGTCGAATTTGAATATAAAAGGGAGTTCAGCAGCCTCTCTTTCAAGAGTGTTGTGAAAATTCCTCTTTAGTAAGATGCAAACTTTCTGTGTGTCTTAAATATTGAGTCTGTTCTGGTATGGCTATGATCTGAAGAAGTATGTCTGTCCCAGGAAAGCTCATCACCTAACAAATTATTTTGTTAGTCTTTAAAGTGCTACTGGACTGCTCTTTTGTTTTGATAGTAAGAGAGAGAAAGCCATGCTAGTCTATATACTATGTAAACTAAGCTTAGCACACTAGCTACATAAGAGATACATTGGCAAATTCTCACCCTGAATGATAAACAAGCTGTCAGATTCTTAAGATACAAGTTGCATTGGCTTTCCCAGTTTTTATACAGAGGCTAAAATTCCTGCCATCCTGGGACCATCACTTACCTCAGTTCAGCTTTTGTTCTTCCCAGGTGTGTTGTAGGGAGTGTGAGGTTCTACCACACCATGATGTCATGTTCCTCCTTTTGTATCTACTTGCCACTTACTGGAAAGCACATTTGTTGTGATGTGTTTCAAATAGTTCCCATTGTGTAGTGCTACCTCTGAGAGGTTTCTACTGCACACAGTTCCTGGGGTAATCCTTGTGCTTGTGTGTGTTTCCTCAATGAGCTTTTAGCATTGTTCGGCCTTGCTACTGTTGTATCCAAAAGACTGCTTGTGGGTGTTTTGCCCTTTCACTTTTTAATAACACATATGTAGTCAAACTTCATAACTTCATGTACAATCCAATGGGATATTGATATTCAGCAGATCAAGACTCTTAGAATGGTATCTCAAGGCATACTTGTACAAAACATATCGTGGTAAATATTGCAGCATCAGAGGGTTGCAGGAGGATAAGAAGGTAGCTTTGTGGATGTCTATAAGCACCTTCCACGTGTGAAAGGGGCTGCTTTGAAAATCAGATGCCAGCTTCTAAATGGAGAAGAGCTGATGTCTTGGTAGTGAATGACAGACAATGGAGAGAGGGTTTGGGGGCTGGTCATGAAGGATCTGGAAAGTGAAGACTAGTGGCTTATGTTTGGTGCAGTAGAGAAGTGGGATGTTGAGCCAGTGGAGGGATTCACACAAGGGGGTGAGGAGGCCAAGTCAGTGTGCTCGGGAAGTAGTCCTTGCACGGCATTCTGAATGGATATGAGCAGTATAAAACTGCATTTGCCCTCATTGTAGGGAAGGCAGTTGCAGTAAGAGGGACACAGGCTGATGGGAGTCTCGACAAACGTTTTAGTGATGTGGCTGGATGGGAAAGGCTGATTCCTAGAGATGCTCTGCAGAAAAAATTTACAGTGGTTAGATACAACCAGGATGTGAGAACCTAGGGAGAGGTCCCACTCAAATATGATGCCCAGTTCACAAGGTTTGGTGACAGATAACGTAGTGATGTCATCCATGGTGATTGGGATGGTGGGTGATGTTAGGAGCTCTGTTAGCCATTTTGACCTTGAGCTGCTGGCTAGACATCTGCAATATGTCAGAGAGACAGGATAAGATTATAGTTTGGTCAGAGGGAGACAGTCCTGGAGTAGAGAGGTGGATTTTTGAGTTGTTAGCAGAGAAATAATAATTGAATGGTGTTCGTGGGTGGAGGGAAAAGGAGATCGAGGAGTGATACCTGTTCCCTTCAGAAAATGATCATAAATTCTATCACAACCTCAGAAATCAATAAACCTCTTAAATTATAATGCAAGAACATTTCACCTGTTCTGTTATCTTTGCCGTTATGGGTTTTCATTGCTTGGTTGAATTTAATGCATGTAGTGTGGTGTTATGTTTTTTTTTTTTTTTTTTGTGATAATCAGTAGTTCAGATACTATTGATGTAATATATTCTATACCATCCATGTGTTTTGTAACATTTCTTACGCTCTGGAAAGCAAAGATAAGAGTTTATGATAGCAGGGTATGGAAAAAGATAGTAGAGGAAGTCTGTATTTTTTTTTTTTCTTTTTTAGTAAAAAAAAGACTTAAGATGAGAGAACTTGTATTATATCTCCATTCCTGTTGGTGGTGTTACAGTATTTGACAGTTCCATCTACATTGTCATTTACAGCATGAAGTATGCTGAACAGTTGTTTTGGATCTATGGCATGTGCTGTGCATGTGAGTTTTACTTTGTAATGCAGTGTCTATGGTATCTATGTTTAACTGCCTTCTTTTTAAATACTCATTTCATGCTCTCTCTGTCATTGGAAGGTACATATTTGGCCATGTGACTTCATAATGGTAAGAATGTTACAATCTTTCCAGTGGCTACTAAATAGGATTGCTGTTGTGTTCAGATGATTCTGTTCACCTGATAGTTGAGGTCACTAATTTGATTCAAGTCCCAGTACCCTCCTCAAATTTTCATCACAATGCGAGGTGGCCAGGCAAACTTGGAGCATCAGCGTTTCCTTTAATATGTTTCCTGACCCAGCCAAAGTGTCCTCCCTAACTCAGATGTGGGGTGAAAAAGTGTGAGGATTCAGTAGTAGTGCTAGTCTGTACCTGCAAAAACCCTGGAGGAATCGTGTGGCACCTCAGAAACTAGTAGACTTATTCAGGCGTTAGACAGACTCAAATTAAGTTGGTTCTGTTACTCTCAGCTGATTCAGCCATTTTTCTGGCATTCACACTTCCTGGGCAGCTTTTAAAGTATGTCTTTCCCTAACAACATGCAGAGGTTGTTGTGCTTTCATGTCCACTTCAAAGGCTAAGGTATCAACATTTCAAACGCTGCTGTGAAGAAGGCTGGTGATTCATGAGCTCATATGCCCTAAGCCATTAAACTTGCAAACAGTGAATGCTTTTGAAATGGCGTTCAGCTAGAAGCCTGTTGACATGTTGGTAAATATTTCCTGATTTTATGGGTTTAGACACCAATGCATTGAATATATATGACTACTTTGTCATCTCATTACAAGGCTGGGTTTCCACTTTGGATGTGCTGGTGTATATTGGGAAGAGAACTATGGGTCACCAGCATAACTCCCAGCAGAAACTAAATGAACGACTCTTTTGAAACCAACCTACAATTATCAAGAACTAAAACCCGCAAATTCAGTTTGACTGGAACATCCAGCCAAAAAAATGGCTTAACGGTTCAGCTTGACAGATCTATTGACAGGTGTAGTTCTCCTTGAGCAACAAGCCCCCTCCGTCAGGGGATATGGGTCAGTTACTCAAAGCAGCTAATGGGCTTTGCCAGGAACCATCAGTGTCCAGTCTGTTGATTTGCATCTGACTCTTACTTAGATTGCTAAGCAGCTTTTCTGTCAAGCTCTAGTTGATGCTTAGGACGTACCATGCAGAGGCAAAATGTGACCGATCCCCTCCTAAACAAGCCTGATAAGCGTAAGAAAACTAACTGTGCAGCCTAGCAATTGCATACAAGAACAGCTCCTCCTCAGTGAGGACTGTACCCATGCCATTAATTCTCCCCTTCATCCCAGAGTCTGAGAAAGCATGTTGTCTTGGAAGTGGGCCCTAAAGGCTTCACATCCAGTGCGGGAGTAAACTCCCACAATCCAGGTTGCTTTTGGAAAATGCCAGATAGCCCTCCTTCCTTCTAGAGAGTCCCATTAGAGAGCCCTTCCCTCACAAGTGGGGAGCTAATTAGGTGCCAGGCCAGTGAGAGCCCTAAAGGTGTGGGGATGGGGCACTATTTCAGATTTTGATTGGTAGTTGCAGCCTTCCTAGGTGTAAGGAATTCCACCTTGGTGGCACCTTCACCTGGCTAGGCCTTGTACACCCTCGCTGGCATGTGTCGGGAGCCTCCAGGAATAAACCTGAGAATAATCTGTGCTGTTGGTCTAACTCCAGAGCACCAATTATAGTCTATGTACAAACAATATATTCTTATGTGAGTTCATACACCATGATTTAACACACAGAAAAACATGTTGAATAGTAACAGAGAGGAAGCCGTGCTAGTCTATACACTATCAAAACAAAAAGCAGTCAAGTAGCACTTTAAAGACTAGCAAAATGGTTTATTAGGTGAGCTTTCATGGGACAGACCCACTTCTTCAGACCATAGGTGCTTTGTATATTGGACAGACTTCTAACTCCCTTAGACAAAGGGTCAATGGGCACAAAACAGACATCAAAACACTCCAGATCCACAAACCAGTCAGTCAACATCTTAATGGAATGGGGCATTCTGTCAATGACCTGAAGGTATGTGTGTTACAGAAAAGGAATTATCGCTCCATTTTGGAAAGAGAAACATCTGAGCTGGCTTTTATATTCAAATTCGGCACATTAACACATGGTTTAAATCGTGATGGGAACTTTGAGTCACTATAGGGGCTCATCTGCATACTTGGCTCAATCTAATTCTTGACCTTCCCCCCACTCCTCCACTCTCTGATTTGCTCACCTTGATTATCTTTTTCTGATTTGTCGTCCTTGCTTACTGTTTTTGGTTCTCTGTGCCTTAAATATTGAGTCTGTTGTGGTCTGGCTCTGGTCTGAAGAAGTGGGTCTGTCCCACGAAAGCTCACCTAATAAACTATTTTGCTAGTCTTTAAAGTGCTACTTGACTGCTTTTTGTTTTGACAGAAAAACATGATGTAACAGACTGAGGGCAGAGCCACTTTAAGCCAGGAATTTGACTAAATCAATTAATAAATGCAAATAAAACTTAGCCCACTTACATTTACAGGGACACCAATTACCCCTCCCTGGAACATGGATTCCTTTCATTTCTGAGTTCTAGATGCTAGCTTGTATGGGCCAGGTTGGCAGGCCAGGCAGACTGCATTGCTGGGGCCAGCACGCTGTGGGTCTGGTAAAGTCATTTGGCCACATCCGCAAGGAGCAGAACGATTCTGGCTGTGGATTGATCTGAGCTGCAAGGCCTTTCTGAAGATGGGAAGAGGTATTACTGGGGGAGGGGGTCAGTAACCCTGAATTTTGCTTAGCATTTCTTGGGTCTGAGAAGTGAGGGAAACCATGTAAAGTTCACTCTTTGTTGTCACCTGTTGAAACCATTTTTCCCAAACAGTATTGTGATGACTTTCACTGCGTTCCAGCTCAGTTCTGGGCACAGTGACGCAGGTTGCCCTGGCTCCCATGAAGCCCAAGAAGAGCCACATTGGCTTCTTGACTGGTGAGACACCTAGTAGGTTGCTCATCAGTGGTACTGGCTTTCTAGCAGTGGCTGAACAGTAGCTCCCAATGTGGCCCGCAAACTCCTGTTCTCTTACCTGGCTTTTGTCTCTGCTCCTGAGTCAGAACAGGGAACCAGAGCACCAGGCTGGAGTCCCACTTGGATGGAGCACAGAAAAGACATTGGGTCAGTCGTAGTCATTCAACAGCTATGCTTTCTTCGTTTCTCCCCGCCCCCCAGGTGAGTCTCTTCTCACTTCATGCAGTGAAAGTCTCTTCCCTTCACAGCGCTCAGATTTCTGTGGCCGGGGCATTACGTTTGGACAGCCCTCCAATAGAACTGCACATTGGCTTAACACAGTTGTGAATCTTTGCAGAAGAATAAAAAAGCAGTAAAGTAGCACTTTAAAGACTAACTAAATAATTTGTTAGGTGAACTTTTGTGAGACAGACGCACTTCTTCAGACTATAGCCATACCAGAACAGACTCAATATTTAAGGCACAGAGAACCAAAAATAGTAATCAATGCGAGCAAATCAGAGAGTAGAGGGGTGGGGGGTGGGGGTCAAGAATTAGATTAAGCCAAGTATGCAAAAGAGCTCCTATAATGACCCAGAACATTTGCATCCTGGTTCAAACCATGTTTGTGTCAAATTTGAATATAAAAGAGAGTTCAGCAGTCTCTCCTTCCAAAGTAATGTGAAAATTCCTCTTCAGTAAGATGCAAACTCTTAAGTCATTAACAGAATGGCCCACTCCATTAAAATGTCGGCTGACGGGTTTGTGGATCAGGAGTGTTCTGATGTCTGTTTTGTGCCCATTAACTCTTTGTCTAAACGAGTTTGAAGTCTGTCCAATATACAAAGCATCTGGGCGTTGTTGGCACATGATGGCATGTATGATGTTAGTTGAGGAACATGACAATGTACCCATGATTCTGTGACTAATCTGGTTAGGTCCAGTGATGATATCCCCAGAATAGATATGTGGACAAAGCTGGCAGCGGGCTTTGTTACAAGGAGAAGTCCCATTTAAATGCAAACAAAACAAGCATGGAGTTTATCTTCTCACTTTTTAAAACTTTATATTGTTTTAGTATTTTTAATACAGTGGTTTTTGTTTGTTTTTTTTCTCAACTATCTAATTGCAAACTTCCAGTTCCAAATATAGTGTGTGGCTGATTGGTCAGTTTGGAACTATATTTTGTAACTTTGAGGCTCGACTTTAACACCTGAGTTGTCAGGTTTGATCATGTATGATGCCTCCTCTATTTTTTCAGTTTTACAGGTTCACTGTTCATTTAATATTGCTCCCAGTTACCAAATAACTTTCCTTTTTCATGTTATTCACTCACATCCCTGAAATCTCAGATAATTTTAAACTTTTAAAAGGCATCTTCTCTTTTTCTGTTGTTGCTTTCTATTTTGCATTTCTATCTGCTCAGCCACTGAAAATAAATTGTCAGCTTGACCTTATGGCTTATTTGTTCTTGCTTGCAGCATCATAGGGCTGCAATGTTTGGGTTGCAAACATGGCAGGGGGTTGCCTTGTGCTTGCAAATATCTTTTTAAAAAAAATAAACCATGGAAACCTTCCTGTTGGTTTTAGGTTTAAAAAAAAAATCTAAATTTTGGGTGAACTCTAAATCTCTGAACATTGAGTGTACTTTTTATGATCCATGGATTTCTTAATGACTAACACAGGTGAGGAAAGTTTTTTATTTGAAAATTGATGAATTCCATTTTAACTCTAGCATGGAAGATGAGTCCTGTTGTGTTTGTTCAATTGAATCATAACTTAGCCTTAAATACGTAAAAAGTTTTGTGTGGTTTTTTTTTGTTTTGTTTTGTTTTTAAATAAAAAGTCTCTCTCTTTCTCTCTCTGTCCTCATGTATAGCCTGGGCCTGATTTCATAAGAATCTCTAACTGAACCATAAACTACCTTTATAAATATCATTTTTCCTTGAAAGTCGTATCTTACTCCGATGGCCCAAATTTTGTCATGTGTTAGATTAAGATGTCTGCCTAAAATCAATAATGCTGGGGTAACAACATTGGTTTCTGTCAGGCTCTCAATTACTTTCTCAGTTGTTTGCCATAGGAAGAATATATGATCTGTTGTTCCCCCTGCGGGCTATAAAACCAGCCTGTTCTCCTTTGATCACTTCTGCATACTTCACTTTTACTCTCTGATGTGTAACACCGATTTTTAGAGCCTTGGACCCATGAGGTAGCAAAATGATTCTTCAATAGTCCATTCCAAGGGATAATAGTGTCCCTATATGAAACATCATAAATATCCCCAGACAACATTCAGCTTGTCCAGGTTACCTTGTGCAGTCTGTGTGGCCTCTTTTCCTGAATCCCAAGCGATAAGGAGAAATTGTACCTTTATTTCATATCCTGCCCACCCTCCTCCTAAATATTTTTCCTCTCAAGTATTCCTGTATGGATTGCCTTTTTTGCCCGTTTGAGAAGCAGCAACATTGGTATATGTAATTGTGACATGCTTAGGTTGTGTTTATTTTCCTGGGTATTTCACCTTAATTTTTTTAGGATTTACTGGGGCAGCTGCCTTTTAGAGCTGTCCCCTGCTACAAAGGAGAAACATGCTGTTATTTTGTGGGGAATTTCATTTGGCTTGTTCCTTTTCTTCCCCATTAATCCAAAGAGAATTATTTGGAACAGTATCCTTATGGTGGCTGGACTGTCAGTCTAGCAACTGGAGTTCTGCTATGCGCGGGAAAGCGTAGAATAAACCCCCTGCCTCGCATTATGGCTATGCCATTTCAGTGTGTATGCCTTCAGAGGCAGCAGCAGCTTGCTACAAGAAAAGTTCATCTAGCCAGAAGAGGAGTATGGTTCATAATGAGACTGCAGACAGCACATTACTCAGGGAGATGACGACCGTGAGCAATGAAAACCGAAGCTGAGGTCCCATTGGTTCACGAGGGAAGCTGCTGCTGTAGTCTGGATCCTCATGCTGTGCCAGTCAGTACATATTACTATCCCCTTTCCCTAGATGTGAGGGGGGAAAAAGGCAGAAAGCAGTGACATGACCTTCCAGTTGTTATATGGAGTCAGTGGGACGTGACCTTCCAAAAGTTGTATGGAGTCAGTGGTAGTTCTGGAGTAGAACCCAGGTCTGCTGACTTAGTAGGCTCTAACTATTAGACTGCAATTCATCAGGTTTAGACATGGGAGGCCAGAGGGACACTCTTGTGAATTTTTAGGACAAGCAGAATATTTAAGCTTTGCCCTGCCAAAAACCAGTCAACGTATTGTGCAATGCTGGGTAAATTTTTGTAGTTTAAAAAGTTTAGTTTTTCTGAATAGTATATTTGCAGCACGTTATGAAAAGTTTAGTTATAACTGAAGCTCCGACTACAATTCTTATCACCCAAAATGACGCCCAGCTGGTGCAACTTAGACGTGCTTTGCCTTTTGTCATCTGTCCGATTTACCCAGGCAACAGTGGAAAATGCCAGCATCCTTGGGCAATGTGCCAAGAGGTGAATGGGTGTACAGCTGGTCTTCTGTCTCACAGATTGAGAGAACATAGGTAATTACTGTGCACCATACACCTTCCTGATGAAACACTCTTTGGAAAATCAATGCTATTCATTCTGTTCCAAGGCAGAGACCATTTCTCTGATCAAATGCAGTTTCTAACTGTGAGTCTAGCAGCAGAGTCCTTCATGGAATGTCTGGCATTTTGATAGTTCCATGTGTACAGAATTGCTCTATTTCAAAAGCAGGGCATGAAATGTGGAATCAGTGCTTGTTGAACAATCGGGATGGCTGTAAAAGGGCAAGTGATTATCTGGCCTGAATGCATGATCCTAGAATCTTAAGAAATTGGCTGCTCCTTTCATAGTTTCTCAAGCATTCCTTCTGAGTGCACCCCCATGAAATTCATGGATGAATGCATGTTGGTGCTCAATCAAACCGTCAGATCCCTGTGTCCCTGAAGATGTAGGCATGTTTGGGTCTGGTTCCGGATACCTGGGTCTGGTCTTGGCATATGTAGAAATGACTGTTCCTACTACAGGTTGAACCTTTCTAGTCCAGCACCCTTGGGATCTGACTAGTGCCAAATAAGAGAATTTGCCAGACCAAGGAAGGTCAATATTGTCTAGCAGTATTGCCAACACTTTCAGTGCTTACTGGGCTCTTTAGAAGACATTTAGGGGTAAATTAGAGCTAAAGAGCAGCACAGAACACTGAGAGCTAGGGCTGGTGGCTGTAAACAAACTTTATGGGACCATGAGAAGCTTGGCCACACCCATGATGTAGGTTGTCATCTGGCTAACTAAAATCATGCTGGATTATGGATGTTGCTGGACGAGGGAGTGCTAGACTAGAGAGGTTCAGCCTGTAGACAAGCAAACGCATCTCAGAAAAGAGGAGGAAAGATGAGACCAGAGAAGTTGAAAGATGTTTTCTTTTTAGTTTGAAGCTGGATGGGCTAGATGAAAGGGAATTCCGGCTACAAAACAGCAGGGGATTATGGCCATTACAGAACGGCTCTCAAGCAGAGTTTGAAAGAAGCTCTGGAAAGCTGGTGGTAGCTGGAAGCCTTCTAGAACCTCAGAAACCCTGGTGCTCCCAAAGGTGCTTGCTTTAAGCTGTTCACACACAAAATACTTGGTCAAACTTCTGTGCATTTGAAAAGTGGCATCCTCCAAGCTATGGGGCAGTTATTTTCCCATACTACTGTTTGTAGCTCTGTGACCAGACACCACCAGGTTTTCTCAGAAGTGAACAGCCTTTTCTCTCATATTTCTCAGTGTCTCCTCGCCAAAATCAGTAGCTGAATGAAGAGTGCCTGAGTATGACAAGACTGAAGGGATGCTGGTTGGAAGAAGGAAGCTCCATGTAGAACTTGCCTTTTCCGTAACATGGTGGTTCCCAAACTTTTTCTGGTCGTGGAACACTTGGACATCACGGCACTCTCTCTGGAACACTTTACCTTTTTTACATCATCATAAGAAAGTCAATACTTGGGAATGGGGAAGAGACCACAGTTACTCAGTTTCAATGGTGGAACACTTCTCCATAGCTCGTGGAACACCTGTGTTCCGCTGGAACACAGTTTGGAAACCTCTGCTGTAACATATTTTCTGTGGTCTTTGGATTTTCAGTCCTCATCTTCAGCATCCATAAACTTCTCTATATCCATGGACGCCTAAACATCCATGATAGCAAAACAGTGCCCATTTCTGTCTGTGCCTGGTGACAATGATCTATGTATTTGTGACCTCCTGGCTTGATTATTATAACTCCTGATAACTAGGAGAGAAAAAAGACATTAAAAAAGCTCCAGCTGATAACACAGATGAGCTACTTATTCATTTAGCAGTTGCAGTTGCTCTGATCTCCCACTAAGCACTGAGTCCAGTTCAAGGTCATTAGAATCATAGAAGAGTAGGACTGGAAGGGACCTTGAGAGGCCATCGAGTCCAGCCCCCTGCCCTCATGGCAGGACCAAGCACTTTCTAGACCATCCCTGAAAGCCATCTATCTAATCTCTTCTTAAATATCTCCAGTGATGGAGATTCTACCACCTCCCTTGGCAATTCGTTCCAGTGTTTGATCACCCTGACAGTTAGGAACTTTTTCCTAAAGTCCAACCTGAACCTCCCCTCCTGCAATTTCAGTCCATTGCCTCTTGTTCTATCCTCAGAGGCAAGGAAGAACAAGTTCCCTCCCTCTCCCTTATGACACCTTTTAGATACCTGAAAACTGCTATCATGTCCCCCCTCAATCTTCTCTTTTCCAAACTAAACAAGCCCAATTCTTTCAGCCTTTCTTCATAGGTCATGTTCTCTAGACCTTTGATCATTCTCGTTGCTCTCCTCTGGACTCTCTACAATTTCTCCACATCCTTCCTGAACTGCGGTGCCCAGAACTGGATGCAATATTCCAGCTGAGGCCTAACCAGCGCAGAGTAGAGCGGGAGAATGACTTCTCGTGTCTTGTTCACAACACACCTGTTAATGCATCCCAGAATCATGTTTGCTTTTTTTGCAACAGCATCACACTGTTGACTCGTATTTAGCTTGTGGTCCACTATAACCCCTAGATCCCTTTCTGCTGTACTCATTCCTAGGCAGTCCTTTCCCATTCTGTATGTGTGACACTGATTGTTCCTTCTTAAGTGGAGCACTTTGCATTTGTCCTTATTAAACTTCATCCTGTTTACCTCAGCCCATTTCTCCAATTTATCCAGATCCTTTTGAATTATGACCCTATCCTCCAAAGAAGTTGCGACCCCTCCCAGCTTGGTATCATCTGCAAACTTAATAAGTGTACTTTCTGTGCCAATATCTAAATCGTTAATGAAGATATTGAACAGAACCGGTCCTAAAACAGACCCCTGCGGAACCCCACTAGTTATACTTTTCCAGCAGGATTGAAAACCATTAATAACTACTCTCTGGGTACGGTTATCCAGCCAGTTGTTCACCCACCTTAGAGTAGCCCCATCTAAGTTGTATTTGCGTTGTTTATTGATAAGGATATTATGTGAGACCGTGTCAAATGCTTACTGAAGTCTAGGTATACCACATCCACCTCTTCTCCCTTATCCACAAAGCTCGTTATTCCATCAAAGAAAGCTATTAGATTGGTTTGACATGATCTGTTTTTAACAAAACCATGCTGGCTGTTCCCTATCACCTTACCACCTTCCAAATGCTTGCAGATGATTTCTTTAATGACCTGCTCCATTATCTTTCCTGGCACAGAAGTTAAGCTGACTGGCCTGTAGTTTCCCGGGTTATTCTTGTTCCCCTTTTTATAAATGGGTACTATATTTGCCCTTTTCCAGTCTTCTGGAATCTCTCCCATCTCCCACAATTTTCCAAAAATGATTGCTAAAGGCTCAGATACCTCTTCTATCAGCTTCTTGAGGATTCTAGGATGCATTTCATCGGGCCCTGGTGATTTGCAGACATCTAATTTTTCTAAGTAAATTTCTATTTGTTCTTTTCTTATTTCAACTTCTAAACCTACCCCTTTTTCACTAGCATTCTCTGTCAGGCATTCCTTCAGATTTCTCAGTGAAGACCGAAACAAAGAAATCATGAAACATCTCTGCCATTTGCAAATTCCCCTGTTACTGTTTCTCCCTCCTCACTGACCCATGGCCCTACCCTCTCCTTAGTCTTCCTCTTGTTACCAATGTATTTGTAAAAAGCCTTCTTGTTTCCCTTTATGCTTGTATTTAGTTTGAGCTCATTTTGTGCCTTAGCCTTTCTAATCTTGCTCCTGCATGCTCGTGTTGTTTGCCTATATTCGTCCTTTGTAATTTGTCCTAGTTTCCATTTCGTATACGATTCCTTTTTATTTTGAGATCATGCAAGATCTCCTTGTTAAGCCAGGGCAGTCTTTTGCCATGTTTTCTATCTTTCCTACGCAGCGGGATAGCTTGCTTTTGGGCCCTTAATAATGTCCCTTTGAAAAACTGCCAACTCTCCTCAGCCGTTTTTCCCCTCAGTTTAGCTTCTCATGGGACCTTACCTACCAGCTATCCTGATACTCTGAGAACTTCATGGGTTTCTTACCTGGAAGACTGCCTCTCTTTCTGCAACCGTGTCCTCTCAGGGTAACTGCAGTAGTCCACTGACTCCTTGGAACCGTTGATCAGTGTGGGCAGGCTGGCAAGCACATACACCAGAAGTTTTTGGAAGTGCTGGATCTTTCTCATTTAAAAGGGACTTCAGAACTCCATGCAAAACTCTCTTGCTTGGTTTTCTCTTGATTTTAATTTTTTGTTTTGTTTTGTTTTTTAAATCTGTACATACTGGCATACAAGATAATCGAGCAGTATCTCTACAGACTGGGAAGATGGGGAAAGGGGGTAAAACTTTGTTAATCTTTAAATACTTGGGAGGTGGTCTGGTACTGCATGTAAGTACAAGGTCTAAGATAAATTGATGACAGTTGTGGCCTTTCAAAGGAAGGATCATAGCAAGCTGGAAATAAGTTTGGGTGAATGCAACTTTGCTTTTGTAGGCAGAGGCACATTGTGTGAAGATGAGTATTTTACAGGTAAAATTAGATCTAGTGGCTGTATTGCATACCCATGTAAATGAATTTCTGCACTCCTGTACCTAGGTGCCAATCCAGAGTAATGCTACAGGGCATTTAAGGGGGGGGGCAGATTTGATGTGTAGGCTGAACATATTCTTTTTTTTTTTTTGACTGGGATGCAATAGGTCAGTGTTAGCTATTACTCCATTAAAAAGTGGAAATCATTGAGATAGCACAACAGCTAACTATGGCCAAAGTTTGGTCACACACCGTTCTGAGTTCAGAAAGTACATACAACTGGCATCCATTCCACTGAAAAAACTCCTTTAAAAAAAGAGTTCTGTAAATCGGTGTTACTCTAAATTGCTCCCATATCCCAAGAGGTTTTAAATGCATTTGACATTTTAGCAGTTCGCTTCATGAAGTCCCTCTGAAAGCCTATCACCAATCTGTGCAATGACTTATTCTGGTTTAAAAAGAAAAAAGGGGCCTCTAGATATTTTTAGTGACAGAAGAGGTTCCTGTACAACTTGTAAAACCCGAATTGAACCCTAATTAATTTGTGCAGGCATGAGGGGAAAAATAGGGACTTTAATGCATCATCGTCTCAGGAACCTGAGTCTGGAACCTGGAAAGGAACCTCAAGATTTCATCTAATCCAGTCCTCTGCACTCATGGCAGGACAAAGTGTTACCTAGGCCATTGCTAACAGCTGTTTGTCCAGCATGCTGTTAAAAAATCTAGTGATAGAGATTCTGCAGCATTGCTAGGGATTTTATTCCAGTGCTTTATTCCTATTCCCAAACCAAAAGCAAATGCTCAGCCCTCATCCAGTGAAGGTAACATCAAGGAATGGAGAAAGCCTTCCTAGTCTGTCTAGATGTCTTTAAAAGTCTCCCTAGTAGTCCCATATGACTCTGGGGCCCATCCAGTGATGGCTAGGGCCAGCTACCCCTCTGCCCTCTCTGTGGTCTGTCAGGACACAGGCTGTTTTCTGCACAATGCCCATTGCACTGTAACTCACCGCACTGAGGAGAGACACACAGTATATCCAGTTGCTGTTCCCAGGCTCCTCCACCTGCTCAGTAACCCTCCAGCTGCTCACAATCAAGGTTCCACATCAGAAAGGGGTGAGGTCTGGTTTGCAGCTGTCCCTGAGCTGCCTCCAACTTCACCCTTTCTGCTGCTGTTACTTTCCTTCATGCTGCATGCTGGTGAGAAGGGCAAAAGCGTTATCGCCCAAGAACTCGATTTTTCCAGTCGCTGTTTTGGATGCCTTGGCACTTAGAACTGACACTTGCGCAAGCCACAGCTAGGTGCTGAAGTGAGTGTCCAAATGCAGGTCTGGGGAACAGGCATGCTAACGGAGGCATGACAGAAAAGAACAGCTAGTAAATGCTCAGTTGCTGTGTTAACTCTTCTCTTCATGGGCTTCCTGCCAGGTTGCACATATTAATTGCTCTTTCTTTCTCTTTGTGGATTAAAAGTGCTGAATGCTCTACCTCTTCCTTAACAATAATCAAAAGAGAAATGTGAAAGGGACCAAATCTGCTGGACCGATTTGAGTGCAAAGTCCTGATCCTGAAACTACTGCCACCAAGCGTAACTTCTTTCTGCAAAAGGAACAAAATCTGCTCGACTGTCCCTTGGCCGCTTCTCAGCAGCTCTTGCTGTCCTTGAGGAGGTCAGGGCAGAGATGGATGGCCATTCTGCACCTGCTGCACTGACAAGCAACCAAATGTACCTTTTTGGCCAGTTTGAAGGGCACTTTGGCAATCGAGAACTTGCAGCTTCCCACCCTTCTGGGATAAATTGCAGAGCTGTTGTGTATGGCTTGTTCGCGGCCAGGTTAAGTACGTGGGCTGCATCTGAGTCTATGCATCTAAAGTTCTCCCTTCAACTTGCTGCCCATTTTTCTAACATAACCTTCTCAGAACAGCGCTTGGCATGCACTTCTCCCTACCTCTTGGCACATGAGGCTATTTTTTTTTCCAGCTGTAATTTCCCATTGTGCACAAGTCATCTTGAACAGTGGCACTGGCATCTGAAAATGAATGGCCATATTGCAATCTGGAGGAAATGGCAGGTCCCTCTGGGGTGGGCTTTGATTGCTGCAAGTTCTAGAGGGGCGTGTTTGTCTTGTGTGCAGATTATCAATTAAATGTGTCCTTGCAGTAAGCAGGCACAGGAGGAGGCACCGTAGAGCTGTGCCTCTTGCCTTTTCCAGGCCTCTGAGAATTAAAGAAGCCAGTATCATAAAGACTGGAGCCAACTCCAGGCCGGTAAGTACCTTTGCCTTCTGTAAAATTCAGAGCTGCCTTTCAATCCCTGCATCCTCTTATGCATTGTAGTGGCTGTCCCACTGCTAAAAGCTGCCTGCTTTCAAGGGTACTATATAGCATCTGAACTTGGGGAAGGCTGTGCGCCATGGTCCTGCTCTCGCCAGGATTAAAAACCTGATTCATGGCTTCAGTACAACCCCTATTTGTTGCTGTAGATACCGGAGTGCAGTAGAGAGAAAAGACAGACCTTGAAAACTCCTGTATCATTCTTCCCTCTATCTATTTCCCGCCCCCCCCCCCAAATCCTCAGTTATGTCTTGTTTTCAATGCAGACTAATCTCTTTGGGGACAGGAACTCTCACACCATGTGTGTAACACCTGGCATACTGCAGCACCTGGAACCATGGCACCAGTGGTGCCGACAGCTATCACAGGCCTGTTGGCAATGATGGAGAGGGGTGGGGCCAAGTGTGGAAGGGGCAGGGTTCAGGGCAGTCAGCCTTGAGGTGGGGGGGCCCTCCTCCATGATTTGTCTTGAGCACAGCAATTTGTTGACAGCAGTTTTTGTTGGAAGATATCTTCTGACAAAACTTCTGTTGACCAGAGTGTGGCTGGATTGCCAAGCAGATCACGAGAGCGATCCATTTAGTCAACAGAGAGAGGCTAGGCTGCCTGGCCACTCTGTCAGCAAAACAGTCAACTGGAAGAACAGTAGATGGGGCTGCCCAGTGTCCTGGAAGCCTTTTCAGTCGACAGAGAGCCCCGCCCCCCCCAATGTCCAGACCGGCTTTCTGTCAACAGAGGCATTGTGCCTTATGGGGAGTGGGATAAGACTGTCGACAGAAGTGCTGTGTTGTGTCAATGTAGTATCGACAGAACGTCTTGGGAATCTGGACGCTCCCCAGGTTTTGTTGACAAAACCTTCTAGTGTAGGCGTAGCCTGAGGGCTGCATGCAGAATTGCAGCACTGTACTGCGCAGGCCTTTCAAAGGGGCCCAGCGCTTCACGCCACAGGGCAACTGCCCTTCTGCCCTCCTAACCTCCACCCCCGTCACCATTGGCAGGCCTGCATGGGGCCCAGTGCTGGTTTGGTCTCTGAAATGTTACACAAAGCTATAGCTCTGACCAGCCTTAAACCAAAGGAAGCACAAAACCAGCTTAATGGCCCTTCTTTTCACTCCCTGTTAATTTCCTCTGCCAGCCCAAGTATGGGGGCCTGATCCTGATGCAAGCATGAGGAGAAGAGCCAAGGAGCCTGAAAAGACAAGAAGTTGGAGGGCTGCAGGGGGCAGAAGAGGGAACAGAGAGCCTGATGGGGTTGAGTGTAGTGGAAAATAGCTCCCCACAGTCCTAGTCACCCTAAAGCCAACTCTTTTTCTAAGTCCGTGAGACTCCTCAGATATGAGTGGGACTGAACTGGGAAAGGATGGCGAGTGCATTTTGCATGTGACTTCTCAGGAAAGGAAAAATGCCAATGAAAAGGCAGTTTGGAGTCCAGATACAGGGCCAAAAAGCCCATGGTTCAAGTCTTGCAGACAACATCAGCGTTGTGTGACAGTGCATTGGTCTCAGCACAGTGGGTAGCAGATTGCATTTCCTGCCTCCCCTGCATCCTTGAAAGTAATACCTCCACCCTAGGACATGGGTTCATTGCCTGGGCAGCATGGAAATCAGGTGCTGCTGCCTGTGTGGCGTGTTCTCTGTAGTTCCCGTTCAAACATGGTGGAATACTGTGCTGCCGCTCCGCACGCAGCTCTGATGGAGTGTTCTGGGGGTGGGGGGCAGGGCTGACTGCTCTAAACCCCGCCCCTTCTGCCCTTGGCCCCACCCTTTCTGGGGCACAGAGCTGGGCCCCCTTCCCACCTTGCCCTTGTGCTTGTGGTGACTGTCAGTGCTGCTGGAGACCATTATCATATGAGATAATGCAAACTACTTGTCTGGACAGATGCTACTTTGCTCAGAGGAAACTACATTTTCTCCTCTATCAGATGGAGTAAGCAGGTAATTCAATAGCACGAACACCAAACTGCCTTAAGTCCCTACGGTTGCTGGGGAAGAACACAGTTTGCCTCACCCCAGCTTGGAAGAGAGACCAAGGCTTTTGTGCAAGTTTTAATAAGCCGAAGAGAGAAATCATCCTGAATTGCTGACTTGCCTTTCACCCGCTCCCCCAATATGGTCCCACCGCAAAGACCTATACAAAGTCTAAAGGACACTGTTGGCTGTCCTCTGCCCACCTCTGCCTTTATTAGAAAGAACTGTAACCTGTAGGTTTTAAACAGGCATTTTACAGTTGATTTCAGTGGGAATAGAGGGCTTTGGAAAAATTCCACCCTGAGGGTCTGTAGCCGCAGTCTCCAAAGGGTCAATGAAGCAGAGCGAATATTCAGCAATATGGACTAAACAACTCCACCTTTAACGTTGATTTAGATGCATCTGCAGAACTAGTAACTCACGCCTCTTCCAGCAAAGGTCTGCGGAGGCGCAACGTGAAAAGTGTCTCTCTGGCACCTTCTTATTTATCGTTGCCGTAGTGCTGTATGCAATACAACAGTGAATGCATTAGAGCTCACCTGACTGTGAAAGGTCTCCCATTATTTGTTTGTATTTTTTAAATAACCCCTTCAGTGTCTGAAAATCTGTATATTTCCAGTCAGGTGCTGCTGATTTCTGTACAAAGAAAGACCTTGCAGGTGGTTTGGCTTTAAACGGGAAGCCAGGTATCTGAGTTTGAAAGGCTGTGGTTTTGCTGTAATGGGGTGCAAAATTTTCAGCCAAGAAAGGCCCTCTACCACAAAGATTAGTCGTCTTGTATAAGTGTGCAGGTGGGAGGGGATGGTCCAGAGGTCTAGGAGTGGCATAGTGCCATTTTGTGGACTCTTAAAAGGATGTAGTCTAGAGAGAGACATGGAGACAGATATCTTAGGCAGGTGTTTTCTGTATGTGATACTAAATATACTACTGGATAACAGGTCCCATAAGAAAGCTGTGGCAAAGCCAAAGAACTCAAATGCTCGGACTCCCAATCTCCTGTTCCAACCTCTAAAAATAATTAGAACTCCTTCTCCCAAAGAATGTAACGAAGGTCAGGAAAGGAGTGGTCCTTTATAGTCTATGTGAGCACAGTGCTCCCAGATCAGTAGTTCTTGTCGAACTGTCAAAAGTCAGATTTCTGGCACCATGTAAGTTGTTGCTGACTCACTGGGACAATGCTCAGCTTTTGTGGAGACGTGCAGGATGCACCAAATTTCCAGTCATAAGAACATGAGAACATAAGAACGGCCATACTGGGTTAGACCAAAGGTGCATCCAGCCCAGTAGCCTGTCTGCCAACAGTGGCCAATGCCAGGTGCCCCAGAGGGGGTGGACCGAAGACAGTGATCAAGCGATTTGTCTCCTGTCATCCATCTCTAACCTCTGAGAATCAGAGGCCAGGGACACCATTCCTACCCTTGGCTAATAGCCTTTTATGGACCTAACCTCCATGAATTTATCTACCTCTTTCTTAAATTCTGTTGTAGTCCTAGCCTTCACAGTCTTCTCTGGCAAGGAGCTGAAGAAGAACTTTGTTTTATTAGTTTTAAACTTGCTACCTATTAATTTCATTTGGTGTCCTCTAGTTTTTGTATTATGGGCACAAGTAAATAACTTCTGCTTATTCACTCTCTCCACACCTGTCATAATTTTATATTCCTCTATCATTTCCCCCCTCAGTCTCCTCTTTTCTAAGCTGCAAAGTCCCAATCTTTTTAACCTCTCCTCCTCCTCTCCTCAGTCAGTACAACATTCGTATAAAATAGATAGACTTAACTAATTTTTTTTTCATAAAGTGGAACAAAGCCAAAACAGTTTCCATCTGTCATAGCACAAAACTTCAGGATGACCTGTATCCCCCCAAAACAACAGTAAGCTCGTGCTCCAAAATATCTGTTAATTGATAAGGTGCCATGGGCCGCCTTGTTGTTTTTGAAGATACAGACTAACTTGGCTACCTCTCTGATACTTGTACCCCGAAAGGCCTTCCAGCAGAGGATCTCTAAGTACAAACTAAGCTTCATAAATCCTATGTGAGGAAGGCAACTGTTACCCCTGATTGACAAATAAGTGAAAGAAATATACAGGCGTGAAATGATTGGGTTAATGTCAAGCACAGACTACGTGGAACACAGATCCGTGCAGGCTCTGTAGCTTGGGGCATGAGATCTCACTTGACTATGAAAGGTCTCCTACTATGTGCAGTGTTTTAAAATAACCCCTTCAGTATCTGAAAATCAGTATATTGCCATGCAATGCATGGGAGAGTTTATAGTCTATAAACAGTGCAGGTGCTGTAATGACCAGGTTTAATAATCTGTTGAGAGTTTTCCCTGTGCTCATGGGCTTTTTCCTAACCCAGCAGTTGGGCTGTGCCTTTCACCTCATATAGAGAGCTGGGACTTGAATTAAGAATTAAAGTGAATACGCTTTCAAAACTAAAGCCCCCAGCAGGCATGTCCTAGCTAGGAAAGAGATGCTCACGCCCTTGCTAGAAACATTCCACCCTCTCAAGGAGAGGCATCTATTGCTCCGCCAAGCTGACTCTGGAGAAAAGACTCTGCCATTTAATCTCAGCTATGTCACTGCCTGTGTTGCACCAGAGATGCTAAATGCATTGCGAGAGCACTTCCTACCACAGATTTCTATGTCTCTTACTGAAGAATGAATTAAAGTGCTGCTGAAGTGAGAGTAGCGGTGAGCAAGTGGGACCCCTGCCCATAAACCCTTTCTCCTGTTTTTTAGGGACTACAACGAAGAGATTGTGCTTTGTAATAATGGCAATGGCATGGCCCAGCTCCTACCGTTTGAAATAATAGCATGCACGTATGAGCTGCAGCAAAGGCTTTTAGAAATGAGAGCAAAATGCCATTGCCTGGGAATGCAAGGACTTGCTGTAATGTTCTCCACCTCTCCAGGGCTAGTTTTTGGTTCACTTCTTAGACATGAGGACTTATAGGGGATATTTTGGTTACGGGAGTGAAGGCAGAAATGCAATAGGAGTTTATGTTACAAGCTATTGTGGAAAGAGAAACCGTTCTGGGCCTTTCTAGTGGCGGAGAGGAGTATGAAGTAGCAAAACGGAAGTGAATAGTCACACACTCACAGACTCTTGCCTCTGTTTTTTGCTGTCACTGAGCTTACAGGCAAACCCCATCTGTGCCTTTAAACCAGCTGGCACAATGTGGTGTGCAGGTTATCGATTTCTCAGGGTGCTTGGAAGGTGTTGTACTGAATATGCTCTTGTCTAGGCTGGCACGCCGTGTGGTAAGGGGGTGGTTAAGCGTCTGGTGACCATATTTCCTTGCCTTCAATATGGGAAACATAAAATTACTGTCATTCAAGTGAGTTCAATGGCAGTCAGTCAGAACTGTACAGTACACACATTCAAATTAACATCGAGTTGACTAAGCAAGCGAATGTTTGTTTACTTTCTTGTATTTAAGGCTTTATGGTTAAAGAGCTACATAGATGCTCCTGTACACCTCTCATGTGCATCAAGGTGACCAACTGACCTGACTCTCTGGCCAGTGTTCCCCTCCTTTTTTATCTGACTTGGCCTTCAAGACAGACCGACCTTTCCTGGTATCAGGAGCTGCATGCTTCCAAGGCAGTGATGCATGCGGGAGGCCACAGGATTGCTGGGAAGGGGTGCAGATGGTTCCAGATGGAAATAAGATGGAGTGGAGCCCTGCTGGCTGAGACCTGGCACGCAGCAGAGGCTGCGCTGCTGAATCAGCAAGGGGAATGGCCAGCCCATGTGCTGCAGCTTTGCCCTATGACCAGCTTTGAACCCCCACTGCCATAGCTGGCCATCGGACCTCACCGCTGGTGAACAGGAAGCTGGCAAGGATGGGGTCTGGTCAGCAGCAGGCCCCACCACTGCTGCTGGGAGGAGATAAAAATGGGCAAACGGGACATCTGGTCACCTTGAGTTAAGCGGCTTCTGGTTTACTTGGAATCTGTTTGAAGACTGCAGTGATTTCATGAGTGTGGCTTCTGACTGAACAAAGGCAGTACAGAACTGCCTGGTGCGTGAAAGGGGGTGAACTGAAAACGCTGAACTGAGAGGAATACCTAACCTAATGTGGCCATTAAGAACACACAAGGTAATGAATGAGTGGTACTAAATTGAAGGACTGTTTTAACCGAGTTCATCAGCTCAGACTTTTTAATGGCCTGTTAAAATCTATAGGAATCAATAACCTAAGGGCTTTGCACACTGGTTCCAAAACAGTTCTTGGTTGAATTCTCGATGAAATTCCCTGACTGGCTTTGATACCTGATAGCAGATGTAGTAAGAAGAGCTAAAAATAGGGGGTAACATGTGAGAGGTCTTAAATATTATTGAAAATATACCTTGTAACAAATCAGTTAATTGTGAGCTGGTCCCCCAGTGTCTCCGCATAAGGCAAAATGTGTAAATAGGAAAGGAGACTGTTTAGTCTTCTGAAAAAAACCTCCTTGACTGATACAGGAGGAGAGGTTTTGATATGAGGGGAACTAGAACTCACAAGGGCTAGGGGAAGAAATCTGTTTTTTTCTGAAAACCAACATATTCAGATTCTGAAGTGCTGCCATGGTGCCTTCTAGGAGTTGTAGTTTGAGCTCCTAGAACATAAGGACGGCCATACTGGGTCAGACCAAAAGTCCATCCAGCCCAATATCCTGTCTGCCAACAGTGGCCAATACCAGGTGCTTCGGAGGGAGTGGGCTGACCACGTAACAATTAAGCGATCTCTCTTCTGCCATCCATCTCCAGCTTCTGACAAATGGGCTAGGGACACCATTCCTTACCCATCCTGGCTAATAACCATTAATGGACCAAAGCTCCAGGAATTTATCTAACTCTTTTTAAAAACCCTATTATAGTCCTAGCAATCACAGCCTCCTCTGGCAAGAAGTTCCACAGGTTGACTGTGTGTTGTGTGAAGAAGAACTTCCTTTTATTTGTTTTAAACGTGCTGCCCATTAATTTCATTTGGTGTCCTCTAGTTCTGATATTCTGGGAACAAATAAATAATTTTTCCTTGTTCACTTTCTCCGTACCACTCATACATTTATATGCCTCTGCCATATCCCCCCTTAGTCTCCTCTTTTCAAAGCTGAAAAGACCTAGTCTCTTTAATCTGTCCTCATATGGGACCCGTTCCAAACCCCTAATCATTTTAGTTGCCATTTTTTTAAACCTTTTCTGTTGCCAGTGTATCATTTTGGAATGAGGAGACCACATCTGGGTGCTGCTTCCATTCTTCTTTGTGGCTTCCCAGCAGGACTTCCTCTCTAAAGAAACACTAAACATTCCTGGTCCATCTGTCAAGATGCATGCCCCTTCTTCCCAAGAAAAAAGGCCATAGTGTGTAGTCCCAACAGTAAGCCTGGGCTGAAGGTGGGAAATAGGAGCATAAGACAACCAAACTATAACTCCAGTGAAGCAACCTGGTGGAGCACTTCATATCTAATTACATCTGTTTTCAGCCAAAATATTTTAGATTTGGATTTTTCTCCTGTAAAGTTGTAATTCTTAGTGGAAAGTTTTGAGAAAAAAATTTTATTTCATTTTCATCACATTTCCATATGGTAGGGTGGCTGGGGGGGGCGGCAGCAGCGGCATTTTCAGATTTGGTCTGCAGCCAACCCTTCTCAGGTCAGACAGATGGTACAATAAACAGTTTGCAAGGCTGGGAGCATTCACAGGATTTCAGGGGTCCACCCAGGCAGGGTAAGTCCATTTAAGCAAACAGAGTGGGCAGCATTTTGATTTCTGCATTTCTTGTATGGGGGAGCAAAGGTTCAAAAACAGGGAAACCCTCTGGAGAGATACAAAGCAGATTACAAAGGAGGAGAAGCCAAGGAATCCTGATTCTCCCCCCACTCCACCCATCACTTAATTTAAAATATATATTGCCCTTCATTCCCCAGAAGGAGCAGCGGGAGGGGTAGCTCAGTGGGGCTTGAGCACTGGTGTGCTTAACCCAAGGTTGTAAGTTCAACCTTCAAGGGGGCTGTTTAGGAATCGGGGACAAATAGATTTTTTTTAAAAATAATGCTGCTTGGTCCTGCCAAGAGAGCAGGGGACTGGACTTGATGACCTCCCAAGGTCCCTCCCAGTTCTATGAGATCTGTATCTCCATATTTCTTCTATTTCTTGTATAGATTTCTGGTTGGTAACTTGGTGCCACATGTTCTTACCAGTCTCTGCACAGGGTAAACATCTTCTGTTTACTGGTCATGTGCCACCATCATACGTGTGCAAACATCAAGTAGTGTGGTGAGAAAATGGAGGTTTTGCAGATGTGCCTTAGATGACCAGCTGTAGGTGCATTTCTCCTGACAGGCACTTTAAATGATAAATGAATCATTGGCCCAAACGACTGCTGGCAAATTTAGTGGATCACTTCAGCCTGTTTATTGTGGGCGAAAGCCACCAATTTTGCTTTTTGTGTATTGGTCATCAAGTTCAAAACCAGTTCTTCCAAAGCCCCTTTCACATACAGCAAATATTACAACAAAGAACATGTTGCTCCTCCTCCCCATCCCTCCAGCCCATGGAGAAATCAGCTAGAAGGTAATCGGGGTGAAACTGTTGACTTCAAAGAGATTACATAGCGTTTAATAGGTTTTCCATAGGTGTTTTTTGGACCATCATATCAAATTCTATAGTGTCTTTTTTTTTTTTTTTTCCTATTGCATTCAACCGATCTGTGTTTCACATGTAAAGGAGGAGGTACTCATTGCAGTGCTCTGGCTGTGGCCTGAGGCGGGGGGAACATCTGCTCAGTTTTTTCCCTTTGCTCAATGGTGAGGTTAAAAAGATGAGACAAAAAATAGAAGTCCCAAACAATTTGGCTTGTGGAGTTTGAGTCCCTTGAATCACAGCAGGGCTGTAACTGACACTACTAAGCTTTTATGTTTACTGTTCCTTTTCATTAGTACTGGAATCACCAAAGGGGTGTAAAGAAATTCAGCACTCCACTTTTATTGAATTTAGTAAACTCTAAGCCTTCCATGGCCTGGCTCAGCTTCCAGCACCTGAGCACCATGGCTGTTTTCTGAGTTATCTGGGTAAAACATTCCTGGTCAGCTCACATGTAAAATGCTGTGAAGCATGCTTTCACTTGAATACCTCAAAACAGGCTGGCTAACTTTGTTCATAGCTTCAGCCTGAAAGGAATTTGCTGGAGAAAACAATGAGCTGCTAGGGAACCCCATATGCAAAGCATATTTCTTTGACAGCCGTGTGAAACAAATAACTTGGATGCTGGAAACAAGAGAGGAATTTGTCTCCTCTCTGTTGATAAAACACACGCACATGCACACGCTAGTCTGTTGTGTCTCACGATGACGTTTTGAGCTTGCACTAGCATGTGGCTGAGAAGTCCAAGCTTTGAACGGCATAGGCGTTCACAGTGGGGGCAAGGGAATTATCCTGGCTTTGCTAGTGATGCTGCTGCTGTTGCTTTCTTCCTCGCATGAGCATCAATGAGGTGTATGCATCGCTGCTCTTCAAAGTTGTCATACGTGTGTCATACGAGAGCACACCAGCCTGTTTGGTCTTTTGCATGCTGCTCTAGCTGATCTGGTTTTAAACCAGTATGAGCAATGTTGGCCTTCCTGCAGTCTTTATACGTCTTGTGAGGCCTACCTTGATTCCTTCTGCTCTGGGAGAGTTCACGGTAGAGGAATTGCTTAGGGATTCTTGACTCCTCCATTTGTATGACGTGCCCTGTCCAGCGAAGCTGGGCTTTGAGGGTCATGGCTTTGATGCTTGTGGTTCCTGCTCTGTCCAGGACTTCCAGGTTCATAACTCTGTCCTGCCATTGAATGTGCAGAATTGACCTCAGGCTGCATGTGTGGAAGCGCTACAGCAGTTTTATGTTTTCTGTACAGGATCCAGGTTTCACAGCCATACAGGAGACTGGTCAGGACCACAGCCTTGTACACTTCCAGTTTAGTGGATTGTTGGATATCGTGCTGATTCAACACTCGGGCTCTCAGATATTCTAGTGCCCAGCTGGCCTGGCAGATTTTGGCATTGATTTCTTTGTCAAGGGAGCCATCTTTGGCTATCACACTGCCAGGGTACTTGAACTCCTGTACTGTTTTTAACTCTGTTCCTTCAATAAAGATTGAAGTGGGGAGAACAGCAGACCCTGGAGGATGAGCCTCACAAGCACCTTGGTTTTAGCATTCAGACGACGAAGGTCGAAAAGTGACCCATCAAGTCTGTATTTTATGTAGACTCCATGGTCCAGGTTGCTAACTGCGTGGCTGAGGATGCATGTGAAAAAGAGGTTGAATAACATTGGGGCTGGCACACACCCTTGCTTCACACCATTGGATATCTCAAATGGATCTGAGGACTCGCCATTTGAAGTAACAAAGCCAGTCATGTCATCGTGGAACAGGCGTATGAGGTTAATGAATCTTCTCAGGCAGCCAAGTTTTGACAGGATAATCCACAGGGCTTCTCTGACAGTGTCAGACGCCTTGGTCAGGTCTATAAAGACAGCGTACAGATCCAAGTGCTGCTCTATGCACTTTTCCTGGACCTGACGAACAGCAAGATCAAGTCAATGGCGCTGTCGCCTGGGCAAAAACCACACTGTGCCTCTGATAGGTTCACCTCTGACATGCTGGTGATCAGACAGTTGAGGATGGCACAATCCAAGATCTTCCCAGCAGTACAGAGAAGGGAGATGCCCCGGTAATTTCCACAGTCAGCTTTGGTGCCCTTGCTCCTGAAGAGCAAGATGATTGTGGCATCCTGAAAGTCTTTGGGCAGGTTGTCTTCTTCCCAGATGCTGATCAAGATGTTGTGAAAGTCTTCAAGTGACACTGGTCCTGCCACTTTGAAAATTTCGGCACAGATACCGTCCATCCCAGGGGCTTTGCCAGAGCTGGTCTGGCCGATTGCCTTTTTGACCTCATCCATTGTAGGGGGCAGGTCAAGACTGTCTATTGTGGGTTTCTGAGGGATCTGGTCTAGGGCCACAGGATCAAAAAGGGAGCGTCTGTTGAGAAGGTTGCTGAAGTGCTCTCTCCACCTATTGTTGATGCTGTTCTTCTCCCTCATAAGGGTCATGCCGTCTGCAGACAGGAGAGCTGTAGTACTTGGCTTTGAAGGTCCGTATATAGCTTTGATAGCACTGAAGAACATCTTGGAGTTCTTGGTGTCAGCATATTATTGGGCTTCATCAGCTTTACTCTCCCACCACTCATCTTGCATTTTGCGAAGTGCCGTTTGCACCTGGCTCTGAAGGTGTTTGAAACGATCACGTTTGGAGATTGAGGACTGATTGTTTTGCCATAGCAGAAATGTGGTCTGCTTTTCCTCTAAGATCTTCATGATGGCTTCGTCATTTTCACCAAACCAGTCTTGGTGAATTCCCTCTTTCAGTCCTAGTGTTGACTTGGCTGACTCTGTCACTAGGGTTTTGAACTGGTCCCACTTTTGTGTTGGGTCTCTAGTCAGAGGTCCATGGGACATCAGCACTTCATCAAGGCAGGCTGCGAATTTCTCATGATGACCCGTATGTTGCAGCTTCCTGATGTTGAAGGAGGGTCTGACAACCTTGAGCTTCTTGGGGGTGCACTGGTGTGATATGCAGCATAAGGACTGATCCGACGAGTCTATGATCAGTCCAGCACTCTGCTCCCTGCATGGCCCTAGTGATCTTAATATCTTGAATATCCCTCCTGCGACTGATGACATAATCAGGTGCCACTGTTTTGATCTCGGGTGCATCCATATGGTCTTCTATTTATCGGCTTGCCTGAAGAGTGTTGGTAATCGTCAGGCCGTTTTCTGCACACAAGCTCAGCAGAAGGAGGCCATTGGCATTCATGTTACCAACGCCATGATGCCCCAGCACCCCTTTCCAGGTCCTAGAGTCCTTGCTGACCCTTGTGTTGAAATCACCCAAGAGGAGAAGCTTGTCACTAGGAGGAGTTGCTTTCACAAGATGGTCAAGTTGCTCATAAAACTTTCTTTTGCTTCGTCGCTGCTAGTCAGTGTGGGGGCATAAGCACTGATGACTGAAACGTGGTGAGAGGTGTTGAGGGGGAGGCGGAGCTTGATCAGACAGACGCTCACTAATGCAAGTTGGTAGGTCAGGAAGCTGGTGTAGAAGTGATGTCTTGATGTCAAGCCCCACTCCATGGATACTGTCTTCATTTTCTGGCCTGCCTTTCCAGAAGAAGGTGTAACCTCCCTTTTGGTTCACATATGGATCCTTCCTCTGCCAGTCTGGTCTCGCTCAGGGCCTCAATGTCAATGTTATGACGTGCCAGTTCTCTTGCTACGAGGGCCGTTCTTCTCTCAGGCCTCATGGCATTCTCCCTGTCCAAGAGGGTGCGAATGTTCCATGCTGCAAATATCATCTTTCTTTTCACTGTTTTTCGACTGCTGAGAGGGTAAAACTGCCAGCTGCAGCATGCTGGCCATTTTGGTTGGGACAAGCAATTTTTGGGACACCTTTTCTAGTCCCCTTCCTAATTTTGAGGGTGAGCAGTGCTGTTCCTAAAAAGGTCTGCTCAGTCGCCTGGGATGCTGCTGAATTCCTCTGTCGTCCTGGGGTCAGAGTCGAGCAACCAAAGTCTACAGGCCGCCTATATGCAGGTTTGGAACTATAACTACCAGTGGTCACCTCCACCTGACGTTTTGCCCCTCCGCCATTGCTGCAGGACTTTGAGGTAGACAGAAGTCATGAGAATGTGCAAAGAACCTGTGTTGGAGAATGTTTAAAGTGGAAAAGCTGTTGCATGGGGCAATTCCACTCTCTCGACCTCAGCAGCCTGGTTCCAGTGGTATGAAAAGTTGTCACAGCTGGGACTTCCTAGGCTGCAGTGGAGGGCCATACCGTCTTTGGTGCCATGTCATGCCCTTCGCTCTCCACACAGCGTTGCAGACCCGCCTTCCTGGTCATTGGATCTTGCTGTTGATCTCATCTGGCCAATCCACCGGGGCCCACTTTGCATGTTGGGATAGGCAATTCCCTGTCTCACTGCAGGTTTCAGGCCTGCTGGCTACCCTCACCTGGTTTAGCCCACCTGTCAAAGCGGTTTATTGGGGTGTGGCTGCTGCATGGTACAGTTTCTTGGAGCCACAGGTGAGAGCTGGGTGCCAGGTGGGGACCAAAGGTGCACAAACTGCCCTGAAGAGACACAACAAGTCCCCACACCAGAGGTGCTACCCCTCCCTGGACACCCCATACAACCTGGATAAATGAAACAATTTCTAACCTCTGGGGGGGCGTGTTTCTTAAATGTCATTCATTGTACTCTGAGGACTGTCCATACTAGCTTGTGGCTGGATCTTTGGCATATGCCACTTTGCTTTTGTTCTGTGCAACTAATGCCTGAATTTCCAGCAGTTGCCTTGCCGAGTTACTGTACACATGGAATTATGACTTTGATGTGCTACTTTGGCTGACCACTTTACTTACATTCATTTTCCCTCCGAAGCTGTGTATTTAGAATTCCCTAACTGCAGTGCAGATCAAATCCATCTCTGCAAAGATGAGCCCTTGAACTTGATGGTGAGTGAGTGATTGATAAGCTGCAAGTATTTTTGTGTCACGGCTTTGACATGTCATTTGTTGAAAAAGCTATTCAGCTGACTGCTGCACTCATCTGAAAGCTCTGCTAGTGACTAATATGCCAGATTCTTGAGGGGGAAAAGAAAACAACAACCCAACCCTGCTACTTGATACCTGGTGGACCATTAGTGACACTCTGATGTTAATGAATAAGGGAGCACTTTCTCCCGTGGAAATTACACTTCTAAAGGTCAGAGAGGATACTTTGTCCGTCCTACACAGTTGCCACTCTTAGAAGCATATAGTTTTCCTTTAAATAATGGAGTGATTGTGTGCCGGTGGTCAGCTGAAAACTTGCTGGTCACTTGGTATTGCTACAGCATCTCAGAGGGGGCTACAGTGCATCAAAGAATTCACAGCTATGACTTTTCCATGTAAGCAATTGCTCCAGTCATCACGGGTGTTGTGCACGGGAGGGATGAGTTGTCAAAGAAACAATCGATGTTAAGCTGGAGTTTTCAATATGAAAAAATTATGAATTGCTGAGATGTTGATGTCAATCTAGAGTGAATACTAGAGTGTTGCAAATATTCAGTAGAATTATTCAACTGTCTAAAGCATTGTGGGCCTGAGCCAAAATCCATTGACTTCAGTGAGCTTCAAGTTTGGCCCTAACTGAAGCAACTGGCAACTTTCCAGACATGACCAGTACATATAAATATATTAACAGGAAGCGGAACAGCAAAATTTTGGTGTGGTCTCCTGAATGTGAGTGGTGTTTGCTCTCACTTTTCAAGAGAGAGACTCCTTTTCCTATTTGGAATGATCTCCAGTGATTATCTTTTTTCACTGTGGTATCTGAGATGTGAATGTAGGAGCAGCTGTACTAGGTCAGACCAAAGGTGGTTCTAACCCAGTATCCTGTCTTCCAACTTTGGCCAACACTAGCTGCTCCAGAAGGAATGAACAGAACAGGTGAGCATTGCCCATCCCCAGCTTCTGGAAAGCAGAGGCTAGAGTGAGATTCTGAAATCTTCTGAGAATTGTGGGATCTGTTTCTGTTGTGTATCTGAGTTCTGATTCAATAAGAACGAAGGCTGTAATCTGATGCAAGAAGCCTTGGGGCCATGTTTGTAGCTGATGTGGATGAATGCTGATTTACACCAGCTGCAGGTCTAATACTGAACTGTTAACAATGACATGGTGAGGTCTTAATAATCTGCTGCTAAAATCTCAGTTTGCCTGCATGAAATATTCTGACCATCTTTCTGACATCTCTGCACATGGAGGTGCTCTGGGAAGGAGAAATCCTTTCTTTGAAAAGGACTGGGTCTGCACCAAGTTGACTGTAAAAGTACAGCTTTCATGACCTACAGAGCATGTCCTAGATTATTACAACTGAATAAGTTGTTTAGATCCAGTTCATACTTCACCATTATGTTGCTTGTCAGAGGTGTAAAAGGTTTCTTGTGTCACTCTGCCTGTCTCACAGGGCCTGGTGCAGGACTGATCCCTAGTACAGGTTGAAACTCTCTACTCTGGTGAGAATTTGCTGAACTACAGGAGGCCAATATTGTCTAGCACATTATGAACGTTTCCACATCTTACTGGGCTCTTACAAGACATTTAGGGTTAAATCACAGCTAAATAACAACACAGAATGCTGAGAGCCAGGATTGCTGGCTGTAAACAAATTTTACAGGGCACTTGGCCACTCTCATGCTAAGTGGTCATCCAGCTAACTAAAATCATGCCGGATTATGCATGATGTTGTATTAGAGAGGTTCAACCTGTACATTGTTACTAGTGCTTGTCTAATATTTTTTTAAGTGTTTTCAAGTAATGGAGTTTCTGCCTCTTGCTTTAAGACTCTTGATAGACCAGCAGATGTCCTTGTCCTGCTTTAGTTTTCTTTTATTGGGCCAGATTACTCCCCTTCCACAGACAAAGCCACACACGAAAGCAAACTGTGCTGTTTCCATTGGATTATTCTGCAGTGGACTACAGACTGCCATTTTGCAGAATGAGTGAAGGCTTAATCCCACTCCTGATGGCTTCCCAGTGGAGGTCAAGGTCATTTTGTGCATGCTAGTGGGGGGGCTGGACTCCCTTTCCTTCAGCATTCCCCATTATTGCATCTCCAGTAATAGATCTAATCAGTTCTTTCCGGATATTCATGTAATCACCCTTCCCCCCCGTAGAATCTAAGCACTGCCAGTAGTCTGGCTATCTGGCAGGGAATGAAAGGTCAGCATAATGGCTGTTCATATCTGCAGACAGGGCCGCTCTATTCGAGGGATGCCTGATATACTGGCTGCTATGCATTGGGTGGATTGGACATAGAATTAATTAGCATTCTTTCGCTGTGCTCCCCTTCCCCCGCCCCCACCCCCAAGAAGAAAACAAAGTAACCCCCTTGTGCTGTTGCCCGAATTTACTGCCACAGTGAGTGGTAACAATGGCTGGCGGGACCAGCATAAAAACTGGCAACAATGGGCTACAGACGTGATTTTTAAAAACAGAATTGTTTGGTTATGTTGGTTCACTTAAAGGGGAGACCCTCAGTTTGGTTTTGTCCCAAGGTTTCTGTTTTGTTCCTGTCAGCCGTGCTGTCTCTCCAAGTTATCCTCCCAACTGGGTAGTCCTTCAGTAGGTTTGATATGGTTTTACCTATGGCCCAACATTCTTCGAATGCTTGATTTGCCTATGTCGGTTGCCATGGAATCACTGTGCGATCAGGTTGCTCTGCCACTGTCGTCGTCCTGCTTGCATCAGGTGGCTCCCTTTTCCCCACGTGGTCAGGTTACCAGCCCTGAGTCCTGATGTCAGCCCTTCAAGGGTAGAGTACTGCTCTGTCCTTCCTGCTAAGCTGCTCTGTTCCCCACTACAGAGGAGCTTGCGGGACTTCCCCTTCCCAAAATGGCTCCTGCTCACTCTAAGCAACATTACAGAATGTAAGCAACACAGTTCTCCCATTTCTTCCCCCCATCCCCACCAGAAGCCCATGGACTGAACTCCTCCTCAGTTACTAGTGAACTTGGCCTGCAGTGCATGCATCTGAGGACTTCTGGTCACTGCCCCTCCTCTGCAGTCAATATGCTGGGGCTTGGAGCAAAGGAAATGAGGATCTTGCCACCCGTCCTGGTAGCGGAGCAGCTGCCAGCACACGGACGATGTGCCGAGCCATTTGGTGGTTTCGGCGTCAGCCAGGCAGAGAGCTGCGAGCCCACCATTGGGCACTCACTGAGGCTATGTGACATCACAGCTTATGTTGATACCGTGATGCATGGCTAAGGTACTCACGATGCTGTGTTTGGCAGCTAACAGGCCCTCAATGTGAAGCTGAAGAATTCAAAGCACCAGTCCAATGGCTTGAAAATTGAAGGATGGCAAGACATTGGGTTACAGGGGATACGTAGGAGAGCAAGATGGGGTCACGTCAGTTAAGTGGTTTTCAACCTTTTTTCATTTGTGGACCCCTAAAAAGTATTGAACAGAGGTAACCGTAGCCTGCAGACCCACAGAAGTCCATGAGCCACCGCTATAGTTGACCCCCTGGGTGTCTGTATCATCAAGAATGGGCTAACTGGCAGCACCAGGACCTTTCCACTGTCCAGGATCATTTCTTTTCATTAGTATTTCAGGCAGAGAACTTCTCTTGTTTTAGCTCCTGGAAAATGGATGCAATTTAGGAAAATTAGACATTCGTTCACATAATGAATAATCCTGATTTTATCAATTTGCTGCTCTATTTTCTGCAATTTGACAAGTTTAAATGGCATCCAAGAAGCTTTTCATGTAAGATGTCACTCTGTTTCCTTACTAATGCCTGAGCAAGTACCTTGCCTGTTGTCAGATCGTTAATTCTCTGTTATTAAGTACTCAGGTGCTTCTTCATTGAAGGTCCTGTCAGTTGCTGGAGAAGAATAGGGAATAGAAATAGGGAGATGATTTAGGGTATATCTACACTTATGGGAAGATCGACGTGCCGACTGCTAATCTTTTGGAGTTCAATTTATTGCCCCAGTGAGGATGTGCTAAATCAAACTATGGTGGCACCACCATCAAACCCGGTACTTGTGGTAGTCGTGAAGAGAAAGGGAAGTCGATAGGTGAGTTTCTCCCATCGACCTCCTGCTCTGTGGATAATGGCAAAAATCAGTTTTTAGATAAGTTGAGTCCAGCTACGCAGTTCTCATAGCTGGATTTGCATATCTCAAATCGATTTGCCTCCTAGTCTAGAACTGGCTTTAGAAGACAGCCTTTCAGATGGGTCCTCTGTTTCTCCCTACTTTCCACCCACTGGATGAGAATCTTAATTCCAAAATTGGATTTACGATGAGTTCCTCTCCTCCCTGGTTTTCCTCCATTCTTCCAGCCAACCTGTTAAAAGAAGTCCACATACTAGCTTGCTCATCCGTACAACTCCTGGCCGACCTTCATTCACATTACAGTTGAGAAGCTAGTCAGTTTCCCTGCTGTTGAATGAAATAGTTTTGTTCTGAGCTACAATGAGAGAGAGCTGATAAGCTCTGTTTCTTAAACTTTCTGAGATCACAGAACTCCAAACAATGATTTTTTTTCCTTTCCCATTCAGAATAACTATGAAAATTTTCTTCAAGAAAAAAAATTGTCAGACCAAAAAAAGAAAACAAGAAAACCCACACACCAACAGGAAGCACTTTAATCAGGTATCATAGCAAGGAAGAAGTAACATTCTGTCTGGTTTTATGAACAGAAAGTGTACACCATCCGCATACAATATCAGACAAGTGTCAGACGCTTGCAGCCCACCTGCAAGTTGTTTACGGAACACCAGTGTTCCACGGAAAATAGTTTAAGAAACACTGGATTAGGTTACAGCATTGTAGGATTCAGCTACTTGACTGACTTGAGCTAACATGCGAGGAGGGATGATCTTGTGGCTGCGGTAGTCAGGAGGTCTGAGTTAATTTCTTGGGCCTGCCAAAAAAGTCCTTTGATCCTGGGCAAGTCGCTCCAGTGTCCAAGTGTCTCGGTTTCCCATTTGTGAACTGGGGATAATATTACTTTCTTTTTCCCCATCTGTGAAATGGGGATGATAATATTGACATAGTTGGTAAAGCACTTTGAGAAAAGAGCTGTGTGAGAGGTGTTACTCTTGCTCTGCCTTGTGCCTCACCATCAGAATCGTTAGTCCAGGTTCTGAACACAAGATTTTTATTGGCGCAGGTGACAAAAGATGACTGCACCAGGTTTGTCTGGGAGAATATGTGGTGCAGCCAGCAAGAAACTTATCATCCTTTGTGCTGTAAGTGAACATTGCTATGGAAGTTATTTGATGGAATAAACATGGGCTCCCCTGGTCATTTCTAGAATTCTGTTTTTGATCATATATTTTATATCTGCATGCATCGCTGGGTTTTACTAAGCTTGTTTCCCTGTTATATGGTTCTAACAGCTAGAGTTTAGACAACAATGAAGCAAATTGATCATCCTTTGCATATAGGCTGGGGTTTTCAAAACCACCTATGGGACTTCATCACCTAGTTTCCATTGTGAGTTTTGTAATGGGATAATAGCTAAAATGCCAGTAGGTGGCACTCAGAGTATGGAACACTATTCCTGGGTTCTGTAGAACCAGTAAAGTTGCTTCTTAGGCTACGTCTACACAGCAGTGTTATTCCCGAATAAGCTATTCCAGAAGAGGTATTCTGGAATATTTTACTCTAAAATAGTGTAGCTATACACACACACACACACACAATTTCAAAATAGCGCCAAACTATTTCGAAATAACATCTACACATAATTTTGAAATAGAGCCATTGGACATACTATGGCTTATTTCAAAGTAGACTCTATTCCCTGTCTCAACAGCCCCTATTTCAAAATGCCTGCTTTGAAATGGATGCTATTCCTGGTATGTTGAGGTTTATCAGTTTGGGAATAAGGCATCTGCTATTTTGAAATTCTTTCAAAGTAGCGATTGCATTGTGTAGACGCTTACATAGTTATTTCGAAATAGCAGCTGCTATTTTGAAATAACTGTGCTGTGTAGTCATATTCTTATTGTGCATTGCAAGTGGCTTCCTGCATGCAGCTCTTTACTGCCATTCTTAGCAGACACCCAGAACTGAGGTGCCCAGAATCAACGTGTGAAAATGTAGATGTTTGTTTCTGCCTCAGTTTCCCCATCTCTAACGTTGAGTTAATTGTACTTTAACTTGCTCAGTGCTATATCTGTGAGGATTAGTTGTATGCACAGTTCTTGAAGGCCAAGCTCTCAGCTTGAGTGACCTTGCAACAGTGCTCCCTGTAAGCTGAGCACTTGGGCAGCTGCCCAGCAGAGGTTCAGGTGTGGCCCAGCTGATTCGCAAAGTGCTCACAGCACCCACTTCCGGATGCATATGTTTCTGCTGGTGGTGCACATCCCCATATTCTTTGGTGCACATAGCAAAATTTGTTCTGCCCATGAATTGAAAAAATTGGAGGGAACCATGGCTTGTAGGTCTGGTTAATAACCTTCCAACTCCTTAAAACAGCTCCCAGTATAATTTTATAGCAGACTGGCTGGCAAGGACGAGGAATTGGGAGTCAGTAGATTTTGTTTCCTTTCCCAGCTAGTCTGCTGTGAGATCTTGTACCTGCTCTGCCAGCCAAGGTACTACAGGTTGAACCTCTCTCATCCAGTGCCCTCGGGACCTAACCAGTGCCAGAGGAGGGAATTTGCTGGACCACAGGAGGTCAATATTGTCTAGCACATTACTGACACTTTTACTGCTTGCTGGGCTCTTAGAAAACATTTAAGGATAAATTACAGCTAAATAGGAGCACAGAACTTTGAGAGCCAGGAGTGGTGTCTGTAAACAAACTTTATGGGATCACGGGAAACTTTTGCCCATGGTAAGTGGTTATCCAGCTAACTAAAATCATGCTGGATTACAGATGATGTCGGAGGACAGAGCTCTGTATTAGAGAGGTTCACCCTGTATAAAACAGCAAATTTCCAGTTGGAACAGAGAACAAAGAACTGACTTGAAATGTATTGTACAAATACTAAACATCAGATAAGTTGTGTTCCCATGATAGTTCTGCATGTTTCTTGGTTGTTCTGAAGCATCTTTAACTCAGAGTACATAAAGCAATTAGGCTGAGGCAGGGTTGAGATGGTTTAGATAGCTACTGAGTTAGATCAGGCTGACTAGGATTTTTTTCTTAGTTTCATAATTCTCTGGAATAGAAAATAAATGTACCAGTCTTTGAAGAAGTGAACACTAGGTAATTTAGTGCTAATTGAATGGACTGATTTATTTTTGGTGCGGGAGAAATCTTGCTAGACATGAAAATTCCAGTGAAACAGTTTGTTAAATCAAATTGCAACTGACAGCCCAGCCTTTGCCTCTAACATTTGCTAACATAGCAAATGACTTTTCGTACATTTGCCCTCGGTTTCAGCTTTGAGTACCTCAAAGATGGTTATGAGGAGGAGGGAGAAAAATTGTTCTCCTTAGCCTCTGAGGAAAGGACAAGGAGCAATGGGCTTAAACTTCAGCAAGAGAGGTTTAGGTGGGACATTAGAAAAAATTGCAAACTATCAGGGTGGTTAAACACTGGAATAAGTTACCTACGGAGGTTGTGGAATCTTTATCACTGAAGATATTTAAGAGTGGTTTAGAAGGACACCTTTCAGGGATGGTCTGTGATGCTTGTTCCTGCTGAGAGGGCAGGGAACTGGACTCAATGGCCTCTCGAGGTCCCTTTCAGTTCTAGTGTTCTATGAGTCTACCTTCTCCACTGATAAGCGATTGCAATAGGAAGAGCTGGTCTAGGGCTGGGATTCTATTCTGTGGAAGTCCTGCTACAAAAGGAATGGCTGCAGTGTGAATTCGCTTAAACATCTGCAGATTTGTGTCGGTGTCATGGGAAGTATCGTGACCTACATTGTGCAAGCACCGTAACCTGATCCAATTAGTGGAGCTGTCACTGTAGATGAATTATAAAAGAGACAGCCATGCTTGGATGTTAGGGTGCTGGTGACCTTTCATCCAGAGAGTGGTAGGCTTGGTTCTCATATGGCTGGTATCTGGGTGCTGAGTACTGTGCCATAGGACCTTACCCCATTTAACTAACCAGTTCCCTGTGTACTACTTGGAATAATTTTAATCACTTTTCATTTCTGAACACATTGGAAATCTTTAACACTGAACTAATTGACATATCTGAAATCTGTTTCTAGTCATAGATTTCACTCTATATCAAAAGAATTTGTCAGTTTAATAATCATCATTACATTATCTATCATTATCTTCATTAGTGAACCTTTCCTACCATAACTTATTGAGCTGTTAATAGACTAGACTAAATTACATCCTGTTAAGCCCTCCTTCACTTAGCCAAATTCTTGTCCCTGGCAAAACCAGGAAACTTGGTCATCTTCTTTTGAACTCTCCATCCTACAAGTTTTTGTAACTCAACTTAGCACTTGTGAAAGTGCCAGATAAATGGCATGACTTGCCCACAGAAGAGAGTCATGGTACATTGCATTGTGGGTGAGGTGGTACCTGCAGTTATTTTTCTCTAGCTGTTATGTTTGAAGACTGGGTCCCGGGTGTTAAGTACTGTGTGATCATGAAGTGAGAGCCAGTCTTTGTTTTGAAGAGCTCACAAGCTACAACAGATGCAGTGTGGAGTGCAGGCAGAGGCACAGAGAAGTGAAATCACTTCCCTAAATGAACATCATAGCCAGGAATAGTACCTACTGTGGTGCCTTCTCCACTCAACCATGTGACTGCCCCATATGTCATGACCCATATCCCAGAAATGTTTTCACTTCCCAGTGGGTGAAAAACAAGTTATTTAGTGTGTTTGACAATCCCTGCATTGTAAATAAGGACACCGGATTGTTTTGCTAGCCATAATTCCAAGACACGGCTTCAGTATTGACCCAATTCACTCGTTTCCCAGGCATACCAGAATCCTGCCCAACACACACCTGAGCAGAACATACATCTGTTCATTAATTGTACCAGTTTCTTTCAAGCTCATGTTGTTGCAGATCCAGCAGCCTATAATAACCTGATGCATAAATGTGCACACCCCAGGGCTCTGTAGTGACACCAGTAGTTGTGACCGCTTCCGTGTCACATCTGATCTGCCAAATATTGAATATTCTCTTAAACAAAGTCCCGCTGAGGGTGTAGTTGTGCCCTAGGGAAACACCAGGGGGAGAGCTAGCCCATGGACCTCATACCTGCTGTACTACTTCGGGGAATGTTCTGCTAGCCAGTGTGGATGGGGGTGAGACTGTGGTCCTCCATGACCTCCCTTTCATTCCATCACCCCACCTCTTCTCTGGTCCCCTAGGCAGTAACTAATGCCCATTGGGGCACAAAGAAGGAACAGTCCTCCAATGTGAGGAGCTGTGCCAGGGCTGTGAAGAGGCTCCGCTCTCACCATATAGGTGTGCAAGTGAGCTCAGGGCATCTTCCATTACACCAGTAAGTGTCTGGCAGGCTGGACCCAGGGTTCACGTCCAGACACTTTATTGACCTGAGCATCTTCAGGTATGGCCCCTCACACTTCCTGCTGGGTGCAGTTTGCCGTTACCAGCCACTGGGAGCTGTGGGAAGTGGCGCAGGCCACATCATTGCTACCCGCCTCCCTCGTTGGCCAGGAACAGGAAACCGCACCCACTAGGAGCTGGGAGTGGTCGTACCTGTGGATGCTTAGGTCAATAAAGCATGTGGCAGCCCACCAGGGGCTAACCTGGGTTAAACGGTGTCAGTTCTGCAGGCCACTTATTGCCCACCGAGGCATTATTCCCTGTGTGCCACGGGTGGGAACAGTGTGACTAGTTCACAAACTAAGTACCATGACTGTCCTTTTTGCAACCTCTTCTTATATGTAAATCCTACTGTCGTCATTCTAATCCCAGCCTCTGCTGCATGGTTAATGACAGTTGGTTCAAATGTCTCTTCTGTGTATTTCACATTGCTCTCTCTGCCTGGTTTGATGCACGCAAGACTCCTGTTTGCTGCATTTTTGTTTTTTTAAGCACAGTTCCTGAACAGCATCTGACCTATCCAAGATGGGACCTAAGCTGTTGTCCCTCAGTGAGCCCTTCTGGTCTGGAGCCCATGAACGTACACGAGACGTTTAGACTGTTTTTGCCGGTATGCATTAACTCATGTTTCTGCAAGGTAAATTTAATTTGCCATGGTGTTGCCGGGTCCCCCTAACATGTTTCAGTCCAACTGAAGTCTTTTGGTAGTCTTTGTAGTGCTCATCAGCTGAAACAGTTAAGTGGTTTTGGCAAACTTTGCCAGGTCACTGTCTTTGCCCTCCTTCTCCTCCTCCATGTTGTACGGAGGCCAGTGAGACACTGGGTTTTGCAAACCAGGCTGCACTTTGAAAACTCCGAAGGCAGGCAGTGATGGGAAAGGAACTGACTAAGGATGCACCATTAATGTAGGGTCACTTTACCGTAGAACACTTCTTTATGGGCAAAGCATGTTCACAGTGACGTGTTCCCTTTTGATGATTGTTTTTTAATATTTTATGGAATCAGACTAGTTCAGAAACTTGAATCAGCCTTTTACTAAATGATTTCCTAGAGCAGACTGGCATAATACACGTAGGCTGAGTCCAGCCAGTAAATTGTCAAGTTTTTTTTCCCCCTTCATTTTCATTTCTTTAATAAGCTAAGACATATCACTCTCTTGCTTCAAGGCATGCTGGGAATCCAAAGATCCCGTGTTAGTGAACTAGTACGACGACAGCCATTTCCCTTAAGATTCATCTAGCAAATCTTTCAACTGGTCTGGGGAGGGGAAAAGAAAACCCTGCCTGCCTGAGTGCACAGCAGTGAAACTTTGCAAAGTTTACAAATGTCTGTATTAAGATAAATATTTTGGATAAGATTAAGATTGCAGGATGACCCAGCCCAGATCATAAGTGTATTTATACCATGTGTTTTATTGCAAAATTAATTGCATTAGAATTTTAGTACCTTCCTAGTATAATTTCCAGCGTCTTTTTTTTTGTTTTGTTTCATAAACATAAATAAATAAAAAAATAAAAAAGAGGAGCCAGTACTCAGCTGGCTTCTCTGCACCCCACCCCACTTCCAGCCAGTCCCATGGCCGGAACTGCTGAGATGCCAGTACTGAGTACCGGCACAAAAAAGCGCTCAATTTCCATAACAATATTGCAGTCTCTTGGTGCATTAATGCTTTTCCAATAGAGGTGGCATTGTTAGAAAAATGATGGAGAGATTCAACTAATGCACATGCTTTCTTTATTATCGCTGGAGTAGCTGTGCAGAATTTCTCTAACCCAGGTTGTACCATTAGCTTAAGTTTGAATTAAGAATGGTGAGGGGTTTTAACCTCTTTCTCAGAAAAGTTTCTAACTCACTGATCCTCCACCACTGAACAACCACAGACTAACTGTGGCCCCAGCTGATGCATACTGTAGGATCCCAGTAGACTGCAGAGGACTAAAACCCAATCTTTCGCAATAATTTAAGAGCCTCTTGTTGTGTGTCTTTAAGCATGGATCCTGCATCAGCTAGTCTTGCCTTAATTGGCCACCAAGAAAGATCTTAAATCCAGATTTTTCATTTTCAGTACCCGTCCCCCAAGTATATTATGTGCCAACGTGTATTGCATATGTTTTATATTGTGTATGTGTAATACAACACACCCTCCAGCAAGAAATTCACATACTGTAGCTTTCCTGCATGGGAAGAAGTAATCGCGAATGATAATTACAGCACTGTTAAAATTGTTACACGAACAAATGCAATGACATTAAGGCCCAGTGACAGCAAAATTCTGTCAAGCAGGGAAAGATTTTCTTTATTTGAATTTTCCTAACTGTATACCTACTACCACTTGAGCACATTTTTTACCAGTTCTTTATCTTAAAATGCTGTATTGCCCATGAAGGGGCTGGAGGTGTGTGAAGATCCCTGGCATCGAGAGGAGTGGGAAAAAGTCTGGCTGGCTTTGTAAAGCCATGATTTTCAGGCTATTCCTTGTTGCCCCAAAGGGTTTGCCAGCTGTGGAATTCCGAGCCTGTCCTAGGTCTTGTGCTGAAACAGATTTTCTTGGCTATTTAGATCTGAGTCATCACAACATGCCAGGATCATCTGATTAAAATATTGTCCTTGTTCCTTTAATGCCTTTCTTGAAGCACAACAGAAACTAGAAGAAAGGAGCCTGAGATGCATCTAGATAAGCTTGTTGGCAGGTGAGTCACCTATAGTGTCACTACCAGAGTCTGAGAAGCCCTGTGTTGGGTGCTTAGGCTCAAACCTGTGACCTTCATGTCAGTCTCTTGCTGGGTACTTCGAGGTAAAAGACCTGCACCTGTACATCACTCAGAGCGGAGGAAGTCTCCCCTGCTTTTAGAGTGGACTGGCCAGACTACCACATTCCCTGTTGACCGGAAGGTCCATCTGGATTGGGTCCATGCTGTACTATTCTCTCTGGGAACCTAAACTGATTTAAAAAAAGAGTCTGTTTTCTGTCACCGTGTATGATTTATTTGTCCCAAAGGAAATCACAAGTGGAGAGATGTGGATAAAAAAAACCAAAAACCTACATGGATATTGTCTTACCTAACCGTAGTCTTCCATTGCCAGTTAAAGTAGGTTTCCACTGAAATAAGGTATCTCCACTCTCCTTTGCCTCTCAAGCACTGAGGCTGGGTAAGATGGGTTGCCCCCTTACTTTTGCTGCTGCTGGCAGTCCAACACTTCCTTCTCTGCTTTGTATGACACCTTAACTCACAGGTTGTCTCTTCCAAAGACCCTTTGTTCAAAATTTCAGTTCCTTTATCTGATTGGGGGGCGTAATATGAAATCCACACCAGTTCTATGGATTGGCCACTGTTCTAGCTCCAGCTGTCCTCAGCTGGCATAAAGTACAGAGAAGGAGGTTTATAGATGGTGTGAACTCCTTAGAGCAGCAGCGGTAGGCTAGGGCAGAGAATCAGGAAGCTGTAAGTGGTGTCTAGTTTGCAGCTTTTCTTGCCTCAGGATCTTCTGTGGTCATCAGTTGATGGGGAAGAGAGACCATCCTTTCCTAGTTGCCTCTTGGGCTCCAGGAGAGCCAGTCAGGTTCCCATCCTGCAGGTGTACCAGCCAAACATGGAAGCAGGCAGTGGAGTAGCCAGAGCTACTCTTTCCTTCCACCTCTGCATTGAATGTCAGAGGCAGCCAATGGTGGAGCTGCTGAGTGGCTGTTGCAAGGAAAGGAGCATTGTTCAGGGATCCGAGCAGAGCTGCTGCTAGGTGGCTGCTGCAATGTCCTCTATCTTTGACTGGTTGCCAGGGAGCAGATTCGAACCCTTCAGTTTAAAATTCCCAGAGCATGGGTCAAGGTGCAAATTTTCAGTGCGTGAACACACAAAATGTTTTGCCATCAAAGGTTTCAGCTGAGAGTCCTGAAGAATGCTTTTGGCTCCTAGACTACAAGTTGGACACCACTGATTTGAAACATTGTTCATCAGAGCTCACATTTCTCTTGGACAGGAGCACGTACCCAGTGTTTGTTCCTCATAGGTTTTTATAAAGTAGGTCAGACATTGCTTTTCACATGTAAAACACCTAACTTACATAAGAGAAGATTGTATGCCATAAGGGATGTTTTACTAGGATATTCTGAAGATTGCAAATGTTAGAGTCAGTGACCTGCATAAATATCTGGCATACTTTTCTAAACCAGGATGTGCTGAGTAAAATTACATGAGCAGCGATTCACTGCAGTCTGTGGATTTTACTTTGCAACTCAGTGAAGAACACAGTGGTAGGGTAATAAACTTCTCAGTGCTTCTATACACATAGCTAAAGATCAGCAAATGAAACTCAGTCACAGCCAAATTCAGTCCTTGAATGCAGCTTTCCAATTTCCAGTGAAGTCAATAGGAAGTGCATTCATGTCTCTGAGGATGAAACTTGGCCCTGAAAATATTATAATTTTTTTGGTATCATTCTTGCCTTCAACCTTACATCTGTTCACATCCCTCTTCCTGTCAAAATCAATGCAAACTGGATGGACAAGGATATGTCTACACAGAATGGTTATTTTGAAATAACTATCCCAGCGACTACACAATGCAACTACTATTTCAAAATAATTTCAGTAGAGCAGCTGGCTTAGTTTGAAACCTCATTGCACAAGGAATAGTGTCAATTTTGAAATAGCTATTTCAAAATAGGGGCTGTTAAGACAGGGAATAGAGCCTATTTCAAAATAAGCCATTGTGCATCCAATAGCTCTGTTTCGAAATAGGCTCTATTTGTGTAGGTGCTGTATTTCGAAAGAGCTGAGTGCTACTTTGAAATGCATTTTTATTGTATTCTAGAATAGCTTATTTGAAAAATAAGGCTGCTGTGTACCCATATCCCAAGGTACCTTTGAAAACACTATGCTTGAGTTCTTTAACATAACAATATCCAGGAAATACTTCTCTGTCATTCTAACTCTACTCTGCATTTTAGTATTGCCTAAGTTATAACATCAATTCTTTCGTCATCATAGGGGATATTCAGTATGTTCAGATAATGACGGATTCACATAACCATGGTCATTCTCAATGGAGCCATTAGTGGGTGAAAGGGCCAGGACCTCATTTCAGCAAAGAGGGAGTTTGGATAATCAAGGGTGTGATGTTCTCAAGGGTATCTGGATTTTACCTGACTCTTGAGCATTGAGACTCAGACTTGTATCTAGGTTTGGCTTTTGAATCTCCCCAGTGTTCATGGTGATGGGGATGAGGCATTATGGTTTGGGGCCTTTTGGGGGGGGCTAGGGAAGTGGTAAGATTCTCCCCCGGAATGCAAAAATGGTTTATTAAAAAACTTTTTGATTAGGAGATTTTTGTGGCTCCATGAGCTCATTGCAGTATTTTACAATTGAGGTACTCAATGGTTTGGCAGCATCACTATTTTATAGCTGCACAACTAGTTAAAAGTAATAACCAGAATTGGGCTTTGTTAGGCGGTGATGCTAATGTAAACCTTTCTTCTCCTCTGTTCATCCAGGTGTCAGAAAGTCCATAAGAAACCCTTCTTACCATGTATAAAGTGTGAAACTCATTTGAACAGGGCACAATTGAGTGGGTTTAAGGCAGTCATCTTGATTGAAAAGTGACATTGTTGTCACTGTTCAGGAAGAGGGTTGCTGCTACAGCCACAAATTTGGCAATGCTAATTCTTATTAAATACAGAGATACCACACAGGACTTTTCTATAGACTAGTAAAATCAAAGGTATCCTTTCTAAATGACACCTTTATCTGGTTCCTCATAACATCCTGGGAGCTCTGGCGTGGCAGGAAAATATCATGTCTGTGAAGCCCAGTATGCTGGGACATTTCATCAGTGCAAGTGAAGAGTGCTGGCCCTAAGGGAGGAGTCTACCAATATGGGAAGCCATGGCATGGTTGAAAATTCCTGCCCAGTTGGTGCTTTTCTATGCCCAGGCCAATCTGGCCAGTGTGGGGAAGGTGTACTGTTTGTTTTTTCCAGATCTCAAGAATCTGTTAACCTCCAATGACTGAGACGTTACTCCAAACCAACCGAAGATCACAAAGTGATTTTGTGGGAGCACTTTCTTTTGAGATTTCCAGTTAGTTTTCCAAAGCAAACAGATAAGTATGGATACACTTTACAATAAGCATCTAGAACCATCCATAGGTTTATCATCTGAATGGACTCTCTGGACTATTTGATGTTCATCCCTTACTAACACACATCCAGTAGGTACATTGTAGGTACTGGCTTTTGCTATGAGAGCATTCTGGGACATTATATATTCATCCTACATCTCCAGAGTGTTTTATCGTCCAGGCCTAAAACCAGTTATAAGTACTCTAGAAAAATTCCTGAAGCCAAAGGGATTTTTGCCCTTGTTATAGACTGCAGCAAAAGCTCTTGGCCCTGCTGTAATTGACCCATTACAAAATTCCCACTGACTTCAGTGGTGCAGGAAAGCTTCTGGTAGAACCAGAGGTATCCCTATTGGCTTCAATGCATTCACTAGCTCTGGGCCAAAACACTTGGAGGTCAGTTGGAAGGCTGCAATGGTCTTTGGCACAAGCCCTGCTAAAGGAGATTCCCTCGGTTCATTAGATCTAATACAATAAAGAATAAGGCACAAAGACTAATGTGTATGCTTCAGAGGAAGGGCTGATAGAGTATTGTACCTGTTGGAACTCCAAAGCTGAAGTCACAAAGTACTGTCTGCCACAGAGTGTTTGGATTCCGTTGTAGACTGTGGCGTTTCTCCTCTTCAAGAATCATTAAATCTGAATCCCGGGGCCTATCAGACTGGAGATAGGAGACATAGGCATAGTGACATTACTCTTGAGGGACAGGAGGGATAATCCTGGGGGACAGAAGATTTGAGGGTTCAATGGAAATGTAGTGTAGCCAGACAAAGTCTCCCCCTTACAAGCCAGCTTGCTCGCTGCCCCCCCGCCCCACTGCGAAGCACACAGGGCATGGAAACGGCTGCTGACAGCACAGTCTTTGATGCCCTCATTGAGGCCCAGAAGTGCTAACTCATCGTGACCCTGAGAAACAGAAAGTACAGATAAAAGGCTAGCAGGCCAAACTGTCAACAAGGGTGGGGGGGGACCCTCAGGAAATCACCCCAGCTGGCATTGATGAATTTGATGACCACACAACCATCCCAGAAGGGGAAGTTCCCGCCCCTGCAAAAAGAATGTCTTGTACTCTCAAATTGCTTATCTCCTGTCTTACAAGTGCAAATTAAGTAAGAATTGCCCTTGTAACAAATTGGCGTCACAAAAGACAGACCAGTATGATCTGGCACCATAGATAAGACAGAGAATACGTAACCTAAGGGGTATAAGAGGTGGGCCCAGCAGAACTCTAACTTTGAGTGCATCTCCACCAACTACCTGCTGGTCGGGTCAGGTGATTGCCTCCCAAGGTCCACAACTGGGGACGCCCAACCTCGTATTCGTCTTTCCGCAGAATTGAGTGACCGATCCGGCTTGGGTACGCTGGTATCGAGAGACGCAGAGAGGGTGAGATATACCCATGCTAGGTCTCCGTTCTTTTTTGTGCACAGCTAAAGAATTAGAGCTCTGTAACTAGACGTCGTTGTGTCAAGATATCATTGTGTTAGATGGTAACAGATATCTTTGTATTGGATTGTAACGTAACTTGTTAACACCTGTACTTTGCTAGCATATAAGAAGTAGACAATAGCCTTTTGTAACCACACGCTTATAACTGTAGCTTAATAAACTTGTAACCAGTTAAGATCCAAGCCTGACCCTGTTATCCTTTTGTCACTACAACACAGCTGACACAACAAAAGAACTTTAGCGGTTTGGTTACTACAGCCTGGCCGTGGGTGAGAGTGCTAGGAGCTCCCTGCTCTAACAGTAAAAAACTGGGTTGTTTAGGACCCAGGGCAGTACCTCACCGCACATTACCCGGCCACCGGCTAACATGTAGGGAAGCTATTTTAATCTGCTTTGTGTTGATCATCCACTGATGGGCAAAGATACCAGTGGGGCTCTTCTAGAAGAGAAGTGCAGAAGCGAATCACAACAAAGACTTCGACTAGACGTTGGAGACATGCCTTCAAAAGGCCGTGATATGGAATCACTCAGTAGCACATGTATAGTTAAGGTCATAATTACTAGTGTCGGTCAACATCTTGCTTCCTTACAACCGAAACAATCATTCTCATTCAGAGAAAACTGTCTTCCCCCTTGCATTAAATGCAACTTTTTAAAATGCTGGAAACTGAAAATAAACTTCAGAATGTTTTATCTCCTACGCTTCATGAGGTTTTTATGTAAATATTTGCATCACATGCTTCGTATCTAACAATTTAGTTAACAGAATATATGAATGATTCATGGTACTGCTATACATAATGCATAATTAAATCATGGGCTGATGGAGTGGAATTTATTAATTGTGAAGACACATGTGTTACCATGATACTAATTTATTTCTTTCAATTTTATTGGCATATTGCTCACTCATCTGTGATTGCCTGCTTTGTTGCATTACCCCGGAACAGTAACATGTTGTTAAAACAAATTATCTGGACATTCGGATAGGCTGTTTGTTCACTGATGGGAACAATATGTATTTAGCAAAAAGACTTAATGTAAATTATTATACATGCGGCATTAGCTGAACATTGTACCATTTCATTAAAGTTACTCTGATGAGCCATGTTACACTCCTATAAAAGAAAAAAGAAATGTTGCGGCAATATCTAAGAAAATTAAGTTTGAAAACCACATGATAGCTAGTTATATAAGTTTAAAATGGAGTAATGAAACACAGGCTTCTACTGTATTTGATTTGTACTGAGCTTCTCCCACCACTTAGAAGATGCATCAAAAGTTGTCTCAAATGACTACTCAGAGTACCTGCACAAATTGACTAACATGGAAATTAAGTAAGGGCAATTGGACAGAATTATATGAGAAATCTTAACGGTGTTCTCACGTGTAGAATGTTGACAAGATATTTCAACCTTCTTCAGAATCCTGCTTTTGAAAGGAGGTTGGGGGAGACACCAGAGCTGCAGGAGAGAAGAGTTGGAAAAACATTACTGCCACTGTTGCTGAGATCTGAAACCTTAAATGTAGTCCCAGATAATAAAACAGTATGTGGCAGATTTCTGAAGCCCTGAATTGCGGTTCCAATTCTGTTTGTAACCTCTCTGATATGCAATCTGGTGTCAGCCAGCTTATTGCTGAAACATCAGTGTATCATAAATTCCTCGATACATATTTTTGCAGTAAACAGTTATTTGAGCAAGCTGATTTCTGATTTGCCTGAGTTTCCGAACGAGACCATCTCCAGATGTAGCAGCAACAATAGCATGATGAGTACCTTTCACTATACTTAACTGGGACCCAGTCAGAAAAAATGTACTGTCTATAGTATATTAGTCATTCTGGACAATAGGGAAAAAGTCACTATAACCAAATTACCAGAAGGTAAATATTTCCTGCTTTAGAACTGATCCGTGCAATTTTTCATTAAGAATTATCTCTGCTTCTTGTTTTTCATGCCCTGGAGATCATTAGTCACCTTGTATCATATTAGTATTAAATGGCTGTTAAATTAACCCTGCAGGTATTTTTTTTCAAACCTGAGGCCCAGGTTGTCAGCTGTTGTAAATGGATCTGAGAGTCTGGGTTGTAGACTTTACACTTCAGCAGTTTCAAAAAATGTCAGCCTTTTAAAGGGTGAGCTGTGTTCCTCATGCATCATCAGGCCTGCGGACTGGGCTGGGGAGGGGCAAAGGGGCAATTGCCCCAGGGGCTGGTGTTTCAAAGGGGCCCAGAGCTCTGGCTGCTGCTGCTATTTTGGCTGTGTTGGCAGCTGGAGCTCCCTCTGGATGGCTTAGGGGAGGGGCCAAATCTCTTGGTGAGCGCAGTGCTAAGGACTGATCACCCTAGGCCTCGCCTCTTCCACCCTTGCCCCCCCCCCCTCCTTCCAAGGGAGCAGACCTAGGCCTGCCTTCCATCTTGCCCCGGGGCCCAGGGTGGCTATCAGTGCCGCTGTGCATCATACTATGTCATCAGTCTGGCCTTCTTGACAAGGTGAATCAGAGTTAAAAACCAGCTTTTATGGAGGGTCATAAGATCATGATTCTTTTTGGGAGCTATTGAAATAGCAACAGGTACTTCTAAAACTGAAAGTTCACCATTTCCATGTCTCTTTCGGTCTGGATACAAAAATTTAAAGCATAAATATATACATTTACTTGTCATTGCACTCTGTGCTTTCTGTTTTCCAGCACTGTTGATCCCTGCCCTTGAATGTTAGTGTAATCATTCTGGTTGCAGTTAAGGAAAATAGGTAAACATGTTCATCCCTAGTCAGGTAACCCTTTAGGTACATGTTCTGCCAATAGCACTTACATGCTATATTTATAGACGAGGCATACCGGAGGTGAAGCCTTGGGCCCAGGTTCAATAAGTACTTCAGCGCAAGCCTAGCTTTAAGCACATGATACATCCTGCTAAATTCAGTAAGATTGGTGGTGAAGAAGATGGAATCTCATAGAATGTGGCAGTGTGAGGATTCCACAAACGGTATAGATGAACATGTACATGAGGTCTGGCCAATGGCAGAAGAACAAACACAGTTACAGGTGGAAGAGAGAGAGTCCAAGACCATTACAGGCTGTTGTATCCTTGCTCTGAGCTGTTATGGTTTTCCACATAGGGTGTTAAAACCTCTTTGGGTAAGAACATATGAATGGCCAGACTGGGTCAGACCAAAGGTCCATCTAGCCCAGTATCCTGTCTTCGGACAGTGGCCAATGTCTGATGCCCCAGAGGGAGTGAACAGAACAGGTCGTCATTGAGTGATCCCGCTCCTGTCATCCATTTCCAGCCTCTGTCAGAGGCTAGGGACACCACTAATGAGGCACATTAACAACTTGACATGCTTTTAGGTTGAACCTCAGTGTGTCTTTGTCGTTTGTACTGGTCCCCGTGAGAAATGGATGTGTTGCTTTCATGAGCCATAACTCACTTCAGTGAGTAGTGACAGAGGTAGCTGTGAGAGTCTGTATCTGTGTCTGTACCAGGCTGAATTTTCACTTCAGGGAGTGCATAAAAGAGACCCTACGTGCCAAATTCAGGCTCTGATTGTATCTGATTTATTTCTCTTGTGAATTCAATGGAGGTTTAAACTGAATCCAGATCCAAATTGGGGTGCATTTGCATATTCCAGCATCCAAATCCTGCTTCAGCTCCCAATTTCACTGCTGATATTTAAAAATACTTTTAGAAGTGGCTGATCTAAACATCACCTATGCCTTCTGGGGAGTGAAATTCAGGACAGGACCCAAATCTAAACATGCATGGCTCTATTTCTTTTATCTAGTCAGTCATGAGGGTTGCTTGGTGCATTTGATTTAAATGCATTTTTAATTAAGGAGAAAACTCCTGGTTTGACTGCTTGTGCTGGAGATGGTTTAGCCTGAGGCAAAGCCATAGGCAAAGGTATTTCAAATGGCTAAATGCAGTTTCAACGCTCACTTTTGAAGCCATGTTGGCCAACAGACTTGCAGTCTTTGAACAAATACTTGGCTACAGTACACAACTCAAATAAGTGCTAGGAAGAAGAGAACCAAGTACTGCATTAAATCCCTTTTAAAATAACTAGAGTAGTAATCTAGAGGATCACTAGGTAGGTATTAAAAGAGAAAAGGGACCAGCCCTACAGTGAGCATAGTTAAAGTAAATAGAATTAGACAAATACACTAGCTGAGATACAGGCCCTGAGTGTCTAATTTTACAGATACCATCATTGAACCTGGCCAACAAGTTGTCCTTGGTCCTGTAAGGATGACAGATAACACAATCAGAGGACAGGGAACAAACTGTAGTACACAAAACAATGACTCAGTGGGATACAGATATCAGTGTATTAGGCAGTGTGGCAGTGTTATCTAATTCCTCTGATTTGAATTCTTATAATGGGATGTTGGTCTCTGTTGGAGCCAGTCAGGTGGTGGTGTAAGAAGCTGGGCTAGGCAGTTACCCAAATCATGGAAAAAAATTGTTTGAATTGAACTGAAACAAACAAACAAAAGATCAAATTTCTCAATGAAACAAAAATGCAAAACTAAAATATTTGGATTAAGCAAAATGTTTTATTTTACTTGAAACATCGCTGTTTCTCCCCTACCCCTCCCTCAAAAAAGAGTCCTACAAGCAGTAGAAACTAGGTCATATTACAAGGAATGAATATAAACTAAAGAAACAAGAAGTGTGTAGGTACAAAATTAGAAATATCAAGGCACAAACAAGATTAAGCCAGCCAGAAACTTAAAGATTCTCAAAAAGAAAAATTCTCTGACTGAATTAGAAGAGGAAGACCAAGGACAGGATAGGCCTGTTAGTCAGTTGGGGATGGGGTGAGGAGGGAAGCGGGGCAGGAAGAAGAATAATAGAAAATAGAGAAATGGCAGAACTGTAGGATGACTTTTTTTGTTTGGCTTCAACTCCAAGGTTAGTAGCACTTGGATGTTTAATGTCATGAATGCCAGTGAAAATGAGGTGGGGTTTGAGGCTAAAATTAGGAAAGAACAAGTTAAAAAAATTACTCAGGTAAGTTAGATGTCTTTGAGTCAGCAGGGCCTGATGAAATACATCCGAGAATACTCAGGGAGCTGACTGAGGAGATATCTGAGCCATTAGCGATAATTTTTGACAACTCATGGAAGGTGGGAAGGCTTCCAGAGGACTGAAAGAGGGCAAATCTAGTGCCAGCCTATAAAAAGAGGAATAAGCACAGTCTGGGGACTTACAGACCAGTCATCTTAACTTTAGTACCCAGAAAATTAATGGGGCAAATCATTAAGCAATCAATTTGCAACACCTAGTTTATCAGAAGGAAAAAGCAGTCAAGTAGCACTTTAAAGACTAACAAAATAATTTATTAGGTGAGCTTTCGTGGGACAGACCCACTTCTTCAGACCATAGCCATACCAGAACAGACTCAATATTTAAGGTACAGAGAACCAAAAATAGTAATTGTGGTTGACAAATCAGAAAAAAAATTATCAAGGGGAGCAAATCAGAGAGCAGAGGGGTGGGAGGGGATCAGTCAGCCCCTATAATGACTCAGAAAATTCGCATCCTGGTTCAAACCACGTGTTATTGTTTTGAATTTCAATATAAAAGAGAGTTCAGCAGCCTCTCTTTCCAAAGTACTGTGAAAATTCCTCTTCAGTAACACGTAAACTCTTAAGTCATTAGCAGAATGGCCCACTCCATTAAAATGTCAGCTGACTGGTTTGTGGATCAGGAGTGTTTTCATGTTTGTTTGGTGCCCATTAACTCTTTGTCTAAGAGTTTGAAGTCTGTCCAATATACAAAGCATCTGGGCATTGTTGGCACATGATGGCACATATGATGTTAGTTGAGGAACATGAGAATGTGCCTATGATTCTGTGACTAACCTGGTTAGGTCCAGTGATGGTATCGCCAGAATAGATATGTGGACAAAGCTGGCAGCGGGCTTTGTTGCAAGGAAAAGACCCAGGACTGAGTATCAGAGGGGTAGCCGTGTTAGTCTGGATCTGCAAAAGCAATGAGGGGTCCTGTGGCACCTTATAGACTAACAGAAATGTATGAGCATAAGCTTTCATGGGCAAAGACCCACTTCATCGGATGCAGTGCACTGCATCTGAAGAAGTGGGCTTTTACCCACGAAAGCTTATGCTCATACATTTCTGTTAGTCTATAAGGCGCCACAGGACCCCTTGTTGCTTTCCCAGGACTGGTATTCCTGCAGTATAGACTGTGGCTGTTGGTGAGAATCCTCATCAGGTTGGGAGGTTGTCTGTAGGAGAGAACAGGCCTGTCACCTAGGGCCTTCTGGAGTGTGGCATCCTGGTTAAGAATAGGTTGTAGGTCTTCAATAATGCGTTGCAGTGGTTTGAGTTGAGGGATGTAGGTAATGACCAGTGGTGTTCTGTTCTTGGTTTTTTTGGGGCCTGTCTTGGAGTAGCTGGTCTCTGGGTATTTGTCTGGCCCTGTCGATTTGGTTTTTTTTATTTCTCCTGGTGGGTAATGCAGGTTTATGAATGTTTGGTAAAGATCTTGTGGTTTTTGGTCTCTGTCAGTAGGATCAGAGCAAATGCGATTGAACCCTAAGGGCTTGCCTGTAAACAATGGATCAAGTTATGTGTGCAGGATGGAAGCTAGTAGCATGTAGGTAAGTATAGCGACCAGTGGCTTTCTGGTAGAGTGTGGTGCCAATCAGGCCATCCTTGATTTGTACTGTAGTGTTCAGGAAATGTATCTCTTGCATGGAGTAATCAAGCAGTTACACATAACTCAAACCACTGGAACACATTATTAAAGACGCTCTTTTATATTCAAATTTGACACAATAACACGTGGTTTGAACTGGGATGTGAATTTTGTGGGTCATTATAGGGGCTCTTTTGCAAACTTGGCTTAATCTAATTCTTGACTACCCCCGCCGCTCTACTCTCTGATTTGCTCACCTTGATAGTTTTTTTTCTGATTTGTCAACCATGATTACTATTTTTGGTTCTCTATGCCTTAAATATTGAGTCTGTTCTGGTCTGGCTATGGGCTGAAGAAGTGGGTCTGTCCCACGAAAGCTCACCTAATAAATTATTTTGTTAGTCTTTAAAGTGCTACTTTACTGCTTTTTTGATAGTATGTAGACTAACACTGCTTTCTCTCTGTTACTGGTTTATCAGGTGATAAGTAACAGTTAACATGGATTTGTCAAGAACAAATTTTATTGAACTAACCTAACAGCTGTGACAGGGTAACAAACCTTGTAGGTTGATGGAACTGGTAGATGCAATATTTCTTGGCTTTAGTCAGGTTTTTTTAATGCTATCTTTCATGAGAATCTCATAAACAAACTAGGGGAAAATCAATCTAGAAGGAGCTACTACAAGGTGGGAGCATGACTGTCTGGAAAATCACTCCCAGAAAGTTAACAGTGGTTCACAGTCAAGCTGGAAAAAGCATGTCTAATGGGTTCCCTCAGGAATTGGTCCTGGATCCAGTTCTGTTCAATGTCTTCATAAATTGTTCAGTTAATGGCATAGAGTATGTTTATGAAATTTGTGAATGGCCTGGAGGGGTTGCCAATGCTTTGTAGGATAGGGTTATAATTCAAAACAATCTGGACAAAAGGGAGAAATGGTCTGAAATAAATTGGATGAATTCAGTAAGGACAAATGCAAAGTACCCCACTTAGGGAAGGCACGCGTGGAAAAGGATTGCTCAGAAAAGTGCTGCAGAAAGGGATTTGAGGTGGGAGTGGATGACAAGCTAAACATGTCAACAGTGTAACATTGTTGTAAACCTCCACCCCACCACAAACACTGTTCTGGAATGTATTAGTAGGACTGTTTGTAAGCAAGACCTGAGAAGCATATCTTCTGCTCTACTCTGCATTGCTGAGGCCTCAATTGGAGTAACTGCGTCCAGTTCTTGAGTGCCACATTTCAGGAAAAATGTGGACAAACTGAAGAAAGTCCAGAGGAGAGCAGTGAAAATTATTAACGTTCTAGACAACACAACCTCTGAGGAAGGATTGAAGAAGCTGAGTTTGTTTAGCTAGGACCAGGGGAGTCTGAGAGTTAACATAAAAATAGTTTTCAAATAAATAAAATATTACAAGGAGGAGAATGGAAAAACCAGAAGTCTCATTGCTTCTTGTCCTAGCCTCAGAAGTTAGTGAGCTTAAATTGCAGCAAGGGCGGCTTAGGTTGGACATTTAAAAAAACCTTCCAATTGCTAGTGAGGTTGTGGAATCTCCATTGATGGATGTTCTTAAAAACAGGCTCGATAAGTATCTATTAGGAACACTCTAGTTATTTCCTAGTCCTGCCTTTAGTGCGGATGATGGAACTAGGTGACCCCCTTGAGGGCTCTTCCAGTCCCACACTTCTCTGATTTTGTGTGTGGGTTTTCAGTTTAAAATTTAGAAAATTCTGGACCAAAACATTTATTCAATACAAAAAGTTAAAAACTCAACCCAAATTCTCAGATAGTTTTGGTTGCCCTGAATCTGCTGTTCTTGTTTTTGTTTGTCTGTTTGCACTGCCCTAGAATTCTGTAGCAGGGATATAGTGTTCTATGAATTTCTGTAGGAATCTTCTTATGGGATCTGCTATCCTTTTCATAGCTCACCTGTCTCCTTTTCCCACCTGTCTCCTAATGGCTGCCAGCTTTTGTCTATTTTGCCACACTACAGCTACGTCTACACGGGGATGCTACGTCAAAATAGCTTATTTCGATGTAGCAAAATCAAAATAAGCTGTTTCGATGAATAGCATCTACACGTCCTCCAGGGCTGGTGCCGTCGTCGACGTTGGGCAGCACTACATCAAAGTAGGCGCTGCAGGGGAGCGTTTACACACCACAGCGGCCCACATCGAAATAAGGGTGCCAGGAATAGCTGCAGACAGGGTCACAGGGTGGACTAGCATTTCCGGGGCAACAGCAAGCTGCTCCCTTAAAGGGTCCCTCCCAGACACACACAGCCTGCACACCACGCGGTTTGCAGAGCCACAGGCACGCACACCCCGTCGAACCAGTATGGACCCCCAGCAGCAGCAGCCACAGGTCCGCACACCCGCCCCTGCAGGAGCAGTGCTTGCCCTGCTCAGTGCTATGCAGGAGGCAGCTGATCACCTTTTATTCGTGGAAGAGGAGCTGCCCCCAGGGGATGAGGAAGCAGCCCCAGACCCTGCTGCCCTCCGGCCCCGCCCCCCGCCGCACACGCCGCTGGCTGTGGAGCTACCCCACGAGCACGGACTGGTGGGAGCAGGTGTTGCTTGGTGAGTGGGACAATGACCGCTGGCCCCAGAATTTCCACATGAGCCAGCAGATATTCCTGGAGCTCTGCCAGTGGCTCACCCCGCCTTACGGCACCAGGAGACTTCCATGTGACGTGCCCTCACGGTCGAGAAACAGGTCGGCATCGCTGTCTGGAAGCTGGCCACTCCAGACAGCTACCGATCCGTAGGGCAGCAGTTTGGCATGGGCAAGGCCACCGTTGGGGCTGTCCTCATGGAGGTAAGAAGGCCCGGGGGTGGGGAGCCCTGGGGTGGAGGGCCGGACACACCCTGCACACCCCTCACTGGTGCTATCTCATGTCCTTCTCCTGCAGGTCGTCTGCGTAATCAATGCCCTGCTCCTCCACAGGCTCGTGTGGCTTGGGGACCCGGATACTGCCATTGCGGGGTTTGCCAGCCTGGGCTTCCCAAATTGCTTTGGGGCTCTGGATGGGACCCATATCCCCATCCATGCCCCGGAGCACAGCGGAGAACGCTTCCTCAACAGGAAGGGATACCATTCGGTGGTCCTCCAGGCCTTGGTGGACAGCTGGGGCCGCTTCCTGGACATTTATGTTGGCTGGCCTGGAAGCACCCACGACGCCCGGGTGTTCAGAAATTCGGGCCTGTGCCGCCGGCTGGAGGCAGGGACCTACATTCCCCAGCAGGAGATCCCTGTGGGGGACACCACCATGCCCCTCTGCGTCATCGCAGACGCGGCGTACCCCCTCCGGCCCTGGCTCTTGCACCCTTACATGGGCCATCTCACAGCCAGCCAGGAGCGGTTCAACACGCGATTGAACCATGCGCGCCAGGTGGTCGAGCGCACTTTCGGCCGCCTCAAATCGCGCTGGAGGTGTCTCCTCACCCGCCTGGATGCAGGCCTCACCAACATCCCCCAGGTTGTGGGTGCATGCAGCGCACTCCACAACCTGATGGAGAGCAAGGGAGAGGCCTTCTTCCAGGGCTGGGCTGTGGAGACTGGCAGGGCTGACGTGCAGCCACCCGCTGCCCCCAGTCGCCAGGTCGACCCCGAGGGGATCCGGGTCTGGGAGGCCCTGCAGGCCCATTTTGACCAGGCTGCAGGGTGAACGCTGTCAGGCCACCCACTGCACCCCGCCATCCTCCACAACACTCCCTGCCCCCACGCCCACACCAAAGAGCACCCAAGAGCACCCCCCCCAACTTTTCTTGCAAATAAATGGACATGTTTTTTGAAACCAAACAGTGCAAGCTCTTATTAATAATAATAATAGATGAAAAAAAGGGGGGAACTATTTACATTGGGGGCAGGTAGCAGAACAGAACAGGGGTCCAACACAAACTGTATACAAATGGGGGATATCTACAAACGGGGGGGGCACGTCCTCGGCCCTGCACCCCTACTGTCCAGTGCCCGAGGTTGGAGGGCGCGACCCTCGCCTCGGCTGGAGCCCTGGCCGAGGCTGGGTGGGGACCAGGCGAACCGGCAAATACGGCCAGCTGGTGTCCGCAGACCCCAGGCCTCCCTCGGTGGCAGGCCACAGGGTGGCGGACAGTGGAGGGACGGCGGTCGGAGCGGCGGGCAGAGCGGCGGGGGCGTGGCATGGGGGGCCAGGTGTTGCGCTATGCGCTCGAAGGTCCGCATGAAGGCCCCCTAAGCCTCCTGGCGCCAGGCCAGTGCGTGCTTTTGGAGCTCCAGCTGCCGCTCCTCCACCCGCAGGCGCCACTCTGACACCTCCAGCTGACGCTGGAGGGTCGCAAGCAGCTGGGGGTCTGTGGCCGTCCGCAGGTGGCTCCGCCGTCGGCCCCGTCCTGGGGCTGGTCAGTGCTCCGCCGAGGGGCTGGCCTGCTGGGATGGCCCCGGTGGGCTCTCTGGGACCACGGACACCTTGCCGGCGCTCTCTGGGCCCTCCGATGGTGCAGCTGTGTAACACGGGGGAAGAAGAGTGGAGACAGCTGTTAGTGTGGGCCCTGACCCAGGGCCCTTACCCGTGGCCCTTGTCCCCCCACCCCTCTGCTGCTGGTTCCCCATCCCCGTCAGATGCTGCTGATGCTGATGGGTGTCCCCCCCCCCCCCCGGGGGACCCTAGGTTCCGCTCCCCCCATCCCCAGGGATGGGGCATGGCACTGTCATGCTGGGGGGGCAGGGGCTGATGCACTCTTCTGAGGGACATGCCACTGCTGCCCTTGGGGCCATGGTCATCTGGGCATGTGGAGGGCCCTGGTCATATGTCTTGTCCCCGCCCCTTAACCCCGGGGATGTGCAGCGGGGGGGTACATACCTGACGGTCCGCTCCCACGGTCGGGGGACACCCACTGGGTGGACACCCTGCTGGAGCTCCGGGACGGGAGGGCGATCCGGAGCCCCCTGTCGCTGGAGGAGTCCCCCTCCTCCTCCTCCTCCTCCAGCATCCCAGGGTGGGCTCCTGGGGGGGCCCCTGGGGTGAAGGGCTTGCCTCCGGCGCAGACTCCGTCTCCGGGGCCTGCTGGGGCTCGTTGGCCAAGGTGTCAAGAGTGTCCGGGGGTGGGGAGGAGGTGTACCAGGGGTCCAGGATGGACCTGAGCTCCCTGTAAAAGGGGCAAGTGGCGGGGGCAGCCCCAGATCGGCTGGCCGCATCCCAGGCCCGGGCGTAACCCTGGCGCAGCTCCTTAACCTTACTCCTGATGTGGTCAGGTGTGCGGGCAGGGTTACGTGCAGGAGTGCGTGGTCAGGAGTGCAACCAGGCCCTCGGCCAGCCAAGCGAATGCATCCGCATTCCGCCTCTTGCTCCCCATTACCTGGAGCACCTCCTCCTCGCCCCAGCGCCCCAGCAGGTCCCAGATCTCAGCCTCCATCCAGGAGGGGCCCCGCTGCCTCTTCCCTGGGTGGCTGGCTGGGAGCCCTGGCTCCCCTTGGGGGGGGGTGCCCTGGGGGTGCTTGGGGGGCTGGCAAGCAGCGATCAGTGGAGGGTGGTGGGTTGGGGCTGCTGAGGGACGTGCAGGCTGGCCGCGTGTCAGTGCTGCCGCCTGCACGCGCTATCAGCTTCCTGCACAGGAACGCAGGGGGCGGCGAGCTTTAAGGGGCTGCTGCACACGGCGACCATAGAGCTCAGGGGCTGGAGAGAGCATCTCTCAACCCCTCAGCTGATGGCTGCCACGGTGGACCCCGCTCTTTCGATGTTGCGGGACGCGAATCGTCTACATGTGCCCTACTTCGACGTTCACCGTCAAAGTAGGGTGCTATTCCCATCTCCTGATGGGGATAGCGACTTCGACGTCTCGCCGCCTTACGTCGATTTCAACTTCAAAATAGCGCTCGCCACGTGTAGACGTGGCGAGCGCTATTTCGAAGTTGGCGTGGCTACTTCGAAGTAGCCGGCTCATGTAGACGCGGCTTACCAGTCATATACTACAATCCAACTGGCATACAGCAGAGAGGGAGACTACAAACTCAAAACAGGACTGTAATATACTGGCGAATTAGAAGGCTTGGGAAATTAATGGTACATGTTACATGTACTGTGAGCTGAGCAATAACCTGAGAGGACTCCATGTTTCAGAATGGTTCTTTATTAAGTGAACTATTCACAGAGATGCTACAGCTACCATTTAGTCATGGGCACACTGACTGACTTCCCTGTGTCTCCTCCAAACACTTCCCTCCTGCCACCTGGGTCCCTCCTAGCAAATTCCATGCAGGTTATAAGAGAGTGTAAACTTTCCACTTCTAGGTTACCAAAGCAAAGTCAAATTCAGGTCAGGTCAGTGGTGACCAAAACATGTTCTCTCCTGGTGGCTGTTCTGTGGTCTGTTAAGAGGTGGTGGTCTCAGACCAATTATTAGTGAATAAATGACCACATCTTAAAAACCACTACTATTGTTTGGCACTAGTAAACACACTAAAGAGAACAAAGGTTATGCAAACCATAGAGACCTAAGAAATCTCTAGCTTTAGATGTGATCCTTCCAGGCTGAGGTGGAGGCATGTTGGCTAAGGAAGCTTGTGTAATATTTACCCTATCTGTAACTACATAGAGAACCTAATGATCATTGCAGCTCTTGGTGTGGCCTCTTTGAGCACTGTGAATTCATAGCACAAATGCCCACTGTAGTGGTGTTTTAGCACTATCTAGCAACTGATTCTATTGAGCCATACATTTTCTGCAATCAAATTTGTGGTGAAAGTTACCTTATAGGTCGGCTCAAACTCCTTGTTTCAGGAAAGTACTTAACTCCAACCCTGTTCAGGGGAAAAAAAAAGATGTGTGTTATTGTATGTATGTGCTTAAATCTCATTGACTTCAACTGCATTTATGCTCATTCTCAAATTAAGCTCCTACTCAGATGTTCTCATGCACATGAGCTAGAGGCCTCTGGGTACATGCTGGCAATTAGTGGGTTTTAATCACAAAACACCTATTATCCCATAACACCCACTTAGACCAAGAAAATCACATTTTCCTATGTCTTGTTTTGTCCCAGGACGAACAGAAAAGTTCATTATAGGAGCATTAGGTTTCAGCTTGTTATGAAACCAAACTGAGACACATTTAATGGAACTTGGAGATTCCAGATTGTTGTATATATTGCAAATTCCTTTTGTTGGGAGGTTGTGTGTGTGAATGAAGAGGGGAAGAGGAGCTGAGTAGTTGTCAACAATCGAGAATTCAGGAATAGATCAGTTGTATCTCCAAACTATATTAGTTTTTGAAGTGGAGTGTGTCTTCCTTAGGGAATTCCTCCCCAATTTAGGGTTCTTTTGGTGTAATCTCACAAAAAAAGTCAGCCTTCCTTTGTGAACTGTTCTCACCAGATGTCTTGTAAATCTTTTTCTTTATTCCTTCTAAGTGACTGGGCTTTGACCTTCACTTTCTTAATGTTATTTAGCCCACATGGAATGTCTATAAAAATAAGAGCTGCAAACTCTATTAAGAAAAGCACATATGACCTCCGTTTGTAATAACAGAATGCAATTAATGTCAGGCCTGTTTTGATGATAAATTAGGGGTAACAAATGGCTTTTGCTTTTTCAAACAAACCAGAAGAAAGAAAATGGAAAAATGAGTTTTTTAACCACTTACTGAGATTTTAAGTCTCCCCCTCGCTCCCAACCTGAAAAAGAAATCAATAAACTTGAGGTTTTTACCAAGTTTAATTTGGTCCATGTCTTAAAAGAAAACTTTTCTAGACAAACTAAAGAAAGGGGTCAAAACAAAACATCAGAAATGTAGCACTTTAATGACCAACAAGATGATTTATTTGGTGATGAGCTTTCATGGGACAGACCCACTTCATCAGATGATCTATCTCTATCCCCAAACGTTCAACACTGAATAAATCACTGTTAGTCTTTAAAGTGCTACATTTCTGCTGTTTTGTTTTGCTTGAGTACAGACAAACGCAGCTCTCTGTTACTAAAGAAGAGATGTCATTAAGAATAAACACATTTTAATGAGACTATCGGGAAAAAGCTCCAAATGGTCAGACTCAGTAGACTGGTTATTTAGAAGATGCAGAGCAGTGCCCCAGGAGACCACAATGAGAACTCTGTTGTGCTAGGCACAGGCACATAGGAAGATGCTGTCCCTGTCTCCAAGGCTATGTTTATACTGCAGAGTTTTGTCAACAAAACTGGCATTTTGTCAGCAAAACTCAAGGAGCATCCACATTACAAAGGCATTCTGTCAACAGGAAATCGACAGAACATGACACTTCTGTTGACAGGGTTCTGCTGTTCCCCCAAAAGGCAGAATGCCTCTCTTGATAGATCTCTGTTGACAGAAAGCCAGTCTGGATGTTCCGCGGGGCCTTCTGTCAACAGACTGGGCTTCCAGGACGCTGGGCTGCCTTGTCTGCTGTGCTGCTGGTTGGTTGTTTTGTTGAGAGTGTGGCTGGGCAGTCTGGCTGCGCTCTGTCGACAGCAGCTCGCTCTTCGTGCCCACACTGCAAAGCAGATAAAATCTGTTGACAGAAGTTTTGCCAGAAGGTATCTTCAGACAGTAACGTCTGTCTGCAGATCGCTCCAGTGTAGACATAGCCCTAGAGTTTGTAAGCCAAGCCCTTGATTATGCAGACACTTATATGTGGGCATAACTTTCGTCTCACTGAATTAAGAGGGCGGGCAATGACTTAAGTGTGTCGTCATAGACCCACTGATGTGCATGTCACTGGTCCCCTGAGATGCCCATCTGCAGATGAACTGACAGACTTGCTACAGCCCCCAGCTGGGAGGCTTCATGGCACCCCAAGGTTTCGTGAAGTGAAAGTAAGGGTTGTGTGAGAAGAGGGTCAGGGGTTGTCAACCTGCAGCTCCAGAGCTGTATGCAGCTCTAAGGAGTCATTTGCGGTTTCAGACACTGCTGCCACTGACTCCGCTGCAGCTCCCTGCCCTGCCGTCACGGAAACAGTAGAGCTAAATTTAATTGGTTTAGCAGCTGGCAGGGCACTAGGAGCAATCTGGCTGTTAAACCAACTGAATTAGTTCCATTATTTAGCAGCAGCAGGGAGCTGCAGAGTGTCCCTCGCTCTCAAAGTAGCCGGTGTGCACACAGTGGGGGCGGGGCAAGGAGAGCCAATGGCTATCTGAAAGGGGAGCCAGATGGGCCCTGGGGTTCCTGCATTGTCCTTGCCTTTCATTGGCTGCAAGTGGCCTCTCGTGTTCCCATGGGGCGGCCAATGAAATTGGGCCTCTGTACTAGAGTTGGAGGAGCCGCAGTGGCTTGTCTGCCATGTTGGGTGAGGTAACAGGAGAAACTAACGCGGGTGGAATTAGTTCAGGTGAGGTTAGGGTTAGTCCTGGGGGACCGGTTTGGGGCTGAGTTGAGTTAATCCTGGGATTTGCGGGGGCAGGTTTGGGGCCGGGAGTGGTTATGCTGTATATGACTGTTAGGGGTTCCACAAAATTCGTTTGAGTTTAAAAGGGTTTCATGGCCAAATAAAATTTGAGAAACACTGGTGTAGAGGCTCACGCTTTTACCTAGGAGGGTTCAATCTGTGGTGCATTGGCCAAAATGGCAGCTGACCCAGTTGTCCACATGCAGGAGCATTTGCGGGATCAGGGGTCTGATTAAAGACAAAATGCAAGGTATGAGTTGAACAGATGAAGGCAGGAAGGGGAGAATAAAGGTAGCCATAATAAGGACATGTATTTGCATAGGCTAACCTCCTTTGATGTCAACTGGAGTTTGCCATTTACTTCATTGGGTGTGAGATTAGGATTTGTATAGATCACTCAATGATTCCAAAATCATCTAAAAGTATTTGAGGGTTTTATTTGTTTTCAATATATTAAAAGATCAGTTCTTTCCTGTTCCAGCAATCCCTGCTGGAGTGACATATGTCCCAATTTTAGATACAGCCTTGATATTTAGAGCTTTGTCTTATATAAATGCCTATTACAACCACCCCCAGTCATGAATGAATGCACGGAAGGGGTTAAGCTTTTCCTGATGTAGTTTGAGCCCAGGTGAGCCAATGGGAGTGGAGTGACCTTTTTGAACTGAGAACAATTGCAGTTTAAGGGGTCTTTTGTCTGTTGGGGAGGCAGAGAGAGGACGGTGGGAGAAGGATGTCTCCCAGGCAACTGAAATGAATCCCATAAATATCCTGACAGTCTCAAAATCAGCTGTAGAGGTGTAAGTAGAAGGGAAATTTATAGTTAGATGTGATCAGGTTATGGTCATGTTGAATTTGGTTGGACTGGCCATTTCTGTGGTTTTTTGTTTGTTTTTTTTGTTGTTGCTTTCATTAATTACTTGATTGTTTTTCCCCTGTAACTTTTAAACTGAATCCCAGGGAGATATTTTCTCTGTGTTGCAACCCTATGATTTATTTTCTCTTGTTTTCTGAATAAATTTACTTTTTTTTTTTAAAGCAAATGAGTTGATTTCCGTATCTTGAGAAGAGTCTGTGTATAGGTCAGCTACTAAATTACAGTTCTTTGTTCTAAGCTCTCTCCTGTGGCAGGGTTAAGAGTTTGACGTAACCCCAGAGGGAGACATTCCCAGGTGTGTCTTCCTGCGTTAAGAGGTTTTTGTTTTACCTGAGTGGTGGCAGCTCTACCCTGCCCAGGTCAGGGAATCTGTGATCCTGGGGAGTTTTTTAAGCGAAGCCTTTGTATAGGCAAGATGTTGTAAGTTTTTGGAGGCCCCCACTTTCTGCAGTCAGAGTGCCAGAGTGGGGAAGGAGCCCTGACACCTGCATATTCCAACTTTTCACGCTTATTAGCTGGTCACCCTAACTGGAATAATTCCTGATGGTTGCCCACACCAGGCCCTCTGGCCACCAGCCCTTCATTCGTAGGACCATAGATAAGAGATGGATAGCTTGAATCAGAGAGAAGAGTTCTGTCCCATGGCTTGCGTTTTATGCATTGTGTTTTTCAGGAGCTGAGTGGGCATTGCCATGGGTACCAACTGGGAAGTTGCTTGGATTGGAAAAATGTTCAGTGATTTTTTTTTTGTTTGTTTTTTGTGTGAGCATCTCCTGGGCTGTGACTGGTGCATATCTTCTAGTTTTGCTTAGGGCAGCCAATTCCTCGATCCAGCTCCTTTACAAGACAATGCAATTAAATAAGTGAGGAAAGATTAGTGTGCCTCTGCTAAACCAGGAGACGTTCATTTTAAACTATTCATGTACTACTCCGTATTATTTATGAGCAATATGCTGGGCAAACTCAGGAAGATCCTTTACCATGACCTTTTTTCTGTACCTTTAATTTCTAGTCCTCTCTGTTCACTTGTGCACTCTCTCACATCACGTTTCAAACAGTTCATTTAACATGTATTGTTTTATAGTGATACTATTTGGAGTACAAACCTAGGTCCAGACTTCAAGCTGATGGTGCTGCCTGATGATGTTGCCTAATTTGTATGTGCTTTGTATCCAACAAAGACCTTCACAGCTATACCTCTTTCGTGTTTCCATGCCACCTCCTTTTATAAAGGCTCGTTACTTAAGAATCAGACCCTGTCATCTGTGGAAGGGAAAACAAGGCAGTGGAACTGACAGGGGCAATGCGTTTCAATTTCAGCTACAGAGAAACTGTGCAAGAAGACAGCCATGTGGCTGTGCTCTGAACTGAGGCAGTTGGTTTTGCTGAGGGGGAAGAGGAACCAGCGGGGTGCCAATTCACCGGCAGCGGTGTGAATCCCTCGGAGAAAACACTCTACCGTGTAGGGTTCACAGGGGTTAGAGCAGGCTATGCAGAACAGCTCTATAAGTGTGCCACAGCTTCGGTTTCTACTGGCCCTGACTGCAGGAAGAATCTATGTATAAGTATGGCAGACTTCTGTAGACTGGCATCATCTGTGCTGAGTTTCCTGTTCAGCAACTCTTCCTCAGCTCTTCCAGAGCACCACAAATAGCTCATTTACTGTGCTCAAGCTCAGGGAGTGGAAAGAGATGTCCCCTCCATTCTCCTTTCGGTCAATGCCAGCTTCTCTGCTGCCATTGGCAGTGGGGCCAGCAGCAGAAGGGCTGGCCTGGGCCAAGCAGGGACCGGGACTGGAGGTATTTGTGGGGAAGATGCAGACTGGTGGCAGAGACAGGCAGCCAGGAGGGCAGCCCTGTGGCCAGTGGCAGGGAATGGGAGTGCAGCCTGGTGGATGCGGGGTTCAGTGTGCTCCCATTGGGCTGTGCTCCTAGTCTCCAGGCATGGGTCTCTTCAGCCAACATGCGTCTTCCCCTGAGCACCTTCCTTCCCCAAGTCCTGGCTCCTCTGCTGCTAGTAGAGTGGAGTCCCACAGACTGAGGGTAAGGTCTGTAGAGTTCCAGACCAGGGAGGTAAAACCTGTACATCTCTTCCATACCAAGGCTTTGCCCAGGTATGAGTCTTTGGCCAACACTCTGACACCATTCATCCAGAAGCTGTTTTCAGAGCACGCGAGATGGCATAACCCCTTATAAATCATTTCACTGGCCAGAGCACTAATCCACAAAGTATTATGTGAAGGTGACATGTCTGCCATCATTCTTTTCTTGTAAAAGTTGGACAGAACAATGTAGTGAATGTTTTGTATAACAGACTTCTCCCTCCCCTCCATTCACAGAGACGACAATTCTGCTTATTTTTATGTCTGAGGCAAGCTTACAGAAATAGGACATTTCTTTGGTTTTTTGTATGAACTGCTTCCAACTTTTAATATGAGACTGAAAATCATAGCATGAAAGAAACTGGGAGGACTGTGAGCCTTGCTAATATTTAGAAGAATGACAATAAAATAGGGGAGGGTCTCGAGAGATGGAGGAGCTTTCTCTTACTCGCTCTCTGAGGATAGTGGGAGTGTATGGGTGGGAGGGTGAGGTATGCTTCACTGTACTTTGTGTTTCTGCTGGGGAAATGGGTGGGAGGATAGTTTTGTAGCAGTTGTGGATTCAAATTCAGGATTTCTTTTGTTTTGTAGCAGGCTTTGTTTGCCCTCTGGGTCAGCATGGCTGGCGTGGTCAGCCCAGGGGGACAGAGACCTTGATTTGCTATGGATGCTGTTGGTTAACCTGTGGCTATGGGTTGTGGATTTTACCCCCCACCTCTGCCTTTACGCTTAAACAGCAGTAGCATTTTAGGATACACACTACCTACATTGATGGGAGGGGTTCGCCTGTCAGAATAAGTACCTAACTCCCTGAGATGCAGTAGCTAATTGCCAGAAGAATTTTGTCCTAGGTATATCTCTCAGAAGGTGGATTTTTCACACGCGTGCACACCCACCCACTCCGTTACATGTAGCTATGCTGAGGTAAACTCCCAGTGTACACCAGCCAGTCTTTAGCCTTGTTGAGCAGGGGGTAAGGAATTGCTGTGTGTGGTCTCTTTGTCCCTGTTGTGCCGCTCTCAGCACCGAAGGTTAAAGTCCAATGTTCCTCCTTTTTAGGAAATGAGCAGGTGGGGGTTGATATCCTGGCAAAATGGCAGCCCTGTTAAGAGGCTCCCTTCAGGCTGTAAAGCCCCAGGGGTTCATTATAATCTTGACTTTTCATAAGCAGGCTTGTGTGATATTAAGCAAAGCTGTCCAGGTTTTAGAAATTTCCCAGAAGTATGGGCTTAGAGTGTGTGACTGTATTACGGTTGCTGATGTTGAAGGCGTGGCCTCTTTTCCTGGTGGTGGTCTGATGCTTTAAGTGCCTTAAGATAAAGCAGGCTGTCTTTGGGAATGAGGACCCCATGCCTGAGGATGTGGGGTTTCTGGGCCTAAAGAACAGGGTTGGGGGTGGCTGTGGCAGAGGCTGGGTCCCAGTGGCTCTAGATGTATCTCTGGAGATTGTTTTGGTTGGTGGGAGGTTGCAGCCGCTTTAGAATCTGGGAGTAGATGGCATCACTGGATCTGTTACTCGTGAGTCAGTGGCCTCTTGAACTGAGCCTGACTGTGAAATGGAGGCACAGCCTGATGCTGTGGTCTTGGCTGTAGGTTCTGGCTTGCTGGCAAAGTCCCAAAGAGCAGGACATCCTTTGAAGGGGTGCGGGGGCTGCGGTTTCTGCAGGTGGTGTGGAGCAGCTCGTTTGGGCATTGTAGTTAGGAACTGTTGCTGAGGCTGGTTCTTTGGTTGGGGGGACAGAAAATTCTCAGGTCTTAGTTTGGTTCCCTCAGTCCCTGCAGCCCCCTCCTTCTGGTCTCTCCAAGGGTTTTCTCTTCAGTAGTGATGCTGAGTTTGGGGGATGATGAATCTGCAGATTGTTTGGGACCTGAACTTCTTCATACACCTGGATGCTATTGGGAAGAGACTAAGGGGAAAAGTGGAGTAGAGTTGGCAGACTGCCTTCCTGAACTGAACAAACTGTGTTTGTGTTCTGCTCAATGAGACGTGACTCTGTGTCTGAGTTTGACACACACACAAACAGTAGATTGAAAAACCGCTGACTAAGTTGTGGATATATATTATTGCTCCTCATATAAAATAAATTGAGGTTTCTTGGGGAAGTGGGAAGGGGTTGTAAGTCTATCCTTTTCTTATTTTTTCTGATAAGTACTGGTCTGATGGATAATTTTATATGCAAACAGGTACAGGGATTTCTTTGAAAAAAATCCAGCTTTTTTTTTCCGTTCACAGAAAGAGGCGGATACTTATTTTTTGAAAGACACACACAACGCAGGGTGTGTGTGTGTGTGCAGAGTTGAGGTTTTCCTGAGTCAGGGTTGCACTGCATGCGCATGGCTATCATTCTCTTTGCAGAGAGGGTGAAGTGTGATTCGGTGGTTCTCCAGGAAGGTGTTCCAGAATGTATATTGATAATTGAAGCTACTTTTGAGCAATATCATCCTTTTAAAAACGCTGTCTATGCTCCTATAGTGGGGAAAGACGTTTTTATGTGTTCGTGGTGGAGGTGTATGCGTGTGGGGTGTCCAGAGGCTGGGTGCTCTTTTGACAAGTGGTTTGACAAGTTATATTTTAATGGGGATGGGGTGAGAGAGGTAACTCACCTTTTAATGAGAGAGTGGATACAAGTCATTTGGAACCATTTGCTCAGCCACTTGCAACTCTTTTACAGGTTTCTGACTGAGATGACGTGTAGCAACATTTTCACTGGAATGTTCAGGTTGGGCGGCTGTTTTTGAGTATTTTAAAATGTTTTAAAAGGCCTATATATATGATAATAGAAAAATAAATGATAGGCTATGCTAATCTATAAATAAAACTTTAGTGCGTGGAATGTTGTTGTAGTCTAGAACACTGCTGCCCCCAAGTGGAACAGTTTTTTCTTAACTCTCTACAGAAGTTTAGAAAATGTAGTTGCATTCCAACAGGTCACAAATCAGTGGGAGGAGAGTTAGTTTGTTTTCATTATTCAATTAATGCCCCCTTTCTGCTTCACTTAAGAGTGCGGTGACTCCGGCCAAAGCTAGGACTGCTGGTTAGTTAAGGTTTCACTTGTCAAAAAGCCCTCAGCCAGTAATATGCTGTGGAAGTGGAATGAAGTCTGTCCTTCATGTCTTGATGGAACACAGACAAAGACTGAGGTTTGTTAGCAATGGCCCATTTGTCTGAGAAGAGGACAGGACAATTCATAGACTTTGAATGGAGGCTCTTTGAAGCTCTGACATCTAAGCTGATATCTGTTTCTAGACACCTCAGTTCCTGTTCATTTCAATTTCTTCTTTGTGTCTTTAAATCAGAAACATAAGAATGGCCATTACTGGGTCAGACCAGAGGTCCATCTAGCCCAGCATCCCATCTGCCAACATTGGCCAGTGCCAGGTGCCCCAGAAGGTTTGAAAATATGTATATGGAGATACACATCTCATGGAGCTGGAAGGAACCACGGGAGGTCGAGTCCAGTCACCTGCCCTCTTGGCAGGACAAAGCACCATCCCCCTGCCCCTTTGTTTTTTTTAATTACAAAAAAAGCTATTCGCCCCAGATCCCTAAATGGCCCCCTCAAGAATTGAACTCACAACTCTGGATTTAGCATGCCAGGGCTTAAGCCATTGAACTAACTTTCCCTCTGAGGGTTAGTCGTAGTCCCTTGGTATCCTGTTCTATGTGCAGATGCTAAAAAGAAAGTGGCTGCTATATCACGGCAACTGCTGTTAAACGTTCATGGTACTGATGTGGCCGATAAATGAGAGTATTCATAAAGACAGCTTCTGAAAAACTACATGTGTGCTTTTAGGGATGTTCATTTGTTTATGCCTGTACAGGTGGCTTGTTATCATTTTGACCATGAATCTTGAGGGCCCTAGTGACACTGCTACAGTCACATATTGTGCATACCACAGTGTCCCCACCAAGGTGATTCACAGCCTTTTGGATCAAGGGAAGTATCATCACTGCCATCAATAGACTGTTGCTGACAGCATGGAAATTGAATTTCTATTTTCACACAACATGCTTTGGCTGCCTGCTGGACAATAGTTTATCATACCTCAAGCATCTTCTGCAACAAGATCTGAATAGTATAATAAACAAGAGTGCCACTCAGCAGCAGTATGGGCATAGCTTGTTTTGTCTTTATTTCAGAGATAAATGTACCTCCAAAGAATCAGGTCATTCCTCACCCTCAGCGGTTTCTTAGCTCTCTTTCATACGGAGTCTTGGTTCCATAAGGCCATGAAATAACAGAGAGGCTGAGCGATTCCGTGTCCCCTGACGTTTCCTTATTTCATCTGTTTGACAAATGCTAGTAGTAACACTACCTACAACCTCATCTCATTCAAATGCATTCTTGAGATGCATTTCCAAGTCTTAAGGAGGGCTAATGTCATCAGGTTGAAGGCTGTCTTCAATGAAGACTGGAGTACAACACACTGGGCCCTGGATCCCACAATACCAGAGAGAAAGAGTTTTGAATTTAATTTCCCCAGGTGACAGAATTGTAATGGGCAGTGTTGAAAGAGCCAGCACCAGCATGTTTTGCCTCCGAAGCCATTTCTTTTCTAATTTTTAAAGTGAATTTTAGTGCTGGTGAAAGGTGGTCAGTGGAAACCCTTCATGCAACTATGTATTTAGACTTCATTTTCAGGCAACTTCATGCTGCCAGTGTCGTGTAAAAAAGGCCTTTGAAAAAATGAGAACCTGTCTCACTGATAGAACTGAGAATTAAAAACTTGGGTTCCCCCGTGCCCTGTTCTTAGTGCAAGACAAGACCAAGTGAACTTCATAGCTACATGGCCCTTGCAACCACTGCAGCTGGTTTTGTAAAATTCAGTGGTGTGAACATTTTGTGATAGAGTTAGTAGTCTTCTTAAAGTTTGTGCTGAACTCAACTTCCTTTGAAATAATTTTTGGCTATGTCTAGACTAGAGGGATTTGTTGACAAAATGGCCATCTTGTCAACGCAACTCATGGAGAGTGCAGATTTCCAAGCTCATTCTGTCAACAATAACTCAACAGAATGGAGCACATTTGTCCACAGCCATACCCCACTTACCACAAGGAAGAACGCTGCTGTTGACAGAGAGCTGTCTAGAAAATGCTGGTCTGGAGGGGGCCTTCTGCAACAGAAAAGGCCTCCGGGACACCATGCAACCCTGTCTGCTGTGCTTGTGGGTGGCTGTTTTGCTGATAGAGCAGCTGGACAGTCTGGCCGCCCTCTGTCAACAGAGCAGATTGCTCTTTTGATCTGCTTGGTGGTGTGGCTGGGGTCTGTCAACAGAAGTTTTGTTGCAAGACACATCACAAACTTCTGCCGACAAATCCCTGTAGTCTAGACGTAGCCCTAGGTGTTTTTCAAAAAAGTCCTTTGAACTTGTGGTCATTTCACAACTCAAAATAGGCCAAATTTTCTTTAAAAATTAGCCTGTTGCTCTTAAACGTGCGTTGTGAATTCTATGTGTGAAATATCTCACCCAACACTTAATATTGCAGATTGCCTTGATTTTATTTGAGGGCTTTGCATCTTCAGGCTCCAGTGTAATCTTCCCAAATCCTCAGAATGCTACTCAGAACTTGGGAGAGAAGGTCCAAACCAACAAAGAAAACAGCCTCCCATGCTCTTTGTTGCTCAAAATACCATATCTTTTTTTAATTTTTGAAAAATTCTTGACAATTATCAAAAGTCCCAAGACGGCAACATATAACATAAGACCAGCCATACTGGGTCAGACCAGTGGTCCAGGTAGTCCTGTATCCTGCCTTCCAACAGTGGTCAATTGCTGGAAGCTTGAGAGGGAATATATAGAAAAGGCAATCATCGAGTGATCCATCCCCAGTCATCTGCTTCCAACTTCCTTTTGTTTCTTTTCAGTCTACTCCCTGTTAATTTGATTGGGTTGCCCCTGGCTCTCGTGGCATGAGGAGGAGTACTTCCTTATTCAGTTTCTCCATACCAGTCATTTCATAGGCGTCTATCCTATCTTCTCCGAGTCATCTTTTTCCAAGCTGAACAGTCCTAGACTTTTTCATTTCTTTTCATACAGAAGCTGTTCTGTTCCCTTATTATTTTGTTGGCCTGTGCTCTACTTTTTCTGTTCGTTTTATTTACAGACCCCATAGCAGATTTACGTGGCATTGCTCTGGTCCTTAAATCAAGTTTTGTTTTTTGGCAAATTAAAATTAAAATGCACATGCCTCATTTAAATCGTTACTCTGGGGTGTGTGGAGATGAGGGAGACCCAGCCCCCTCTCACTGCGGCAGTTTGGGGCTAGGTGAGTAGCACCTCTCCATGGCCGCTGAACAGGCACAAAAGGCCAGCAGACACAGTTGGGGAGGGGTGCGTGCCCTCTGGCTGAGGCAGGTCCAGGTTTGTCTGGCCCCTGCACTCCCCAGCCAGGGTAAGGAATGCAGAAAACAGCACTTTTCCCTCGCTCCATGATGGAAGGAAAAAGCCACCCCACCCCTCCACCTTCTAGAAAGGGTGTGGGAGGCTCCGGGCTGGGGTAGTTTCGGATTGGTGTCCCCGAGCCAGCCCCTTTCACCTGCCTGGTGATTATGTCTTTTCTGTATGGTCTTATGAGAAGCAATCCCATCCCAGGCGTGACTCATTTTCCTGGCACAACCAAACCCTTATGTTTCTTTAAGCTCTGATAAGAGGAAGGTGTATACTGAATTTGATGGTCCTAGCTCTTACCATTTTAGGAGGGGTTCCTGATCAGACAGACTCACAGACAAACTCTTTGAAATATGTAGTAGATATTTTGAAATGGGATGACAAGAACTACAGCAATAATGCAGATGTGGGTGTACCATGGATTTATGTAGTAGCAGTATAATGTTTTCTGTCTTGTTATCTGTCTCTTTCTTAATGGTTTCTTTCTGTTTGCTTTTTACTGCTGTTGCACACTGAGTAGATGGATTTTGGTGGCTTCACACCTCATACTTGAGTGGTAACAGCTAATTTAGAATGCGTCAGTATGTCTGTGCAGTCAGCATTACGTTTTCCAGTATGATAACTTTGTATTTATCAATGTGGAATTTCATCAGCCATTTTGTTGCCCAATCACTCAGTTTTATGAGATGCCTTCCTAGCTCTTTGCATTCTGCTTTGGACTTAACTGTCTTGAGTAATTTCACATTATCGGCAGATTTTGCCCCCCATCATTGTTCACCCCCTTTTCTCGATCACAGGCATTAAATTTTAACCCCCCTCCACAGTGTGTATAAAAATGTGAAAAGGCATATTTACAAAAATAGTACCAAGTATTCAAGAATTTGGCATCTTGGAAAGAATCCAATCTTTGTTGAGCTGTGAAACGTGTATTGACTTTTTTGATTTGTTTCTGTCTATTCCCTTCATAAAAACTATCCAATCAAAGCCATGTCCTTTATTATCCAGCAGCGATTGCAATAAGCACTTGAGGGCGTCTAGTTCTGGTGTCTGTAATAAACAGAACATTATTATTCTGTATACTTTGAGAGCACATTATCAAACCAGGAAAGATCAAATGTTATAAATTGGCTTAAACATCTCGTTGTTTAAGGACCTAAAGGGAACTGGCAAGTGTTGACTCCTTTGAAACTCTCCCTGAGTATTGTCTGAATTGGCTTTCTAACTCTTTTCCATTTACTTGCATCACTGTAAACCAACAGGTTTGTTCCTGCACTTCTTATTCAGGGTAAACTCCTACTGAAATCAAATAAAACGTGCCGTGGATGAATTTTTGGACATTATCTGCTGTGTGTTTGTAAGAGCTTGTCTGCTCTTGAAATGCAACAGCAGCACAATTGCAGAACTGCAGCTGCTCCTCGATAGTGCTTCAGTGCAGACACCATCTTTGCTGATGGGAGGGATTCTCCCATTGCTGTCGTCATTCCACCTCCCCAAGATTAGGGTGATCACAGAGTCCTATGGCAAATATGGGACAGTCACCCCAGGACATGGTCTCCCGTGTCAGGGCTCCTCGGCAATGGGGGGCTGCTGCTCCTTGGTGAGCCACTGGGGATGGGGACTCCACAGCCTCCCAAAGAGGAGCGGAGAATGGGGGCTCAGCAATTTCTTGACTCTGTGCAAGGCAGCCATCCCATGTAGGGGCTCCATGGCAACAGGAGCTGCCTCCCCTAGGCATTGGGCACCAGGGAACAAGGCAGCTGCCCCACGGCAGACCTTGCTGGCAGGGAATGGAGCAGCCATTCCCCATGGAGAAGCTTCCCTGAAGCAGGAGCTGATGCCCCAAGGCACAGAGCACCAGTTAACAGGGCAGCTTCCACACAGAGGAGCTCCCTGGCAGTGGAGGTGCTGCACCAAGGCACAGGATGCCAGGGAACTGGGCAGCTGCCCTTCAGTGGGGCTCCCTGGCAGTGGAGGAAGCTTCCCTGAGACACTGGGTGCTGGAGAACAGAGCACCACAAAATGTGGGACTGTTATCCCATTTTCTTAAAAGATGGGATACCTCTGGGACAGCTTTTAATAAAGGACTGTCCCAGGAAAATCAGGACAGATGGTAATCCTACCCAAGTGAATTCTTCCGTCAACACAGTGCTATCTATAGCAGGGTTAAATTGCTTTTCTCAGAAGCGTGTTTTTTCATACCCTTGAGTAACTTAGCTGGGTCATCTTAACTTTTTAATGTAGACCAAGCCTAAGTCTCTTGCAAAGACTATCTCCCAAAACTGCTCCTCTCTAGCTTAAGCCTGCAGATAGGGCATGTTTTACTAGATTGTAAGAGCCACTATCAACTTTCCAGAGACTGTAGCACAGACAATTATTGTGATACTTTATAATTCCTTGGGTAGTGCCTAGTATCTTTCTTTCAACTTGTTTTTGGTTAATTTGGTTGGCATGCTCCATGGTGACATGGCTTCTAACCAAAAGGACTTTTCTGGGTATCAGTTCTGAATCCTATCCTCTTAAATGATTGGTGTTAATAGGATCTTCCAATGCAAACGGTGTGTTTTGGGTTTCGCTCAAAGTGGTAGTATCTTAAAGTTAAATTTACTTTTGGACCAACCCTCTGTACAAAATCCACCCAAGAATAAAAATATTTGCTTGGCAGGATGACCAAAGTTTGTTTAGATTACCTTGCCCTGTAGCATGAGGTCAGTCACCATCTATTTTACAGGTTTGCATTAGCTTTCATTTTTTAATGAAAAAAGTCATCTGCCTCCGAGGAAGACTGAACAATATCCATTACTTTCTTTAATAAAAGAAAAGACGACTCATTATTAATCAACACTTTTACTAAACTGCCTAACATAATGACAAGAAACTGTCCATGCAGATTTTATGTACTGCAGTAAACCCTCGATTTAACGGATTAATGGGGGGAAGAGGTGTCCGTTAATGCCAAATGTCCATTAAATCCGAATCTGCAAGACTGGAGGCACCTTGTAAGGCGCGCTAGGGAGTGCTCAGTCTAAGACCTGGGTGAAACGCAGTGGGCTCTTTGTGCTGTTCACAGAGCAGAGCCTCTGGGCTCACCTGCCACGAGCCATTCATCATCCACCCAAGCCTGGGCACTCCTGCAGAAACTCTTTCCCTGGAGCGGATGTGCCTCATCCCAGGGCTCTGGCTGGCAGGACACCCATCATCTGTTTGGTTTAGGCACGCACCCTCCAGCCTTGGTGGTTCTAGCAGCCCTGGTGAGTCACCAGCATCTATTTGGGAGGGGCGGGGTGGGGCGGGGCTGGGGACAGCATCTGTTATTTCCAAATTCTGTTAAATCAGGATCCGTTAAATCAAGGGTACTTGAGATGTTTTTGGTAGGTCCTGTATTCTACCTATTGAAGAAGAACATAGTCACAGATAATGTCATTTGGAAATTACCAGAAACATCATCTCTGTGACATTCATGGGCCTGTCTGCACATCAAATTGTTTGGGGGTTGTGTGCATAGGTCCTGATTACTTCTCACTTCCAAATATTTTGCATGAGTTTCAGTACTATTTGGCTACTGTGGAACCTTCAGACTCAGAAACTAAATAGGCGTCTATAGGTCTTATTTAGAACTTCTCATTCACATTTCTAGTCATCTCTCTGAGAAGCAACGATGTTATGTTGTTGACAATGACACAACTTATGCTGGTACAGGTCACTGCTTTGCTATGAAGTGTCTACACATAATATATTAGGAGCTAGTAGCAGTGGTTAGTCTCTAACTGAGGTGTGTCAAGGCAAGTTCTATATGCGATAGTCCGTCTTAAGTGATCCCTGATGTTTAGACTGATGTGCTGTTTTATTCACTGATCAATGCCAGCTATGATAGCAACCTGTTAGAAGATCGCTCTGCTGCCATAGCGGCAGAGCTATTTGACCTTTGATCTTGTCATGTCAATGAGCTGCCACTCTGATGAGGGCTGTGAACTAACCAGTTGAGAAACCTTTGCAGCTTTTCATGAATGAAAATGATCCATTTCTGGCTACTGAACTATGCTGGTTAGAATTACACGTGCACTTTCCTATTTCTCCATGTTAGTTAGAATTACATATGTATTTTCTTATTTCTCCATGCACTATCATTTTGTGGACGTTTGTTTTTATATTATTGTTCCTACTACAAATCTGAGAAAAATTGGATGGTGTTGGAATACAGTGATATTAAAAACTGCACAACTTTACTCTCTGCTATTATCTTCTCAGCTATAAACATACACATACATAATTAAATTCTTTCTAGAAATATTTCACTTGTTAATTGATTTAGCAAAACATTGCCAAGAAAATAATTTTGAAAAACGCAATTGGAGTCTGAAGTGATTTCTTAATAACCCTTCAAAATATTTTCTGGAGTATACACATTTTCAGTAGTTACAAATATAAATATTTGTGTCAAACTGAGCAATCACTCACAGCGTTTTACAGCCCTGCAGCTTATCTTCTAATGCAGCTCATAATTCTTGATCTTCAGAAATGACTGTAAGTTTTCTGTCAAAGTCAAGTTACATTCATAACTTAACAACGTCCTCACCAAAAGATCTTTTATTTAGAATTAAGCAAGGCTTAGACCCAGTTTTTCTTGAAGAGGTTTTCTATGTATGTTTATAAATTGCACTGCTCACACAAATCATGTTAAGCTTGTTCAGGTACCACAAAAACAGAAATGAAAAAGAATCCAAAGTAGAATATTGCTTTTTCTGGATTTATGCAGAACTATACAATTACTTGGCAGCAGAAAATATTTTTCTCCATACATTTTCATCGGCAAATTCATTGCAACCTTTTCTTTGTCCAATTGGAGTCTTATGCATACATACCGAAAACGTTTTGAGAAGTTTGCCTGTTCTTCTACCCTTTGGTAAGCAAGATGCTTGAGCTGGTCTATGACACATTTTAATTGTACTAACATACAGGCCTTAATTCACTTACCTGTGACTTTACTGGGTTTATTTTTATTAATATTTATTTTATTTCCATTTTTGTTATCCCTCCTTGTCCAGCTGAGGGCCTTCTACAGATAGGTCAAGAGAAGCCTTAAGTTTGTAAAGTGTTTTATGATCTTTGATTGAAATCCACTAGAGAATTACAGTTAATTTGACTACTGGGCCTCAGGCACAGATTCCAGGTCCCCCAAATATTTCCTTTGTGCTACTACAGCTGTAAGGCTATGTCTGTGTAGCAGTGTTATTCCTGAATAAACTATTCCAGAAGAAGTATTCCAGACTTCTGAAATAGTGCAGCTACACACAAAATGCATTTCAACATAGTACTCAGCTATTTTGAAATAGGCTCTGGTGTGTGCACACACTCTAGTTCAAAACAGAGCCGTTGGATGCACTATGGCTTCGAAATAGGCACTGTTCCTCATAGAATGAGGTTTAAGTATTTCAAAATATGGCAACTGCTATTTTGAAATTATTTCAAAATAGCAGTTGCCTTGTGTAGACGTAAGGATAGTTATTTCAAAATAGTGGCTGTTATTTTGAAGTAACTTTGCTGGGTAGGCATACCCTAACTCTCCACTCGAGGGCTTCCTTGGTGGTGCGAAGTCTGCTGCATCCTCACAGTTCCTGAGGCCTGGGTGAAGGGGTGTTGTGGAGCAAAGCGGAACTGTGGCCATCTCTGGCAGCTAGACTGGCCCATTTAGGTGGTTTGCCACTGTGAACAAATGTGAGGCTCCGTCAGGATGCTCTAACTTGCTTCAGGAGCTGACAGGTGGCACAAAATTACCTTTGCCTTCTACCCCTTTACCTGCTTAGCATGCCAGGCTGAACTTGTTCAGACCCCAAGAATAGTGCTTTGTTTGCACCTGAGAACCTAAGTACTTCACGTATTTCAGAGCAACAAGCAATGCTCCATGCAGGGGCTTACAGCAATACTTTGGCACTAACGGGCGAGTGGAAGTATAATTTAAATGTTGTGGGATCATTTAAATAGGGACTTTCCTACTTTTCACGTCTTCCCTGTGACTTTACTAGGATTTTTATTTTTATTTTATCTTTATTTTAAAAAGTTATTTATATTTATTTCCATTTTTATTATCCCTGTAATTCCTAAAGAGCCAACACAGGTGTTGGAGAGTGTGTGGAATGCTATTTCTTCTTTTGTAATCAACTAGATGATCTCATGCAAGTTAAAGGGCGGGTACGTAGCATCTTTCCAAACCCACTGAAGCCTATAAATTTGTGTGCAGCCTCAGGTTGGTTTGAGGGACCTTAAGTACTAAAAGAAAGACCTTAGCTTGACTACTGGAGTTAGGGAGTGAGTTTTAGAGCAGTCGGTTCAGGGGAAAACAAGTGGTATTTTTCTTTTTCTTTGTAAACTCATTGTTTGATCTGGGCCGACTGAGAGACACTGAATGTGAAACCTCACCATGGCATTTTTCTAGTTAATTTGTAGGGCAGACTTGCATGCCGAGACGTTAAAGGCAGTGGAAGTAAGGCTGCTAATATCCTCTGCACAAAATAGGCCTTACAAACATGTGCAGGATTTCCTGAAGATAAATATTTTGCTGTTGAGGCAGATATATGCTTACATATTCGTTATGCCATCAGGTGGACGCTAGTCTAAGATAACAGGTGTACGTTCAGAATAACTCTAAATCCACTGGATTTACACTCTTGGAATTGAGCTCATCGTCCAACAGTTCTATTCATTATCCAATTTTAAATTGAATTTTCTTATTGTCCTGAAAATTTTAAGGAATCTGATTGTTTTTTCCCCCTAAATCTCTTTCTCTTTTCTCTTGCTCCAGTCCAAAGATTTGTACTAAAACTTATTATTTTTGAGCTGGAAGACAGTTACTTGTATGTGAAAGTTATCTTTATTAGGTTTCATTTTTCCATTGGCTTTTTTTTTTTTTTTTGAAAATGAGATCCCATTCTTTTTTTTTTTTAACTTGACTTACTGTAGTATCTGTACAGCAGTTCTCAAACTTCATTGCATTACAACCATCTCCTGACAACAAAAATGACACAGAAAGTGGAAACTGAAGTCTGAGCGTGCCCTGTATCCATTGCGACATGTGAGGGGGCCGAAGTTCGAAGGACTTTAGACCAGGGCAGGGGACCTGTACCTTTAGCCTTCCCACCAGAGGCTGATGTCCTTGGGCTTTGGTCCCAGGTGATGGGGCTCAGGCTTTGACCTTGGGCCCCTGCAAGTCTAGACCAGCCTTGGTCACCCTATTAAAATGCAGTTGCAACCCACATTGGGCTCTGACTCACAGTTGGAGAGATGATCTGTGTGATCTGTAACATGCAATTCTGTATTGTAGTCCCAGGAATTACTTCCCTTCTTTGGAATAAAGTTTTTTAAAAAATGGTTTGAACAGAATCCTGCTCATTGACGTCCTCAGGACCTCATTTCCCTCCTTTCAGTCATATGTATTTTCCCTCTATGTATTTCTTTTAGCTAGTTTTCTCAATGTTCTCCCACAAGCTACCTTGGATATTTGACTTCATTGTTTACACAAGACTCCATTGCGCGGAATGTAATCTCAAGATTTCTGGGTCTCAGAATAAATGATATCATATAGAGTGACATTAACAGCCTTTATCTGTCATCCATAAGAAAAGAGATTCCGAGGGGTTTAGTGGAATGAATTCTTGTTTGTGAAGTTCATGATGGTTATCTCTCTTAAAAACTGTAATCATTCTGCAATTTCTCAAGTTAAAACATGTGATGCTGATTTGTCTTCTGTCACTTAAATCAGGTGTCTTCCTGGTATTGTTTTTGTTTCTTTAGGGGGAGCAGCAAGCATAGATAATAAGGCAAATGGAAAACTAAGAGGTACTAGTTGTTGGAGTCAAACAAAGCTAATCCTTCTAGTCAGTGCAGTTTTTACTTTCAACCTGTGCTTTCCCGGAGAAACAAGACCACCAAGGGGCTTTCCCATGGTCACCCAGTAATGCTATGTCTACATTGCAGAGCTATTTCAGGATACCAAGGTATCTGAAAATAGCTACCCTGCGTCTACGAAACAAGCCTGCTATTTCAAAATATTTTTTTGAAATAAAGGGCATATTATTTTGGCGCCCCTGTACACCTTGTTGCAGGAGGAGTAAGGGATGCCTCAAAATAGTACAGTATTTCAACGTTTGGTACCGTGTAGACAAACGGTCTGTTTCGAGTTTAGGTTGCAGTGTAGATACAGCCTAAGAGTTTATCGAGAGGAGAATCTGTGGTCCTGCAAATTATCCTGAGTTCACTGTGTACCGATGTGGATAGTAGCGCTGCCCCTACCATAGGGTAAACCACAAATATTTGTGGAGTGCCTAAAACACCATTTACGTCCATATTAGTTGATTCCAATTAACTTGCAGTCAGTTAACTATTGCTAGAACAGGGCCACAACCACTAGTGTAGACTGACTCTACAGGAGTGTGTTTTAGGATTTCAGAGTACTCTTGATTCAGCCTTTCACATTCAAGCTTGGGGATAAGTTAATTTTCTGTGGCAGAGAGGGAATCCCTCCATAATGGAAAGGGGGAAGCAGGGGACCACTTTGCTGTCCTGGGCTCGACGGATCCACTGTCATCATGGAGGACCTCTGTATCGATGGCTCTGGTTCCCACACTGACCTTCTCTGATGTGAGAGTTGGATCTTCTGTTTCTTCTGTGATCAGATGACAAAGACCTGACAGAAGAATAGCACAGGTCTACTGCAAGGGAGGTTCGTGGGATTTCCTGATCCATACAGAGGTATCTCTATGAAGGGATCCATCCAGACCTCTCTTCACATCACTCTTTACTATCCCCATTATCTGCCTTTGTATCGATTTACCTGGTGGTCCAAACAAAGCTAGATTCTCAGGTCTGGCCAAACTCTGCCTGGCACAGGACCTGAAAACATGGAGACCGGAGCTTTGCTCTTTTGCTTGTCTGTGTGTTGCCAGTTTGTCCAGCATATCTCTAGCAGTAAATAAATTAATAATTCTTATGTTCCTGTTTTCTATCTGGTGCTATCTTGGGAGGACTGACTGGAAGAATGTTAGTTTAAACTGTGTTAAGAGGAGACAAAGCTACACAAGATTCTTGACTAAAGTGGAGAAAATGGAGTGTACCCACTCAACTTTCTCATGTTTCCATCACATAGGAATTTTGGGAAACTGTCCTTCTGTTTGCAAGTGTTTAATTGCTCAGGTACCTAGAACTCCATGTGTGCATGGTTGTTTGTGTTTAATTAATCAAATTAAACATTTACTGCTTGTACTACAGTTTTACCTAGAGGCTCTATTTGGGGTCCAAATGTCATTGTGTCACAGGCTGTTGAAACACAGAGGTATGCAAAGTCTTTGCCTTCAAGTAGAGTTGATTGAACATTTTTGACCCCGTTTATCAAGGTTTTCACTGTGCTTCTTTTTTAAACTGAAAAGTGAAAGTTTGTTAATTTTTCTGGGGCTGAGGGCTGGTCAGATTAGACTCCACTTGAAAAGGTCAGTGACGGGTTAGTAGAAGGGGAGGACTTTGAGTTACTATGGATAATTCTGTCCCTGCTGTTTGGGAATGCTCAGGGTCCAGCTAGCTACCATGTGTGGGGTCAGGATGGATAGGCAGAAACCTGGTGTGATGTGTGGGTGGGGTTTTTTTTTTGTTTCTTTGTTTTTGTTTTTGCCTTTCTCTTCAGCCTTGGGGCACCGCTCACTTAGTCTTGAATGTAATTGGTGGCTCCTGTATAATTTGAAGTCTTTAAATCCTGATTTGAGGACTTCAACTCACCCAGAGGTTACGGGTCTGCTACAGGGGGCAAGGTTCTGATGATCAGACTAGATGATCATGATGGTCCCTTCTGTTCTTCAAGTCAGTGAGTCTATGAACTTTGAATGAATGCTCACTGTCAGTGGCACTTTCTTTCCTGCTGCATGCACAGCTTTATAATATATTGATATCAGTGTATGGCCTAGTCATCATTGTAATGGCTGAACAATAAGGCCAAGGTTTTTCAAACTGACTAGTGTCTTTGGGTGCATCACAATTGGGTACTCAACTTGAATGCAGCTCAAAGGAGTCTTCTCTTTGCAAAGTTAGTCCCTCTTAAAGCATTCCATTCTGGACACCCAACACCTCCATTCGCTTCCTGAAAATCTTAAGCCTTAGGCCTTTTTGATTGCAAGCAAACTCTAACTATAGAGAGTATACTTAGTTATACAGAGAGGAGTGGTTTATGTTGTTGTTCCTTTGCTTGCTGTAAGTATGGGTAAATACACGCAGCTCTGCCATGCTATATAATCTTTAAAATGTTTAACTCTAATTTTCCTATAATCAGTTCAATCTCCCAACTGATTAGCTACTTTTTACCTTTCATATCAGCTGCTCTAAAGTCAGGAAGAAGTTGTGTTTCAATAAAATCAAGACATTGTTTCATATAAGCAGAGATTTACTCTTCCATAATATGTTACAAATATCCTCCCTTTCTTTCTCTCTCTCAAACTCATATTCTATAATAATTCTATAGTCCCTGGGTTTAAAATAATAAAGACTTGGTTGAAACTATCAATTTCTCATCAAGCTGATCATCTTAAAGGTCACTTTCATATACACTCTGTATTTTACGCTTTTTGTCTTTCAGCCTCCGTTGTTTCTAAGAGTTGCTTAGTTTGAAGATAATGTTTCTTTTCCTCTAGATTCTTCTTTCTTTCCTATCTGGTTGATTTTCATTTTAATTTTTTAAATAGTTGGTTCCTCAGTATGGTTATTTGTTAATTTAATTTAACTTCTTTATCCAAAACGTCACTGGAGAATGACGTCTGTATGGTTACAGGAATAGGATCTATCTTTTAACTTGAGTGCCCTTTGCTTGCTAACAACCCCTATCCCATTTCATGCTATTGGTAAAGGTCAGCCAAAAGCTTGTGGATCAACCAAAGAGACTGGACATTGCCTGAGTCATAGGGCCCCACATGAGGTGCTGAGTTTTGTCACACAGCATATGGGATGGAAGGATGCAAATGATAACTTTTGAGGAGAACAACTTAGTGTCTGAATGATAGGTATTGCCTCCTGCAAATGCAACAGATTTGGACAGTTCCTACCGTCGCTGGGCTCACAGAACTTTGGAAATTCAGTGGGAAAACAACAAATGGACAGCATTCAACTTGCAGTAACTATAAACAGAACAAAGGAGTCCTCAGAATGTAATTTGCTATCTGCGTCACTCTAGTCACAGAGTCATCTCTTCCTGGATTCCATATCAAACATGCTGTGAGGCTTGTCACAGAGGGTTAGGAAAAAGCCCTTCCAAGAGAGATTATCTGCATTCTTGAGCCGGAGTACAACAGAGTTTATTGCAGAAGGGGAAAGAAAGAGGACAAAGACTTGAGCCATCTAATTTGGGAGAACTGTGTCTAGTCATGATTATTACAGTCATTATAACTGTGATGAATCTTTAGCAAAAAGCAGAGTGTTTATCATTGAATCACATAAATTAGGGAAGGAAAAGATCTCTGAAGTCATTTAATTCACCCCCTGGGCCAGTATTTTACAGATCATTTTCTAAGTGCTTGTCCAGTCTAGTTTTAAATATCCCAAGTAATGGGAGCTCCCTCTCCACCGGGTGGGTATCACAAAACAATTTGGAAGTATCTGTGCAAGTGAGATGCTGTAATGAGAGGCTGTGCGTAAGCCTACGTTAAGCTCAGCAAGTCCAGCATGAGCTACATCTTCTCAAAAGGCCTGAACGAATGCTCTCTGAGCTAAGTGTTTTGAGTGGAATCTTTTCTTCAACAAGTTGCACTCCTGAGAGCAAGACTAAACATTACCTCCGCCAAAACCTTCTGTGGGAGGCTATTGCACAGCCTATTAGTTCTTGCTTTCAGGAAGCTCTTCCCTGGTAGCTAGCCTAAATTTTCTCTTAATTTCATCTCATTACTCCTAGCTATACTCCCTTTTACTGAGCTAAATAATTCTTCTCCCTCCTTAGTGTTTACACCAGCCATATATTTATAGACTGTTATCATGCGGCTCACTTAATCTTCAGTTAGCCAAGCTATTTATATTTGCTTCTCTTAATCTTTCCACATAAATCAGTCCCTTTTGCATCTTAATCATTTTTTTAGCTTGTATTTGAACTCCCTCCAATTTCTCAATACCATCCTTTTAATAAGATGCTTGGAAGCAAACACCGTGTTGCAGGTGAGGTGGAGTTACTGCAGAGACCTACAAAGATGGACTATTTTCTCCTAAGCCTGTGACAGAAATGTTGATGTTTGAATGGCGATCACTGTCCCAAAGGATTAATGGCAGTTGTGGAGAGTAGAGTCAGTTCTCAATGAATAATTTGTTGTATGAACCTCCATTGAGTGTAAGTTTTTTATACTACACTCATCACTGTCATATCTGAGTGCTGTTAGCCCATCTTCTGTGAAGTAAATCTCAGATCTAATTGTTTCGGGCTATCTGCAGTATCTCTCCCTCCTCATCCTTCTGTGGTATATGGTGTAGTTTAATACACTGGTAGCTTAAAGTGGGAAAAACAAGATGTTTATTGGGAATAACACTCCAAACTAGGACTCCCTACATATATAAACAATAATAGCACCATTATTATCACCCATGGTACAAATGGGGATGAACCCCAGAGACCAAACCCTTACAAATGGGATTCTTGAGAGCAACAGAGGAGGACTATACCATATCCTGTAGACAACAGGCTGACACAGGTCTGAACCAGGAAGTCAAGATGCAGGAATGCCAGGAACTGGATTTCAGGACCCTTGGGAACGGTAAGTAGTTACTTTCAGTCTGATGCTTTTGATGTTCTGATCTTGATCATGCTGTCCATGTTATTTCTGGGGGGATCTAAATAGAAGCTCAGCTGGCACACTGTAGGAGTATCTGTACATTTCACTGGGCTGATGTGCTTGCATAGCATCCAGAGACACAGAGCATGCTCAGAGTGATAGATGCTGTCTGGTATATATTCTGCTAGGCAGACTTATGGCTATGAGACACTACAGTTGCCACCTCTTCCTCTGTTTCGGTGCAGAATGTGGAAAAGGATGCCAAAAGGCTGAAGGAGAAGAGGTGCCAAGATGGAGGACAAGCTGTTTTTCTGCAGATTCAAGATGGTGATTGCATTCAAAATGGCAATTGTATACATTTAACCTCTTCCTCCAAGTTCCTTCCAGAAGTGCATTAAGGAATGTGACTACGCATCTGACATCGCTGCTTACAGAATATGCCAAACACATTGTGGCTTCCCTGAATTTACTGATGATTAAAATTTAATCTAATATTCTTTTTTGTTCCATGGATTAATGATATATGTTAAAACATTTGATTTGTGTGGCTTAGACACTATGGTTCCATTAAGTTACATGGATACCTGACTGGACGGGCACACAAGGCCTTCCCTTATTGTTGCAATTATTATCGAGGCAAATCCCAATGTAATTTTGTAGCTAAAGTGCTACCTTGATTGGTCTCCAGCTAGATTCTAAATATGGTGTGTCTGGATGTTGTGTCTGTGTTCACTATTACTATGCTGTGAAGCTTTTGGCAACCTTATAATCACTGGTCATGTAGCAATCCCCCTACATGTCCAGGACTTCCACTGTGAATATTTTCAAGTGCAAAATATGGAAAACTAACAATAGAGAACTCCGCCTGTAAGTAGGTGTCCATGCAACTTCAAGATTCAATTTTGGTGACCATTTCTGCCAGGAAACCCCATGTGAGGGGGTAAGAACATCACTGAAGTACATCCATACAACTGTGAACACATGATCTCATGTTTTAAAGACTAGGTCTATGGAATCATTTGGAGAGAACGTTGATGGACAAGAGGAAGGAAACTGTTCCAGCTATGGGGAATCTGCATGTCGGGGGAGAGAAAGCCAAGAATGGAAGAACCAGGAGCAGGGAAATGGAGAGAAGATTTGGAAGAGCATAAGGAAGAAAAGAGAGCAGGTAGGATCTGCAAGATACAGGTGGGAAGGTAGGATTTGATCAAGTAAGTCTATTGTTGCTTTATTCATCCCATTTCACCATTTTCCCCAAGTACTAAGCACAATTCTAAGCAATACAGGACCTGATAGTGATCCCTGGGAATGAGCCCAACTTTAGTTAATGTATTAATGTTTATAAAAAGCTTTCAGGTCCTTGTGTGAATGGTGTTGTGAATCAATATTCATTGGGGGACATCTCTTCTGATTGGAGTTATTCTAATGAGCTGCTTCTGACTTCTGTGTAAAACTGTCTTTTGAAAACTTGCTCAGTGGTCAGCACTGCCTTCACTCATTAGTCTGCTAGTGTGTGAGACTTTTAATAGATTTCAGGCCAACTCCGTATAGGCTGTGCTTGATTTAACTCTACTATTAGTCTGAGACTCCATAAAAATTGTCAAAATGTGAAAGGCAAGCAACCAGTATCATTATAAGTGTTCTTGTTCTAGCTAGACACACATGACCCTCATCCCTATAGGATCTCTGCACATCACAATCATTAATGGACTCTTATAATACACCTCCAGAAGCAGAGAAAACTCTATCCCCATTCTACAGATGGGAGGCAAACTGGGTCAGGGGCTCAGGTACTGGGCTAAAACTAAGACATGCTTTCTGGGTCAGAGTTGTATACTGACACCATTTCTTAGCAATCCTTGCACAATTTCTCATACTGTAAAGCTGCTTTTCAGGGTTGCCAGCCTGAGGTTGAGTAAAACCTGCCCTATGCGATGCTTCCTCCTGGATTGTCTCCCCCTCCTGACTCTGTTGTAATCACCCGTTTGAAAGGCCTGAATCACACACACTATTGCTGGAGCTCTGAGAATGAGGCTTCCCATCCTGAGTCAGTGGAAATCAAGGGGATTTCAAGTCATGAACTTCAGTGGATCAGGATCAAGACACAGGAGCACAAATAGATTTCTTTGGCTGATCAGGGCTGTGGCAGTCCAATTATCACACTTCCCTGATTGCCTCATCAAGCCAAGTCAAAATAAAGAGGTGAAAAGACCCATGAAGGAGTTTTTGTCAGCTGTATCCTAAATACTGGCTAATGTAGCATGCACGGGTTTGAGTAGCTTTTATACACAGCATTTAATTCATACCACTGGTACCACCTAATCCAGCCTCTCCCTCTGGTGCGCTCAGCAAAACAACAAGAAGACCTATTCAGAAGGAGATTAGGGCCCAGAGCTTTCCTTCAGTAAATGACATTATCACATCTTTGCAGGTTGGGAATACGTTACCTCTGGCAGTTCTGCATTCACATCACTTTGCATTCTGGAGGTTGCTGTGATTCTCAGCAGCTTTCTGGCTGGCTTTTTCACACTGAGCTTGAAAGTTGGTGGGAGTGGAAAATGGCAATGAGTGAGGTGGTGAATCTAGACACTCCAGCAGCTTCAATTCTCTGAAGAGTAGCCGCAGGCCACAGAAAGAGCGATAGTAGTTGGATTAGTTACCAGTCCTTTACTAAACAATTGAGCCTCTTGGATCACGCCACTGAAGTATAAATTGTGTGCGAATAATGCACTCTGACCATCTCATCGCTCTAAATGGCAATAGCAAGGCAGAGTCTGCTCTGCACTCAATTTTGGCTTTATCTTTCTATGCCATCTGTTATTATGGTGTATTGTTGAAAGGTCATTCTTGTTATTGCACTTGCGAGAAAATAACAGATAGGGCATACTGGGCCAATGCAGGATGCCAAAGCATATGATGCATTTTAAATTAATTTTTAATAGAACAAAGATAATGAGGCTGCCAGGTTTGAGTGAACCATTAAAACAGCCCTGAATGACTGCATTGTTGGGGATTACAGGCTTCTCATAGTCATTCCGTGGCTCCCAAAGCCATTGGGGCTGGAGTGCTTCCCCAGTCCTCTCCAGTTTGTTTGCTATGTGACTGCCCCATCCACATTCTTATGTTGCTGTGGTGGCCTCAGCTCCTTGACCCTCCTTTCTCGCTCTCTGCTGCCTACATGTAACTTCGGGCCAAGATTTTGAAGTGTGACTTTTTGAGTGCCCAACTTCCTGGATATGCAGTTTGACTTGGCTCTCCAAGCAGGGCTGCTTGTCACTTTCTGAATATCAGGTCTTCTAAGAGGTCTCCAGGTCTATGCTCCAAAATCACTAGGGAAATTTTTCTGCTTTATGTAGTTTTTGTTTCTCTGTTCAGGCTGAACTTCTCTAATTGGGCACCCTCTGGAACCTGACTGGTGCCAAACTTGAGAATATGTTGAAACAAGAGGAGGTCAGTATTGTCTAGCAGCATTGTTCAGGCCCTTTCTATGTTAATTTTGTCAATATTTTTAACCAGTTGATTTGACTGGAAGACATTGTCACAGAAACAATGAATTTTAATCCAATACTGATGTGTATTTGGAGATAGTAATGATTAGAGAACATGGATGTCTGCTGCTCCGACTCTGCCTGCCCCCAAGGTCAAAGATAGCGTCACAAAGACGAAAGTGAAGAGGTAGGACAAGATGAAGACAAACAGTCGTAGGTGTTTCCCTCCCCCCTTCATACCCAGAATATGCCCACTAAATGCAGCTGCGTGTTTCTGTTCCTGCACATCTGGTTTCCAAATATACAAGCTGTCCGTCTCTCTCTTAACATACCATTTATCCTCTGAAGGCTCCGTGAGAGAGACTTGTCCATGTCCATTTATCCTGCCTTCCAGGAAGAGGCAATGAATGTATAAATGATGTTCCCCTACATGCTGGCACTGAACAAACGTGATATACTGCTTCTCAAGTGAGTGCACTGGAATTAGATTGAAAAATCTGTAAACTAAAAATTAAATAAGCCAAAGGTGTTAAATCTTCATTCAAAAACTGGCCTAAGCCATTTTCAGCTCATTGGGTGGCTCTGTGGGGTTTTTAATATGCTCATACAGGATTGAAACTCAAAGGAAAGAAAATCCCCAGAACAGATGGGATGAGCAAGCTGGCAATGCCTTCGCACTGAGGCCCTGTGTGAAGGTATGGAAGCGCAAGGCTTCTGATGTATTAAAGATATTGTTCATCTGAATATGAAATGGGGGAGCAGAGTCGAGTTGAAGAACCTTCATGGATAATCTTAGCAGTGACCTCTCCAGAAAAAAGAAGGGGAGCAAACTGTGTACCCTTCTATTTCTCCTTGATGGTGCATAAACAAGGCATGTCAGACCCTTCAGTTAAATAGATAGAAGGATGTGAGGGGTATGGGGAGAATAAAAGGGGAGATTCCGCTTGTTCAGCGGAGGCATTACGTCGAAGTTCAGGTCTTGTCTGCATTGGCCACATTCTATGGAGACTGGAGAACTAGAAAAATGTATAACCATACATTGTTCAGCAAACTGAAGATGAGCAGCTTAAAGAAAGAAAGGGGGGGGAAGGACAGGGGTTAATAGTCTGTGTAGTGGGGCAGCTGCCCCTCTTTCATCAGAAGGGGTTCAAACAGGCTTGAAGGAGTCTGTGCAGAGACCTGGCCAATCTGGAGAGGGTTTATAAAGAGCCACTCTGAGGGTGTCTTGCTGAGGCAACCCTGTTATAAGGGGCCATTCGACAAAGCAGAGGGCAGCTGGGTCCTGACCAGGGAAGGTTCAGGACCGCGAGGACGCTCCTTGGATAGACTGGTGCTGGGCAGGCTATATGCTTTGATGCATGGGTCACAAGGGAAGTGTCTCAGGGAACAGGAGGCAATAGAGGAAAGTGAAGGAGGGTCAGAAAAGGCTGTTGCCAGAGTGTCTCTGGTTTGGGACCCAGAGTGGTGGGTCAGCTTAATTCCCCATCTCCCCCTTGCTTTGCATCTATCCACCACTGGACCGTGGCCTCTACAGACTGCAGCCTGTCCCTGAGGTCAGAAGCTAAGCTTTGGCTTCAGTTGGCCAGCACGGCAGGTGTAAAGACTGAGGACTGCTGATAGCCCAAAAGGGGTGAGAGACCAGAGCGGTAGGCACTGCTGGAGGGCAGTGTCCCAAAGAGGACACCATGGTCCTGGGAGTGATGCAGGCCCAGAATCAGGGACTGGAGCAACAACAGGCTAGACACCAGCCAGGAGAGGGCACCATGGTGAGGGTCAGAGCTAATTCCCAGCGTGACCGGCAGGAGGCGCAGCAACAGTGAGTGCTTGAATGCCTACAGTCTATTTAAATGTTTTAAATGGTTTTTGTTACTCACACTGGTACAACGCCCATGTCCAATAAACGTTCTGGAGAAGTGAGGTCTCGCTGAAGAATCAGTCCTCCCCAGCTGCTTCTATGAGCATATGAGAGTTCATAAGACACTTTGGGAGTATGCAAGAAGAACTGCAGAAAAAACAGGGAAGCTCAGACTTGAGGTGACTGACATATGCCTCTAACTCTGCGTTTTAATTCTTTTTCATAAGCAGTATCTGGGCTATGAACTTTGAATGTGTTTAGCTTGTTTGCTGTAGGACAGGTGTATAGATAGGGTTGAATAAATGCTGTGAAAATCTTGTAGTCACAAAATGGCTATAGATGTCCTAATTCTAGACACTCAGCATTATATATTAGACAGCAGTTCTGCTCAAACAGTAAAAGAACACGTCACTATATATCCCCGTCAGATTAAAAAACTAATTTGAAAAGATTAATGTATTCCATTCCTGTTAGCCTGAATCAGATACCGCTGTGCCTACAGCAGCACTGCCTCCTGATTATTGAATTTTTATGGCCTTGTAATTAATTGCAGATTCCCTGTTTTGTTCTATTTCTTTTTCTCTGACATTTTAATTTCAACAAAAAGCAGCGGTCTCCATGCAGCCTCTCTCAGGAGATCCTAATGGCCTATAAAACAAAATGACTTATAGATATGGCACCCACTTCAGTTGGCTAGTGATTGTTCGAAACCTTGCTGATCACGCGGAATTTAATTTTTTCCCTCCTTCCTCGACTGTACTTATTTCTTGTCTATTAAATTGCAGCTCCAGTGTCCTGACTAACAAATGGCTGTAACAAAGTGCCACCCTTCTGTAATACATTACTGTTGCCGCATGCAAATTTTTTTCTTAAAAAAATTGCAGTTCATTTTATCTAATTATAAATGAATAAATGACTCTTGCGCATGAATAGAATATTGTCCTTGAATCTGCATGTGTGAATTTTCTGTTTTGGTAAATCACTTGGATTTATTAAAGTGCAAAGGATCAAACATTCATTTTGCACTTCCATCTCCCCCTTCCCATCACTCACTCCAAAATACTGGAACGTGCAAAATGATTGATTTCTTGGTATAGAAAGGCACGTTGGCATGACTCACCATCACCCGGTAAAACTTCTAGTTACTGAAGGCTAGTAATAATGGATTACTATTCATATCACAGTAATGCACAGAGAGCCCCACAAAATTAGAAGGTCATGTTGCTGAGCAGATGAGGCACTAGATTTGAGACTCTGAAGTTCTGGGTTCTCTTTCTGACTCAGCCACTGGCTTCCTGGGTAACTCTGGCCAAGTCTCTTCACCTCTCTCTGCTTTAGTTTTCCCCATCTGTAAAATGGGAAATTAAGACAGTGACCCCCTTTTCTAATGCACTTTGAGATCTACTGATGAAAAGCAGTAGAAAACAGCTAGCTTTTGTTGTTCGTTTATTTCATTGAGTGCTGTACAAAACATGCAGGAAAAGACCCCCCCGACCCCCCAAAAGCTTACAGACTTGAGTTCCTGATGCTGCAGAGACAAAAGCAATGTGCTTAACTGTGCACTGTTAGTAGTTCCATTCACCTTCATGGAAATACTTAGAGTGCATAAGATTGAGTGCCTGTTTAAGTCTTTGCAGATTAGAAGCTAAATAAACCAGACTGATACAGGATCGCTTCCATTGTGCCTCAAATTTTTCTCCTTCCCTAAAGAGAACTTGCAGAGCAGTTCCTCAGCACAGCGTGTATTCTCTTTAAGCACGTGGTTGTTTAGTTTCCTGCTTTTTTGCCGGGGCTGTTTCTCATTAGCTGTGTCTACACTACAAAGTTCTGCCGACAGGTGAGGCCTTCTGTCAACAAAACTTGGGAGCATGTACACTACAAATGTGTTCTCTTTGGAATCCGTTGACAGAACACAACCTTTTTCCCGGCAGAATTCCATCTTGAATGTTCGAGGCATAGCACCTCTCTAAGCAGAAAAGTAGTGTGGACGCTTGGGGGGTCCCTCTGTTGACAGAGAGGGCTTCCAGTTCACCTGGCAGGCCTGTCTGCAGAGTTTCTGATTGGCTGTTCTGTTGACAGAAGGCTGGGCAGTCTGGCCAGTGTCTGTCGACAAAGGGCCTCGACGGGGGAGCCCCTGTTAGGTGTGGATGTGTTCTGTAGACAGAGGTTTTGTTGGCGAAACTCCATCAACAGTGACTTCTGTAGACAGAACTTCATAGTGTAGACCCAGCTACTGTGTATCTATATGGTTCCTGCCACCGCGTGGGCCACTAGCTGCTACCCTAATAAAGATAAGTGTTTGGCTGGAGTGCTTGCATGTCCTTTTGTCTCCATTCACCATCTGTAAAACAGGGACAATAACACTTCTTTCAGCACTCGCCCAACGTCCTAGATCAAGTCCTCCAGGCCTCTGTAGGCTTCAAAGTATCCATCTCTGAGTGTGGCATAGTAATTAGCAGCTCAGGACAAGTTCTGTGAGTACACCCAAAGTGATTACCGCATAAAGATACTCCTGAAAAATTCTTTCTAGTCAATCCTGTGCATGTTTTTCTTTGCTACTATTTAAAATTACTATTATTGGCTTTCTGCGACCAACCATAAGAGCAACTCAGGATGTTAGGAATCATTAAAAAGGGATGAAGAATAAGACAGAGAATATCTTATTTCCCTTATATAAAACTATGGTACACCCACATCTTGAATACTGTATACAGATGTGGTCACCTCATCTCAAAACAGATATATTGGCATTAGAAAAGGTTCAGAAGAAGGCAATTAAAATAATTAGGGGTTTGGAACGGGTCCAATAGGAAGAGAGGTTAAAGAGACTAGGACTTTTCAGCTTAGAAGAGAGACGACTAAGGGAGGATGTGATAGAGGTATATAAAATTATGAGTGGTGTGGAGAAAGTGAACAAGGAAAAAATATTTGCTTGTTCTCCTAATATAAGAATTAGGGGGCACTGAATGAAATTAATGGGCAGCAGGTTTAAAACAAATAAAAGGAAATTCTTCTTCACACAGCTCACAGTGAACCTGTGGAACTCCTTGCCAGAGGAGAATGTGAAGGCTAGGACTATAGCAGGGTTTAAAAAAAGAGCTAGATACATTCATGGCATTTGGGTCCCTTAATGGCTATTAGTCAGGGTGGATAAGGAATGGTGTCCCTCGCCTTTGTTTGTTAGAAGCTGGAGATGGATGGCATGAAAGAGAGAGTGTTACCTGTTCAATTCACTTCCCCTGGGACACTTGGTATTGGCCACTGTTCGCAGATAGGATACTGGGCTCAGTGGACCTTTGTTCTTACCCAACAGGGCCATTCTTATGTTAACTTTTACACAACAATGCTTGGAGAAAGTGTCACACATTCTTGTATAAATATGGAAGTTGATGGCATTTTACGGTAGAAGTGTCTTAAGTAGATGTCACTGGAACTCTTTTGAGTTTTGAAATCATTCAATCCAGGAGCAGAAACAACACTATTTGACTTACGTGATGCAGTGTAACGGTTCACTAAATTGCAGTGCAAACAGATCAGTAATTTGGATTTATATCATGACTAATATCCATCAATATCAATCTCACAGTATTTTTGATTATATTTGCTACTGTTTGTGTAGATTTAAATAAAACCCAAACAAACCAACAACTTTTGTTTACTGGTTAACAAGTTTTAGATCAGATACTTAGTACTCAGATGTAATACTCAGTGAGAGGACAATTCTTAAAAGTACATATAGGAAAAATGAAACAAAAGGTTAGCTTGAGAAACTCTGTGAATGCTCTGCTGCCAGAAGTTCTTAGGTTGGTACAGGATACAGGCCTGACCAGATGAAAAATGATTCTGCATCTATAAAGTAACAGAGAGGAAGCCGTGCTAGTCTATACACTATCAAAACAAAAAGCAGTCAAGTAGCACTTTAAAGACTAGCAAAATAGTTTATTAGGTGAGCTTTTGTGGGACAGACCCACTTCTTCAGACCATAGCCAGACCAGAACAGACTCAATATTTAAGACACAGACAACCAAAAACAGTAAGCAAGGAAGACAAATCAGAAAAAAGATAATCAAGGTGAGCAAATCAGAGAGTGGAGGCGTGGGGGGAAGGTCAAGAATTAGACTGAGCCAAGTATGCAGACAAGCCCCTATAGCGACTCAGAAAGTTCCCATCATGATTTAAACCATGTGTTAATGTGCTGAATTTGAATATAAAAGCCAGCTCGGCTGCTTCCCTTTCCAGAACAGTGCAATAATTCTTCTTCAGTAACACACATACCTTCAGGTCATTGACAGAATGGCCCATTCCATTAAAATGTTGACTAACTGGTTTGTGGATCTGGAGTGTTTTGATGTCTGTTTTGTGCCCGTTGACCCTTTGTCTAAGGGAGTTAGAAGTCTGTCCAATATACAAAGCATCTGGGCATTGTTGGCACATGATGGCATATATGATGTTAGTAGAGGAGCATGAGAAAGTGCACATGATTCTGTGAGTAACCTGGTTAGGTCCAGTGATGGTATTTCCAGAGAAGATATGTGGACAAAGCTGGCAGCGGGCTTTGTTGCAGGGAAAGGTTCCAGACTGGTGTTCCTGGGGTATAGACTGTGGCTGTTGTGAGGATCCTCATGAGGTTGGGAGGTTGTCTGTAGGAGAGAACAGGCATGTCACCCAGGGCCTTCTGGAGTGTAGCATCCTGATTAAGGATAGGTTGTAGGTCTTTAATAATTCGTTGCAGTGGTCTGAGTTGGGGGCTGTAGGTGATGACATTATACACAAACAATGCCAAATGAGACACAATCCCAACTATGCTGAACGCCATGCTGTCCAGAGTCTCAAAAATAACCCAGACATCATAATCAAACCAGCTGACAAAGGGGGTGCTGTTGTCATCCTGAATAAGTCAGACTATGAACAGGAGGCAGCCAGACAACTCTCCAACACCACATTTTACAGACCTCTCTCCGCTGATCCCACTATGGAATTCCAAAGGAAATTACAACAACTACTGAAGGAACTCCCTGCTGCTACTCGGGACCTCATTCACTCCGACACACCATCTGAGCCACAGCCTGGATTATTCTATTTACTTCCCAAAATCCACAAACCTGGAAACCCTGGATGCCCTATCATTTCGGGTATTGGCACCCTTACCACCGGACTATCCAGTTACGTGGACTCCCTCCTCAAACCCTATGCCACCAACGCTCCCAGCTATATCCAAGATACCACCGACTTCCTGAGGAAATTACAAAACATCGGAAAAGTTCCTGATAACGCCATCCTTGCCACAATGGATGTAGAGGCTCTGTACACTTATATTCCACATAAAGACAGATTACAAGCAATCAGGAATACCATCCCTGATGCCACCACAGCCAATCTGGTGTCTGACCTCTGTAACTTTGTTCTCGCACACAATCATTTCCATTTTGGGGACAATTTATACCTCCAGATTAGTGGAACTGCTATGGGCACCCGCATGGCCCCACAATATGCTAATATATTTATGGCTGACCTGGAACAACGATTCCTCAGCTCTCATCCCCTATTACCACTCCTTTACTTAAGATACATTGGTGACATCTTTATGATTTGGACCCATGGTACAGAGGCTCTAGAAGAATTCCACAGAGACTTTAACAATCTACACCCCACCATCGAGTTATGCCTCGATTACAACATGCAAGAGATACGTTTCCTGGACCCTACAGTACTAATCAAGGATGGCCTGATCAGTACCACACTGTACCAAAAACCTACTGATCGCTATACTTATCTACATCCTTCTAGTGTCCATCCTGCACATGTGACTAGATCCATTGTTTACAGTCAAGCTCTTAGGTACAATCGCATTTGCTCTGATCCAACTGACAGAGACCAAAAACTAAAAGAACTTTGCCAGATATTCATAAACCTGAATTGCCCACCAGGAGAAGTAAAAAAAACAAATCGACAGGGCCAGACGAACACCCAGAGACCAGCTACTCCAAGATCAGCCCAAAAAAGCCAAGAACAGAACACCACTGGTCATCACCTACAGCCCCCAACACTGCAACGAATTATTAAAGACCTACAACCTATCCTTAATCAGGATGCTACACTCCAGAAGGCCCTGGGTGACATGCCTGTTCTCTCCTACAGACAACCTCCCAACCTCATAAGGATCATCACTAACAGCCACAGTCTATACCCCAGGAACACCAGTCTGGAACCTTTCCCTGCAACAAAGCCCGCTGCTAGCTTTGTCCACATATCTTCTCTGGAAATACCATCACTGGACCTAACCAGGTTACTCACAGAATCATGTGCACTTTCTCATGCTCCTCTACTAACATCATATATGCCATCATGGCTACGTCTACACGTGAAGCCTACATCGAAGTATCTTATTTCAATGTAGCAACATCGAAATAGGCTATTTCGATTAATAACATCTACATGTCCTCCAGAGCTGGCAACGTCGACATTCAATGTCGACGTTGTGCAGCACCGCATCGAAATAGGCGCTGCGAGGGAACGTCTACACGCCAAAGTAGCACACATCGAAATAAGGGTGCCAGGCACAGCTGCAGACAGGGTGACAGGGCGGACTCAACAGCAAGCCACTCCCTTAAAGGGCCCCTCCCAGACACAGTTGCACTAAACAACACAAGATCCACAGAGCCGACAACTAGTTGCAGACCCTGTGCATGCAGCATGGATTCCCGGCTGCAGCAGCAGCAGCCAGAAGCCCTGGCCTATGGGCTGCTGCACACGGTGACCATAGAGCCCCGCAGGGGCTGGAGAGAGAGCGTCTCTCAACCCCTCAGCTGATGGCCACCATGGCGGACCCCACTATTTTGATGTTGCGGGACGCGGATCATCTACATGTGCCCTACTTCGACGTTCAACTTCGAAGTAGGGCGCTATTCCCATCCCCTCATGGGGTTAGCGGCTTCGACGTCTCGCTGCCCAACGTCGATGTTAACATCGAAATAGCGCCCAACACATGTAGCCGTGACGGGCGCTATTTCGAAGTTAGTGCTGCTACTTCGAAGTAGCGTGCACGTGTAGACACGGCTCATGTGCCAACAATGCCCAGATGCTTTGTATATTGGACAGACTTATAACTCCCTTAGACAAGGGGTCAATGGGTACAAAACAGACATCAAAACACTCCAGATCCACAAACCAGTTAGTCAACATTTTAATGGAATGGGGCATTCTGTCAATGACTTAAAGGTATGTGTGTTACTGAAGAAGAATTATTGCACTGTTCTGGAAAGGGAAGCAGCCGAGCTGGCTTTTATATTCAAATTCAGCACATTAACACATGGTTTAAATCATGATGGGAACTTTCTGAGTCGCTATAGGGGCTTGTCTGCATACTTGGCTCAGTCTAATTCTTGACCTTCCCCCCACGCCTCCACTCTCTGATTTGCTCACCTTGATTATCTTTTTCTGATTTGTCTTCCTTGCTTACTGTTTTTGGTTGTCTGTGTCTTAAATATTGAGTCTGTTCTGGTCTGGCTATGGTCTGAAGAAGTGGGTCTGTCCCACGAAAGCTCCCCTAATAAACTATTTTGCTAGTCTTTAAAGTGCTACTTGACTGCTTTTTGTTTTGATTTTGCATCTATATAGTATTTATCCCCAGGTGCACTTAAACATCAAATATTTATTTGTGCATTTTGCTGTAGAAGTTTTAGCAATCATGTACTGTATTTAACCAGACAAATATCTATGTGATAAAGGATTATATCATAGGGGAGGAAGCATAGCTAGCAATTAAAGAAATGGCTTCAGAGTCAGCAAGTTTAGCTCCAGAGTAGCTGTACAGTAATGGAAAGTCACTTAAGCTCATTGGATGGGAGTTTCAGATGGTTCCAAATGATTTAGGAGCACAAGTTCGATTGACTTGTGTTCCTTAGTTACTTATGCAGTTTTGAAAATAAGGCCCTTTGTGCCCTAGTTTTTCCTAATTGTACAATGGGGGTAATAAAATGATTCTTAGAAATGAGTATTGACATCCTCTGACTTGATTCTTATTTAAGCCAAAGCAGTTTTCCTGCCTCTCCTGAACATGTATTCCAAAACTATTCTTCTGCCCACGGCTTGATATGTTCTACCCAGCTGTCAACAGTTCAGCAAATGTTTACTTACATGTGGAAAAAATCCAAGTTCAGAGTCCAAAGAGCAAAAATTCTTAAAATCCTGAGCATCTTTGCCAAGGTTTTATTAATTTTATAAGTTATAGCAGCCACAAGTAAGCTATGTAGTTCACAGAGGATATAGGAAGTATCTCTGCCCCAAGTGCTTATAACCTCAATTTTAGACCAGCCATCAGCATGGGGTACATGTATGCTTACTGGAAGAGCCACAAACAACTGATTCAAGGCTCACTGAAGTCAGCCAGCGCTTGCATTTATCTACATAGGATCTTTGAGCACAGCATGCCAAAATGCTGTAGATTTGCACACCAGCTTACTATGCAGTGATATTGCATGTGGTCACTGTTACAGGGCACCAACATTTCCGTGGTGCATTTTAACAAACTCCTGTTTCCATTGACTTCAGTGGTCTTTGGTTTGGGGCCAGTAAGAAAGTGTACATCTTAGTGGGTCTTCTAAATTACTGTAGTAAAATATATTGAACGTCCCTGTTTCTTAAACTACAGCTGTTCAGAAAATAGGGAGCTTTTAGGAGGGATTTAAATGAGATAAGAGCACTGGTTTGGTAGACCAGAATGGAAGGCATTCTGTCCACTGGTGGTACCTAGGAAGAAAGTGCAGAGCTTTGCTTGTAGATAATATGGAAGTTGGAACAGACAATTCTTCAGCAGGCATAAATGACCATAACATCAAGATGACGGAGTTGTGACAAATGATGCCAGATGAGTGTAATCCCTGGAGCGTCTGGGCTGTAATAATTGACTAAGCCGAAGATCCAACAGATCATGTGGTAAGGGACTGGGCAATGTACGAAGGGGAAAGACAAAGCTATGCAGGGCACTGCATGTGATGAAGGTCATGGAGTTTGACCTTCCGCTACCAAATGCAGGTTGAATCCTCTAATCTGGAACATTCTGATCTGGCAGCATCCGTAATCTGGCATGATTTTAAGTAGCTGAATGACTACTTATCATGGGTGTTGCCATGTTTCCTGTAGTCCCATAAGCTTTGTTTACAGCCACCAGTCTTGGCTCTCTGTGTTTGGTGCTGTTATTTAGCTGTAATTTACCCCTAAATGTTGTCGAAGAGCCCTGTAGGCAGTGGATATGTTGGTCATGCTCCTAGAGAATGTTGAGCTCCCGTGGTCTGGCAAATTCTGTCGTCCCACACCAGTCAGGTCCCAAAAGTGCTGGATGACAAAGGTTCAACCCGTACCTCATTGTAACAAATAGTCAGATTTGTTGTTAAAAAAGACGGAGGGGAAAATTTGAAAATCTTATCTTTACTTCCAAAGGTGAAATGTACGCAGTAGGTGGTAGCAAACAAGCATAACCTGTAAGGTAATTCCTTATGAGTAGAAAGGTATTACACATGCAGGAGATCAGTTGTGACGTTAGGAGGGACACCTTCTGTAGGACTCTCAATTTACAGGCCTGGAGTCTTGGAAACTCTAAAGTTTTGCCACTTTTGAGCATGTGTTCGTGTCTTCTGATGGATGAGATTCTGCTGTCATTTAGTATACAGCACGAATAAATCCATTGAAACCATAGCCTTTAGAGCAGCGTCAGTGAGAGAAAAATGTGATCCTGTATCCAGGACCAGCTCTTTGTTTTCAGCTAAATTGACACCTGCTTTTGGATCTCGCCCTTCACACTTGAATTGTTAGATGGCGGGGTGGGGTTAGGGGATGGGGAGGGATTGTGTTGGTTATTGTGGCGCCTAATGAATAGGGAAGAGGTCGAATTACTTAATTTGAGTGTATTACTAGAACATCTTAGTTTTCTGTAACATCATTTATCCAACTTTGTTTTATCTCTTTGTAAATTCTACATAGTGGGTTTTTTTTCTTAGTGTAAAGAGTATGCAAGTAAATTTCAAAAGATAAATGAGCCTTTGCACTCCAATATAATTTCTCTACAATACTACGTCTTATTTATTCATTCTGAAAATAGACAAAATGGTGATGTTTTGGCTCACAGAGCTTTCAGAGTGTATAAATAACATATATGATTGCATATAAATTATATTGGAGTGCAGAGGCTCATTCATCTCTTGCAATTTATCTGCATAGTTTAGTGTTTCCATGCCCAGCTGCTTGCAACAAATCTGGCACCCAGAGTAGGTAAAATGTTCGCATGCCAAACAACGGGCACTAGCACCCAGCAGAAAAAGTGCTGCTGACAATAGGGGGACTGGAGCCTGCCCCACTACCCACTAGGCATTCAAAAGCATGAAGTGGTTCAAGCAGAGGCATCGCAGGTTGAGCCTAATATTTTAGCCGTTCTAGGGTGTCGCAGGGCATCAGTCACCACTGTAGTGCCTCCTCCTGGTTACCCTGGGAATTAGCTTGACCTTCAGCAGGGCGCCCTCTTCTGGCTGGTGTCTGTTGTTGTGCCGCACTTTGACACCCTCTGCTCTGGACCTACATTGCTCCCTGGATCGCGGCGTCCTTTTCAGACGCTGCCCTTCAGCAGCGCCCATTACTGTCTCTTGCCCCCTTCTGGCCAACTTGGCAGTCCTGCCTCTGTACACCACTGTGGGCAGCTGCTGCCTTCATCTAGCCCCTCACCATAGGGGCAAGCCAAAGTTCATATTGGCCACTCTCTAGTGTGGCAAGGTGCGGTACAAGGGGGAAGGGGAGTCTTGTGTTTCAGTCCTTTTCTGCTGAGGAAAACCTCCAAGTCACACTTAGCACTCGTGGAGGTGAAACTTGCGCAAAACTGCCTTGCTGATATTTGTCAGTGACAGCTGCCGTGTTGGCCAGGTCAGTGTTTGAAGCAATGGCGAGAAGAAAGCACTGAGTGCTGCTGACTCACTGTGATCGGTACAAATTATGAACCTCAGTGGGAGGAGGAAAACCGGTGTGTGTGTCTTTCCTCACAGGGAACAAGTGATAGAGACGGAGACTGTGCAGGGAATGGCAGAGACAGCTTGGTCATGTGGGACAGGTTAGGCTACATTCTAAATTCTATACCAGTTTGAGTTACTAATAAAGCCAAAGCCCTGGGAAGAGGTAAGTTGGACTTTGCAGGATTTGTTTAGCATTTCCAGGGACAGGCTGAGAGTAACTGGATAGCAGAATTCATTTACATGCATACGGTGGGCACATATTCCATTATTGTACATTAGTGACAGTATTTTTGGGACATGATTGTGTTCTCATAGCATCATAGAACATTAGAACTAGACAGGACCTTGAGAGGTCATTGAGTCCAGTCCCTTGCACTGACAGCAGGACCAAGCAGCATCTAGATCACCCCTGAGAGATGTTCATCTAACCTGTCCTTAACTGTCTCCAGCAATGGGGATTCCACAACCACCGTAGGCAATTTATTACTGTGCATAACCACCCTGACAGAAGGGTGAAGGGAGTGGGAGGCATCTGAAGAATCTTCCCTCTCTTTGTAGAGCAACACAAGCAAAATCTAGGGCTAACCACGGTTCTAGATTCATTCTCCTGCTCCTCCTGTCTTTCCTCTGCCCAAACTGGTATGCACAGGAGCTGTGTCTTGTGTTCACTGAGATATTATAATATTAGCCCTCCTGAAGCACAATGCTTGTAGGAGTTCCCCATGACAATGTGCCTCCATCCATTTGTAGCTTAAAACCACAATTTAGCCTTTGTTGCATAGCACCTTTCATTGTACTTCAAGGCCACAGACAGGAAAATGGCCACTGAAGTCCATGGGAGTTAGGGATGTCTGAAAACAAGAAGTCCTGTGGCACCTTATAGACTAACATATTTTGGAACTTAAGCTTTCATGAGCGAAGACCTGCATTGTCAGATGTTTGAAAAATCACACAAGGTCTGCATCTTCGGGTTCCTAAATGCCATTAAAAACCTAGCCCCAACGTAATTTTCCCAAGATCAAATATTCTAGGAAGAGAACCCCAAGTGCCTGTTCTTTCCTAGGTTCTTTCTTGAGTCTCAGCCTCTCTATCTACATGAGTTTAATTCCTGTATTCAGACAATAAATCCCACTTTCCCAACCCTCACCCAAAACGGAGTTGAACCAGCTTAAGAAACACATCTCCAAAGGTGAACCCAATGGGCTTTTAATGCTGTGTCTTATTTGTAAATACTCTACATTCACAGGTATGGGTAATTTCATTAATCTCATTCACTGTGTCACACTAGCCCATTAATAACGAAGGTAACGAGACATTATAACTACTTTAGAAAACCAAGGTTTATATAAAAACACCAATACATTCGCAATATTAATATAAAACTGAAAATCCCTAGCAGAGCACATGGCAATTTGCACACACTAGGCCCAGACAGTATTCCTGCATAATGTAATTGTGCTGTTGCAAATAGGCCAAACACACAGGATAATTTCTGTTTGCTTTCCAAAGAGGTGATCTTGGCCAAGGTCCCTGATGAGTCTGCTTGGCTCTAATAAGGAGCCTGAAAGATTGTTGTTTTTAACGTGGAGTGAGTGTGTATGTATAGGCTGCAAAATAAGAATCAGAGGTTAAAACTATGTAGATAAATTCATACAATCATCCTCTTGATTTAAAAACTGGATGTTTCCTGATACTGGACCAAACATTCAGGTTAACTTTAATCTCTGTAAACATCTCATTTTGTACAATATGAAATGGGGACACTGAACTATACTGTAGCATCATGTTGACAGAGGGACCCATATTACTGCAAAGGGCTATGGATAGTCTAAATACATTTACACATCTATCTGGTCTTGGAGTCTTTTTTGGTGTTGTTGGCTAAAAGGTTTGACTAGCCAAGCTCTTTGAATCAGCCCTAAGACTCTTTATGTGTTGTGGTTTTCTACAACGTTCATTTGTGTGTTGTGCTATTGTAACTGCATTGACTGCAGGGGAGTTGCTCTGGATTCAGTCTGAGAGCAGATACAGGCGTGACAATCTGGAGGTGTGAGGCCAAAGAGGCAGTTGCCCCGGAGCCTGGCTGTTCTAGCTGACCTGGGGCTCCATGTCACCACCACTGTGGCAGCCACTCCAGTGTCTAGTGCTGTGCACTCCTGCTGGCTCTGAGGGCCGGCAGGGCTGAGATGGACACTGTGCACTCAGGTCAGTGCTGAGGGCTGGCTGCCCCAGTCCCACCCTTCCTCCCAAGGGCCTCGCCACTTTCTCACAGTGGCCCACCCCTTTCAGGAGAAGGGAGCTTCCCCCCCCACCCCCCGCCCCAAGTTGGCCCCACAAGCAAATCAAATACTGATATTTCCAGATATTTTAATCTTTTCCCCTCTTTTTCTCTTAAATCTTCCTTTAAAACTCTTCTTGTCAGTATTATGACAAAACTGAGCAATGCTCAAGTAACCCACACACCTGTGTATGGTTCACTGTCTCCCCTAGGGACACCTGGACCACTTACACAGGGAAAGAACAAGTCCCCTCTACCGCCGTAGCTGAGAGACTGCTGGCTTCTAGCTCAAACTGTAGAGGAGACTTACTCTTTCTCTGTGTAAGTGGTCTAGGTGCCCATATGTGGGACAATGAACCACACCGAGGTGTGAGGGTTGCATTTAACCTGTTGGTTTGGTGAGACCTCTGCCTACTACGCTGAGCAGCATTGTGTTGCTACTTCCTTTTGTTTCCCACTCAATATGTATCCATCTTATCTCATAGTTAGATTGTGAGCTCTTCAGGGTAGGGGCCGCCTGTTCGCTCATCATCTGACCACCATCTGACGAAGCGGGTCTTTGCCCATGAAAGTTTATGCTCCAAAATATCTGTTAGTCTGTAAGGTGCCACAGGACTACTTGTTGTTTGTGACGATACAGACTAACTTGGCTACCTCTCTGATACTGTTTGTTCTGTGTCTGTGCACCATGGAGTCCTGGTTTATAACCAAGAAACTTTCTTTGGCATTATGGCAATACACATTATTGCTAATAATATAGAGAGGAAAATATATAATATTTCTATTGCAAGCTACACCTTCTTCAACACCCTTACACATTGGTAGAACAGGGACTGGGAAGTCTATGGGAATGTACATGAGTGTGTGACATTGTTAGTATAAGACAGCAATGCACAACCTAGGCAAGTTAGTGGGCCGCACGAGTGGCCCTCCTTTGTCTGAGTGGGCGGCAAGATTGTTGTAACCAAGATGGTCTTTGGGGATAGGCTGGTTTTTCTAAGTGCGCTTGCATGCTTAGAATTTGGAGTGTGTGCCAAATGAAACCTAGCAGCGCTTTGATTAGATGTCAAGGGAGTGCCTGGATCTCACACTCAAGGTTGTACGTACTTCATGTGATCTTGCTTTATATGCGTCTCTCTTCAATAATACAGGTAGGAAAAAATACATGGAGAGAAACCAGTGGAAGCTGGCAGCCCTGCATAGTGTGGACAGTGGTAACAAAACATCTTGTGGGCTATACACAGAACCACAATGGGCCACAGGTGGCCATTGGACTGCAGGTTGACCACCACTGGTATCAGAGGTGCCTGATTTACTTCACTTCTGAATTTGGACCAGTCTTTTTATTAAGACGAGCCACCACTGGTGCTGGAATAGTGTGTAGAGTGGGGGTACTGAGTTACATTCCATCCCCGCCAGCTGTGGACAAGTCTCCTGGACCAGATGCCATTCACAGTAATGGTGTCTAGTCTGTTGGGTCTAGGAGAGTTGGCCACCCTCAGCGTCTCTGTGGCATTTAATGGTATACAGGAGACCTGTAGCCTGAATCTACTGTTTTTCACAAGAGTGTAAACATTAGCAGCCTCACTGAATTCAGTGGAGTTATCCTGCTGTGAGATCAGAATCAGGCCATGTCTGAGTTCCTCGGGATAGTTTTCTGCAAGCTGGAGCAGGGAATAAGTTGCATTTTCTCAGTTGATCAAATGGGTAGAACAGAGAGACTCTGAGCTGTGCTTTAACTAAGGAGAAACTGTGCCAATTGAGTCAAGGAAGGAGCTTAGTATTATTTCACTGGGAATAACATTCTTCCAGCTTAAAGCTATGTGAATGGAAAAGTAACTCCCATGGGGAAATATGTAGTCTGAACTCTAAACTATAATATGTACCTGAATTGCAATGCCATAAAAATGTTGCACAGGGGTTACATGAGCTAAAGATCCCCTGAGTCAGGAGTGAAACCCAAGAGGAAATAGATAAATACAAATAATTTGAGTTGCAAGTATACTATTTAAATGGAAATTTGGTTTTGTTTTTATTTTATGCCTTAGCAACTGCATTGGCAATCATGGTGTAGAAACTGCAATTGAGATTGTTTACCCAGAGTGTTTTGGGCATGACTTATACTAACATTTGTTGTTGGTGTAAGGCTCTTAAAGAGGCATGCAAACCTTTTTCTTCTAAAAATAGATTTAGTGTGACAATAGGCGAATCCATGGCTTCAGCAAGGCCATTCTTGAGCATTATCTGCCTTCTACTTTAGAGTACACAAGTGTAACACAAGGAAGGCATAGTTCATTAAGGTGCATAGGTGTAACTGAAGGCAACACTCAACTCTTGAGGTCTATTATTTATAACAACAGGCTGAACCTCTCTAATCTGGAACACTTGTCCAGCAAACTCCATAATCAGGCATGATTTGAGTTAGCTGCATGACCACTTGTCATGGCTGTGACTAAGTTTCCCATGGTCCAAAAAAGTTTGTTTACAGCCACCAGTCCTGTTTCTCGGTGTTCGGTGCTGTAATTTACCCCTAAATGTCTTGTAAGACACCAGTAAGCAATGGAAGTGTTGACAATGTGCTAGAAAATATTGACCTTCCATCATCCAGCAAATTCCCTCATTCGGCACTGGTCAGGTCCTAAGGGTGCCAAATGGGAGAGGTTCGACCTATAGTGATTTTGATTCCTTTGATTTTTGGTTGTCCAAAGTGAGAAGTTTTTAAAGAGTCATAGTTTTTAGAAAGTGGGGAATGCCTGTCCTCTCACAATCAGAGGATTTTTAAGGCATTTCAGATTGTGTACAGAAAATACTAGTTACTTTTGAAAATCTTGACCTTGACAAATGAGATTTCAATTCACTGAAAAACAGTAAATCTGGAGCTCTATGAAGCAACTGTTAGTTGCTGAACCGCGCAATATGTCAATGGCCTAACAACCTCCTATCGTAAATCATTATGGAGAGTGTCTATGAAGTCTCATAATGTATTTTTTATTCTCTTACCCAAACCTTAGAAGGGCACCTCCATATAATTTTAGGCCCATAATTTTGGCTTCCTCTTTCAAAATTTATTACGCTAAAAGGTGTTTGGATTAATCCCTAGTAAAAGTTTAAGATTCTATTATTTTCCTTAAAGCCCTCATATTGCAACTTTCCTCATGTAAATAATCCCTGCCCAAGTCACCCAATGGACTCAAGAGGGGTGACATACAAAAGTAAGACGTGCAGCATTGGACAGGATTGGGGCTTTTTGTTTCCTGATAGCCTTAGAAAACCACATTTGAGGGTGAAGATTCAATTGCTTTCTCCTGAGCTGCTTTTGAAGTGATTCTTGCAACATAAAAGGCAAGTTCCACTGAGATGAAACGGGTCATCTACTATAAATCTGCAAGTTCTTTGTTATATAGTTCCTGCTCCTAAGGTCTTGGATATGAGCAATTGTGCTGGAAGTTGCTTATGTTCTGTTGACTTGCAGCAGGGTGACCTCTGGTTAGCCTTCCATCACAAAGACCATCTAAAGGCACCAGCTCTGATTCCAGAGCGGGCGAAAAGCTTTGAGTAGGATAGAAGTAAAAAGGGATCTTCTCATACAACAAGAATAATAGATGACATAGTGACATTTTTCCATGTAGACAGGATGTTTTCCCATCCCAGTGTGAAATGCAATCCTCTTTCTTCAGGTCTGAAACTTTTCAGTCTGTTGATTTCAAAGAGGGAAGTAAATTAGCTTGGTGGGATTTTGGTCTTGAATTAGAAATCTTTTTTCTACTGGAGGACGTGAACTCAGACTGATCTTGTAGAAGCCATGTTTAAAAGTGTTTACTCTGTCATTTTAAACAATTAGGTGAAAGGGTTCATTGCACAGCCTGTTTCTTTGGGGTTCCTCTGCTCATGGTCAGTGGGTTTCACCAACTGGAAAGAGACTCCCAACTCTTAATCTAGTAACTCACAGCTGAAAAACATGTGGGCCATGTCCTCAGCTGATACAAATTGTTGTAGCACTATGACTACGCTAGTTTATCCATCTGAGAATTCGGCTGTGCATCTGTTACAATTACTTTTCATTATTACTGCTTAGCTATTAATGGAAATATTTGTAATTACTGGAGATCTGTGAACATTTTGCAATGAAATGTAGAGCTATAGCAGTCAGAATACAAGTATATTCATACTGAGTTACTAATAAATCCATAGTTGTGCTTGAAAGCGGGTTCCTTAGTTAGCCAAAATGAGCCTATTTCTGATAAGAATGAAATGTTTTTGAAAAGAAGGGGTGACCCAAAAATTGAAATTTGAAATGTTACCATTTATAAAAACTGAACTACATTGGGCCGTTTTACCAGTTTCATAGTCCTCTCTTCCCCACCCAAGCTTACCAGTGACGTCTAAGGGCAAATCTTATATCCCCTTGTCTAAACCACTTTCAAAATTGATTCTATCCTAGCCTGTTTTGTAGGTGTGGTATAGAGACAAGATGAGCCAGATGGCAGAATGATTACAGAAACTGGGCCAAATTCAGAAGTGATGGAAGTGGTGGGGCTTGACAGAATTTGAGCAGGAGTGAGTGTAATTTGGTACGATTTATGCTCCAGTTGAGCAAAAGTGTATGAGTGTAGCAGGAAATGCAAACCCCTGGCTTCAGCTGTTGTTTGCTTTTTAAGTTTTTCTAACTGTATCACCACCGTCTGTCTTTCACCAATCAGATTGATATAGGTTGAATCTCTCGAGTCTAGCATCCTCGGGACCTAACCAGTGACAAACAAGGGAATTTGCTGGTCGACGGGAGGTTGGTATTGTCTAGCACATTACCAACACTTCCACTGCTTACTGGTCTCTTAGAAGACATTGGCGGGTGGAGTAAACTACAGCTAAATAACAGCACAGAACACTGAGAGTCAGGGCTGGTGTCTGTAAACAAACTTTATGGAACCACAAGAAACTTGGCCACACCCTTAAGTGGACATCCTACTAACTGAAATTATGCTGTTCCATGGATGTTGCCAGACCAGAGAGTGCTAGATTGGAGAGGCTCAACTTTTACCAGGTTATTAATGTTTAACTTGTGCCATTTTTTGGGCTCCTCTAACTTTGCCTTATTTTATTTGCCACAATAAAAAAATGGGGACACATCCCTATTTCCCCAAACAGGAAATAGATGTCTTACGTGGACAAGAATAGACGAGAGAATGTGAGGTTGTCATCTGTACAAAGCGATGGTATGGTGTTCATGGTAGGGTATAGTGATCTAGAAAGGATAATGTTTAGAGCTCAGGTTCTCTCCTGCTCCTTTGGATGTTCCATCTTTGAATTTAATGAGAGTAGGGTTGGGCTAAACTTTATGGACTCATCTGACTAAATGGAAAGTAGGAGATAAGCCAACTTTTTGGATCTTTTTTTAACTCAAAAGATATAATTCAATGAGATTTAGCATCATTGGCATGGTAACTTAGAAGCTTTATCAAAGTATAAGAAAGATCCCTTGAGTGTCAGTCAAAGGGACATATCTGACCAGGATGGGGCTGTGTTCTCCTCCGGCTTGTACTGCATGTCTGTTTTGGATGTAGCGCAAAGCTGTTTCTGCTGTGGATTGTTTCCAGGTGAGCTTTTCCTCATCATTTTTAGATAGCACAAACCCTGAGATGAGAGCCTACACAACCACTATGACAGAGGATCACTTTCTACCACGATGTTTGAAATATGATAGTGTACTAGAAGGGTATTTCCTCAAATGATCAGGCACTGGCCTTGTAGACCCAGAGTTGTAAGTTAAGGCCTTTCAAGGTCCGGGGGCAGGTTAGATTAGAAAAAACTATTATATGAAACATGGAGGTATACATATCTCATAGATATCTCATAGAGCTGGAAGGGACCGCCAGAGATCTCATGTCCAGTCCCCTACACTCACAGCAGGGCCTATCGCCATCCCTGACAAATATTTCTTAAAAGTGCTAGGAGGGAGCTAAAAGTGCAGGATTCCAGTGCCCCAGAGTTGCCTGACTCGTTCTCTGTGCCTGCTTCTCCCAATCCCTCTCAGAGCTGGAACTCTGCAAATCAGCTGTATGCGGTGTTCCAGTGCTGGGAGGGGCAAGAGTGAGGACGGATCATGAATAACATGATTTGCACGCTCTAGCAGTGCTGGGAGGGAGAGGGATAAGCAGGTGGGCTCAGGTGACCCAGTGTGTGAGAGGTGTGGTGGGGAGGAGGGCAGATGGGGGACTCCACTGACTCTTGACAGTGTCCCTAGATATTCTAAACAAGCTTATGCTATAGAGTATGCAGGTCATGGGGAGGAGGAATAAACATTATTGCTTTTGAGGATCAAATATCACTGCAAGGGTCTGCTTGGAATGAAAGCACTGAGATCATCATATGCCACTCAATGACCTAGAGACATTCTCTGGGTAAGCAGAAGTAGCAAACAATAAAATCCCATTGACAATGCGTGACGCTAGAAATTGAGACTTTGCAAAGTAAATATTTGCCCTCTGTAAGACCCCTAACGTTTCATCAAATGTTATTATGAAGTTCCTTAGCTGCTGCTTTGTACCGTTCAGATGAAAGAAAGAGAATTTTTCTACAAGATTTTGTCTTTAATTCTTACCAGTCTAAGTTTTGCCTGAGTCTATGTTCTATTAATTTAACCATCCTAAAATATTTTGTGATAAGCACCATGCGTCTAAAGAGTGCAGAGATGCTCCTGCAGGCTTTCATGGAAATTATGTTTATAGTACATGATCATGTTTGCTTCTCATTCCCTTGAGCAGAAAGGTCCTCACTTGTATGTTTTCACTGGCAAAAATGTATATATCATGTAAGTCATTACAGGTCGACTGCTCATTTATTACAGTAAACTATATCATCCTCGCTAGGAGGCCAAAAGGAGCCTGTAGCCATGAATATACATCTTCCCAGGGTAACTCAATTCAAAGCAGCAGCATGCCATGGTAAAGTATTACTTAATTTATACTACTAATGTTTAACATTGATTCTGTGTGGGGGGAAAATAAAGCCCAACACATTTTGGGAACCTACATCATTAAGGTTTAATAATTTAGACCTAGTTAATGTGATAATGAATTTACTGACAACTAAAGTGCAGTTTCAGTACTTATATTTCTAGAAATACTGACTCCGAAACTAGGTTTTCTAGGCAGAAAATGTATATTATAGGGTTGTTTTAGTAATTTACCCGACTCTCCCTCTTCACCTCCACTGTGAAAAATTGTTCTTTAACTATGTTCACTAACTGCTGGAATGCAATGGGACTTTTACTCCATGCATCTGGTGAGCTAAAGGACACTAATGTGCTTTAATGGGACATTTGTATTTCAAAGCCTTCTTAATTGATGAGAGCCCCTTAACATTTCTAAACTGTGGCAAAAAGGGGGCTAATTGGCAGCCTAAAATACTGTAGTTGGCTGCTCTGTCCCTAGTATTTCAGCATGTCAAAAACTGGGTGTGTCTGTTCTGTTTTTCTCCTCCCCGCTACCTTCGTTCCTCTGGCCCCTCACCACAGAGCATGTTATCCCAGGGACGTGTAGATCACTTTAAAAGCCCTTGGAGGCGGGAGGGGTTATTTATTTTTCAAGTTTGACTTAGCATGAGTCCCTCCACCTCCCTCTGACCTTCCTGTGTCAGCGCTTGAGCTGCAGCCATCTCCAACTGCCCCTGTGGGTGTCTTATATCAATCAGGCTTCCTTTCAAATGGCTGAAATAATGGATGTCCTCCACATGTCCGAATGTGTCAATGCTTATGCGATATAACTTCAACTGGGAGCCTGGGGCACTCAGTACCTCACAGGAAGAACTTACTCTGCAACTTGCTGGTCTGGGCCTCATGGGAGCACATTTCTGAAGAGTTCTCACTTGGTCCTGGAGCTCTGTAGTGGATAAATTTTTGTTATTGGTTTTTATTTTTGCCAGGTTGCTATCTAAAACAACCACCTCTGTCTAGTCTGTATTCGTTGATACTGGGGGGCTAGTCCCCTGGACTAGAGAAGCTGAGGATGGGTTCTAGAATTAGGAACCCTGGAAAGGAGAACTGAGTCTAGTCCTCTGCTATCACAGGCAGACTCATCATATAACGTTGCTCATAAACTTAACCATCTCCATACAAAAACAGGTTAGGCTGTTTGCTGCCACAGCTCCTGCAGGCAGGCTGATCCAGTGCCTCATTCCTGGGATGGTTCATGTTCTGGGGACACTCTCAGGTTTCTGTATCGGTGCAGAGTGAGCCAGCTAGCTTTAATTCTTGGAAAGTCCTATGGAAAGCATTTATTTTACAGTTAAGACTATAGTACTGCGAAAAATCTGCTGCTGGCTAGGGCCTTCACGCTTCTCCCTATGAATATTGCCTGCTTGGAACTACTTTTGTCACCAAGCATAGGACTTCAATGTTCCCTTGCAAGGCCCTGTACTGCTTCAGAAACAGAAGAAACCGCTTCAGCTCTTAACAAAAAACTGTGGTGTAGCATGTTGGGGTGTGTGGGGGAGTGCCTATGGCCATGTGTCTTCTAGTAGAAGGCCCACAGAATATGAGAGATCTGCTGCTAGTTTCAGCCATAGGAGAGCCCATTTATCTCAAATGAGAGAGCTCTTTAATATTGGAGCTGAATTAGCAGGGGTTCTGTTGTCTGCTCCTATGAAAATGCTGTGCTTTATTTAGTAATTGTGTGTGTTATCTGTAGAGCACATATTTGTGACAATAGGGCTTCTCTGATTCTGCCCAGAAGGCGGCAATGGTATATAGACACACACTACACTAGCCAGTTCTTCACAGTACTCAAGCCATTACTTTTAGAATCATGACTGGTTTACCTGTCACAAGAATAGAAATGAAGCTTTTCAGAAATTTGGAAAAGTTCAGCTATTTTTTCCCCACTTTAAATTATTTTGCTAGTCTTTAAAGTGCTGCTTGACTGCTTTTTGTTTTGATAGTATATAGACTAGCATGGCTCCCTCTCTGTTACTATCCAATAGCAGTTGGTTCAATAAAAGATGTTACTTCACCTACCTTGTCTGTTAATATGCCAAAGTAGAGTCTTAATGCTCCTCGGGATCATCCAAAGAATTAATATTTCTGGCAAGGAAACATAATTCATAGAACCCCAGCATCTGAGAACTTAGTGCAGTCAATTCCTCTTAAGATGAACTGGCGTTGTCTGGAGAAAAGCCATTTTCCCAAACACAGGGATTTTCTTGTGCCAGGTTCTGTCACTTCCTTGGGCTGTACTGACAGTCGCTTGTGCAGTGTTATCTGGACCTTTGAGGTGCCCACTCCAGTTTATTTTCCTTCTACAATTGGTGGCTTCATTGCCTAAGGGCTGGTCTACACTAAAAGGTCTTGATTAGTGCAGCTGCGCCACTGTAGCGTGTCTGGTGAAGACACTCTAAGCTAACAGGAACAGATCCTCCCATCGGCATAATAAATCCACCTCCCACAAAAGGTGGTACCTGTGTCAATAAGAGAAGCTCTGCTAACAACTGTCCATGCCGGTGCTTAAATTGGTTGCTCAGGAGGTGGCTTGTTCACTGGAACTGAGCAATCAGGAGCTACTGAGGAGCTAGAGAAGTGATACTGAACTAAGTTGTTTGTGTACAACTGGCCTAAAGCTTCCCTTTCTTCTTTGATCTTCTTTAGTTCCCTTTCCAGACTTGCTCTTTAATTTTCCCCTTCCATTTGGCTAATCTGCCTTTACTTCCTCTGCTTAAATTTACTCTTCCATCCTTGGTCTATCTCAGTACCTTCTGCCTTTGCAGTTTCCTGCCCTAAAATAATTTAATATTGAGCTGGAATGGACTTTGTGTAAGAGAGAAGCCACATACATGACTGAAGTTACCTACACTGTACTTTTACAGTGGGGTTTTGCTTGCTAGGAGGTAGTGACCTAGACTTGTCCACAACCTGGAAGTACCAAAATCTTTGCAATGGATTTAATTGATATCTCTGACTGGTGCTCCGATAGAATCTTTTATACCAAGGGTCAGCAATGCCCCAGCGTGGGTGCCAAAACTGGAGTGTGAGCCAGTTTTCATCATCACGTGAGGCGGTTGCGTAACCCCTCCTCTTCTCCCCCATGCAGCTGGGAGCTTGCTCAAAGCCATGCTGCCTCTGGATTAATAAGACCAGCTAATGTTACCCACCACCACTTAAATGGTAAATCTCTGCATCTTTGTTTATTTATTAATTAAGCTGCTGTAAATAGGACTATTGGTGACTTTAAAAAGTATCACCAGCACTTGGATGGTACATAGAGGTCAAAAGGTCAAATGTTGACCCTTGTTTTGTGCTATGAAGCATTTTTTTTTCATTCATTCCTCCTTGGCTCCATTTCCCAATCATTATCCTGGTCATTTTTGGATGTATAAAGTCTTGAAGAAGTATTTTCCTTTCCATGTTCTCTGGAGATAGGTTGGTACTATTTGTAATACAAGATCCACTGACATTCATCTTGCTTACAACGAGGTCAACTGGGAGCAGTTCCAGTGAAGTTAATGGACTAGCACAAAGGTTTTTAGATTGATATGACCAGAGAATGCTCAGATTTCTTAGTGGCTATTGCTGGCTACACCAGATGTTACTGATGTGGGTCTGATGAAGTTTATTCTTTGTGTAGCATTTGCATCCTGAACACAAATGGCAGCAGGCTCATGAGTAGTTAAAAAATTGAGCTCAGGACAGCATCGTTACCGTGTACGGTATTTCAAGTGGCAAAAAAGAAAGAAAAAATTTAAAAAAAATTGTACTTTCATTTCAGCTAATCTTATAGACAAGATGAATGTGTGTTTCATAATGTTACACAATGTAACCATAATAGTGCAGCCAGGATGGTAAATTCATTTTAATTCCACAAAATTCACAATTGGTGACATCGCCAGTGGGAGCAATTGATCTCTGCTTTCCATTTGTTCTTAACTGTTTCCACTTGGATGAATTACAAGAATTGGGCTGTAGGGACCCCACCCTCTGCATGCTCATATGGTATATTATGCAAGAGCAATAGGCTTCAGAAAATTGCTTGTTATAGACAATTCCCACATTCAATAAAAAGGCAGAGGTTTTTCAGTTCTTTTCAGGTTTCTTCTTATACCTGCTGCTTTTCTGTTCAGTATTGGAACTGAGGCACAGGTACAATTCAGTGTAGCTAATCTGCATGATGTGAAATTTAATGAGTTTCTGTGTTTATTCTTGTAAATTAATACGGTTTCTAGTAAATCAAAAGACAAGCTATTTGTGTTTGCCTGAATAGTACCTCTGTGAGATTAATTAACATCTTGTAACAGTGAAGTCAGATGTCAAATCTGAACTCTTATTGTCAGTGTAATGAAAATAATGTTGTTCATGACCTATAGTGTAACGTTCCTGACAGAGTACAAGTTCACTCCTTCAGGGTGCTCAAAATATCAAACACACAGACTCGTGGCTGAAACTAGAGGACATGGTGAATTTTGAATAGTGTCTAACTGCGCATGTCTTTTTTGTTTAATGTCATTGGTCTCTGTAAGTGAACCATCTTTGCATGCCAAAACTCTCTGACTTCATGGAGGTCTTGTGCTTCAACTATACTTACAGCTATGTTAAAAATGCCTAGGTAGAAAGAAAAAGCTCCCAAGAGATGCAACACTTCCATGTTGAGGATGTATTTCTTAAGCATACTTATCCTTTAACATGATTACTGTGCTTTTCTCCATATTCTCTAAGGAGTATCTCTGAATTCTCTGGGGATACTAAGCACTAAACTAACCATCTAAGCAACTAAAACCAAAGAGTAGTGAGTGTATTTCATGTCACAGACAAACGCAAAGGAAGTGTTTTAATCCGGCTTACTCATTGTTCTTCCTAATTTTATTAGAACTGGAAATGGGCTTTAAGAGATGAAGCATGCAGACTTTTTCCCTGAGAAACAGATTGATGAAGCCTATAAATAAATTACAGAAGCTTGTTGTCATCCGGCTTATCTGACCCATTGTTAATTCTTTCTTTGATCCAACATCCTGGATGGCTCAGGGAGGAGATTTCAGGCTATGGGGTCCTTCACTTCTAGGTGAAATTAACTGATCCTTTAAAAGTGCTTTGAAAGGCTTAGATAACAGGTGCTGGATAAGGGTGTAGTACAATGATTAGGTCACGAATTGGAATGTGAACTTGGAATTGTCGTGATCGAAAACTTCCATCTGATGGCTTTTCAGTGGTCTCATTGAAAGGAGTCCGTGGTCTCAAGCAGCGTTGCTTTTAATTTTTTCCATCTGGGGCTGGAATGAATTTTGTTGTGTGGGTGTGCACCACCACTAGAAACACATGATGCTAGTTGTGAGAGGCTTTGGGCACACTGCCAATGAGCTGAGTGGCACCTGAATCTCTCCTTGGCAGCTGTCCAAGTGCTCACATTACAGGGGACAATGGTCTCAAGTGCCCAAATCACAAATTCTCCCATTGCAATTGGCACCCTCGTTGGAAGTGAGCAGAGTAGCCAGGAGGTCAATGCCATGGTTCAGTTAAAGTGACGTACATGTGCAGCAGTTGTGCTGAATAAAAGCATGGTCTTAAGCAAGGTTCAGTACGGGTTCGCGCATGGCTGTGAGTAGGTTGTATGTCTTCCAGCAGATCTTCTTGCACAGCAAATGAGTGTAACTGATGCAGTGCTGTACACTTGAGCTTGCAGGGAGCCTGACATAAGAGCTGAAAGGATGTAGTATGCAAACTGCATCATTCGTTTCAATGGGTGTTAACTCAGAGGAGTGAAATGATACACCCAATGTCAAAATTAACTGTTTCACTGGTCATCAACACAATTAAAAATGAAGCAGTACAATGAGCGATACAATCTAATGTGTGTTGTGTGCTCATTTTGGTGCCTGGAGTGACCTAGAAGATGCTGGCTTTTTCTTTTCTCTTAAACCAGCCAAGAAGCTATGTCCAAGGAATCAAGTAGGCGATCTGAGTTCCCAGAAGGAAAGCAAAGTCTGTGAACCTAGCGAAGCCATGTGTGTACTTGAACACCAGTGAGGGGGAACCCTGCACAAAGAGCCTATGGAACCTACAATCATAGTTGTATATCTGACCAATCTCCTGAGAGCAGCATCTCCTCCTGTTGCCAAATGGTCAGACTTTATTTTGCGTGAGAGTCTTGGACACGTGCCGTTCTCTCTGCCTTATTTTATTCCCCAGTGCTTAAAAAGAAGGCAGGTGCTTAAGTGTTTTCCCAAAGCAGGGCCAGCATCCTGTGAACTGAGAAGATTTCCCTTGACAGTGCTGTACTTTTGAGCAGCTCCCCCTGGATCTATGTTTCCATTTTTAAAAATAGTCACATAAGTCTTCAAATGTTAGTAACATCTTCCTATCATTTTTCATGACTGTGGGCAGCTTTGGATCTCAACTATACCAGCGTAACTACAGAATAACTCTACTGAACGCCATTTTCAGCTGTCACTGAGATTTAGCATATTTTTAATCCAGTTCAGCAATATTTTTCCCCCGTGGGATTTCTGAGCACCAATCACCTGCTTCTATGTCCTCTTACTAAGGTGAAAGAATAGCTGTTTCTTTTCTCTCTCCTTTTTCAAAAGATCTACCTAGGAAAATGCTACCAACAGTGGAGGTAAAAAGACCCATATTGACTTCTATATCTGGGAACACTTCATACATCTGTCTCAAAAGCAGTAGAAGTGGCCAGTTGAAAACGTGCCAGCTATGCACTTCGAGTACCAGGCTGCTACTATCTCATGATCAAATATCCAAAAGCATTGGGATTGTGGGCTGGTTCCACATAAATAGCAGGCCACCACCCTTAGAGCTGTCTATTTCCGTCTACATTTAAAACCTAGAATCACCTTGGAAATGTTCTTCAGAAATGTCTTTTGTAAATAACTTTCATTTTCAGATGAAATCTCATATTGGTAACACCATTGCAAAGACCTCTCATGGTGGGCTTCGTTTACATACTCACTGTTTAACTTGTATGTTGAGGCTGGCCTTGCCCAACTACTTTTTCCAGCAATGTTGGGGACCAGGGAGCGTGTTTTGGGCTACAGGACTGAATGCCTTTCCCTTCTGGTATTATTGCCAGCAGTACCCATTCGACTTCATTTGGCTTCTAACCATGAAAATGTTGACAATCAGAATTAAATGCGTGAGCAGCCAGGACACAAGGACGTAGTGTTTGCAAATTAAAGGTGGTAAGATTTTTTCAGAGCTACACAAGGAGCCTAAAAGAGCTCAGATGCAGAAAGAATAATTAACTTGGGGAAATAATGGTACTATTTTTAGAATCCTGCTTTTAATTTTAACTTTAACGAACATTTTTCACACTCCCGTGTATAACTCTGTTGACTTCAGTATTATTCTATCCACATGAATAAGTGTGGATTGTCTTAGTAACAGTTTGCAAGATCTGACTAATGTACGTATGTATTTTATTGAAGACTTGCAGTGTGATGAATTAAACCATCAGATATGTAGTGCCAGGCTTGATTCACGATTAAACTAGGGCATGGGATGACTAAGGGTTCATTCAGCAAAGAATAAGCACATGCTTAAGTCCCATTGATCTCAACTAAGCACCTGCTTAACTTCTGTTCTAAAGATGGATGCTTCCTAAATTGGAGCCTGAGTGTTTTGCCCAAAACCACAGAGCCAGCCAATTGCAAAAGAGAACCCAGGATTTTTGAGTCTCAGTCCTCTCCTCTAGCCACCAGGCCAGGCCCGACTGAGCTAAAACTGCCTTTATCCCACAGCTTTTGTTGGCAACCTTTAGCTCAACTTCTCCACCTCCAGGAAAATCAGAGAAAGGTAAAAACACCCTCTCCCTTTACACAGCACCGCTTGCTTTTTAGCATAGGGAGACAGGAGAATTAGGTGTCTTCTGATCATTTTGTGCCTGATGTAGATGGGTCCTTACTCACTCTAGCCCCTACCTAAAGTGCCTTGAATGGAGCACTACCTCACATGCATAGTCAATAGGATTTTTTTTTAAATCATCGTGCCTTTACAGTTCACTTATATGAGGGCATAAGAATAGCTACCACAATATAAAATGCATTCCAGCATAATGTAACAGCCAGACCAGGAGAGAAGGAGTAAGCTGGCTTGTGTGCTGGTTCAGAAAAGGCAATTTTGTGTTTTTTCTGTTAAAGAAGTTACTGGGCTTAGTTAGACAAATGCCTTCTTTGGAACCTGGTGTTAATGGCATTGATAACTATTAAGTGACAATGAGGAACCTGATTATGTTTCCTGTCTGTCTCCCAAAGTCTCAGAGCACTCTGTTAAATTTCAGATCTCAAATCTATACAATATTGGTCTAATGGCCAGTCCTTTCTCCCAATGATATGAAGTCAATCTGATTAATCATACTCTAGGGCTATGTCTGCACAGCAAAGTTATTCCAAAACAACAGCAGTTACTTCGAAATAACTTTGCTTCAGTCTACACTAAACACACGCTATTTCCAAGTAAATTTGAAATAGTGAGCACGTCATTTCAAATTCAGTCAACCTCCTTGCAGGAGAAATAGTGCCTGTTTCAAAATAGTTATGTCACAATAGTTGCTATTAAGAGGCTGGATAGCGCTTATTTGAAAATAGCTAGTTTGAAGTAGTAACAGAGAGGTAGCCGTGTTAGTCCGTACTCCAACAAAACAAAACAGCAGAAATGTAGCATTTTAAAGACTAAAAAAATGATTTTATTAGTCTTTAAAATGCTACGTTTCTGCTGTTTTTGTTTAGTTCAAAATAAGCACTACGTGCTTAGACAATGTATTTCAAAACTGCTAAGTGCTGTTTCAAAATACATTTGTGTATAGCCGCGTTATTTCAGAATAGCTGTTTAGATGTAGCCCTAGTTCTATTTTTATTTGTGATCCTTTTCTGCAACTGCACACCGTGGTTCTGGAGTCATTTGAGTTTTTAAATTTATGTTTAAGCGACTGTCAGTTTAGCAGGGGGTTGAGTTCTGAACACAAAGCCAAGGCTATTTAAGAAAAGACAAGCTTTTCTAATGTCTGTGTTGTGCACAAGAGAGACAACTCTCTTAACTCAGATCACTAGAAGTGAAGTTGTTCCACCATGTACTCGTGTAAAGGTATATTGTGTCTATTGGCTAGAGCAGAGGGATTGTGTAGCTGCAGTCGATGTGTCTTAAATCGATGTTACCACCATCCCTGCAGCGGGAGGTCGAAGCAGGGACTCTCCCATCTACTTTCCTAACTCCCTGTGATGGCAAGGAGTACCGGGGTCAATGGCAATTTCCTGATGGTTCAATTTAGCATGTTCCCATTAGGTGCGCTAAATCAAGCCCCAGAAGATCAACTGCCAGGGTGTCAATCTTCCTGGAAGTGTAGATGTAGCCTGAGAGATTGGTAGCGAAGAAGCTAGAAAAGCAAGTATGATGTTCAAATAATGAGAAACAGAAACTTCCTTCTCTGGAGCATCCACATGCGTGTCCGCACTGGGGCTATGTGAGTGGGAATTAAATGTATGGAAACAATTATTTTACTTAGCAGAAGATGAGGATCACAGAACCTCCCTTCTACCATGAAACAGAACCAAGGAGAGGGTGAGGACATATAGGCTTACCCTCAGACCTGCAGAGCCAACATAGTTAGCTATTAAGACTAATTATCCATGTAAAATCACAACTTACACCCAGGGATAATTTATATAGTGCACTCTTACAAAGGATGAAATGCTGATTTGTAAGCAGCTGGGGAAAAAAAATAAGAGTCTTCAGAAAAGTTGGAATGCATTTTATATTGTGGTAGCTATTCTTATTCCTTCATGCAAGTGAACTATAAAGGCACGAGGATTTAAAAAAAAAATCTTATTTTCTATTGGAGACTTGAAAAGCCCCAGGACCTCTTAAACTGCAGGCTGATGGATCTTAACTTAGTGACACTAACATGACTCTCCCTTGGAAATGTGTTGTGTAATGCTTTAATCATTAATTACCATCATTCATCATGCAGACCTCCTTTTAATGTCCATTAGCATCATATGCCACTCATGCATGTGTGTAAGAGTATAAATGTGCTGGTAATCCTGCTGACTAGGTTTACATTAACCGTAAATTATCTTCTTGACCGGTTGGTTGGCCTTCCCGGCAGGTGGGGATGTCTTTAGCAAAGAGTTTTAGAAATGAGATATGCAGAAAGCATGTGCTGGGGTCTCTTAAATGCCATGGCCAGCTGGTGTTTGGGGATATGTTGCAAAGCGTTAGCTCAGTGCGCCAATATACGTCAACTTCTTGGAGAGAGAAAACCTACCCTCCATGTTCCACCTCACGGGGCTCATCTAATGCTTATAAATTCACTTGCGATAAGCCCATCTATTTAATATCCCACAATCGTGCGCGAGGCCCAGTAAATGTAACCTTAAACAAATTGGTGCAAGATAAAAAATAAAATAAAAAAATTTAAAAATAACAGGAAATGAACAAAAATAATTAAATATATGGGACGGAGAGAAGCATTTGCTAGTAGGGACTGGAAAATCTCAAACGTACAAACACATGCATCTGCATTCTGCTTTTGAGGATACGGAAGAAGTGCTACCAATGTGCTACCAATGCTGCACTGTCCATGGCTGATGCCTGGCCCCAGGCCTGCTGTTGGAGGGAAGATCAAAGGGGCGGTTGCCCGAGAGCCCAGTAATTCAAAAAGGGCTCCTGGCTGCTACTGCTGTACTCCTGGTGGCTCTGAAGGCTGGGGTGTGTGGCATGACATGTTCTTGGCAACACCCCCACCCCACCCTTGCCACCTAGGGCCCTGCCCCTTCCAGGAGGGTGGAGCCAGGCCTCCTTGTCCTGCAGTTTACCCAGGGACCTGGTAATTCTGTCAGCCCCCTGCCTGGCCCAAACATGTGGAAAAGGCTCTTCCCCCGTCCTGACCACAGGGCAGCATGGCCCAAAAGTCAGAGTCCGTAAGGACCTCCACCAAAGGGAGGAGCCTTGGCAGTGGCTGAATAGACTACCGCTGGTTCAGTGGGGAACCCCATCAAAACATATTGAGCTCATCCCAGTGGGAGGTACCTCTCACCCTGAGCTGTTTCCTGCCATAGCTGGCATTGTGTCAGTCCAGGAAGTCTCAAGATCTCCACGCACAGCAATATTGCCCTTTCCCTTACATCCTGCCTGTTATCATGAGAAAATTGCCCTCACATCTTTAGCATTGGGGATATGGATATTGTATTCCCTCATTGTTTCTCCATTCTTTGGAAAAGCTGGTTATAATTATGTACAATATTGGTTTGTTGTTCTCTGATCTTGGCTTCTGAGCTGGAAGCTTATTTCCTTCTGGTGTCTTGTATTTATCTGACACCAAGGAGGAAGCAGGGTTTGGTATTAGACCTCATATTTTGCTGATAGCCTTGCATCATCTCTGCTCTGCTCCCCTTTCCTTGTGTCAGGATCGCAACAAGGGCAGTCTGGGTTGAGAGTCAGAGAAGGGGTAGTTCGAGGCAGGGAGAAGCAGAGCAGTGCATAGATGCCAGAACAGAGTCAATTTCAAGAGTCAGAATCTGAGGCAGGTTTCAGATCTACACGAGAAGGTAAAATCAATTTTAGATATGCAGATCCAGCTACAAGAATTGCATAGGTGGTGGTGATGTATCTAAAATTGATTTTTTGCTGCCACCTACAGAGGGAAGTCGACTAGAGGAACTATCCCATTGACTTCCCTTACTGCTCACAACTGCCTTGAGTAACAGGGTCATTGGCTCCGCCATGACAGTTCAATTTAGTGCATCCCCACTAGTGGTGCTAAATTGAACCCCAGAAGCATGTTGATCTCTCCATAAGTGTACCCCAAGTGTACCCCAAGTCAGGAGGCGAACTCCAGATCAAGCCAAGTCAAAGTCAGGCATTCAAGCACAAGGAGCAGGAACAGTTGTAGCAGCTACAGGTGATCTTGAGGTTGACTGGACTCTTGCAGGAATGACCTTTGGGTTTTTAAAGAGCAGGAAGCCAATCAGCAGCTATGGAGCTGCTGTCTGTCAAACACGTGAGGCAGAACTTCCCATTATCTGCTCAGAGGAAGTAGAGCAACAACTGGTTATAGCTGCCACTGGGTGGCAGCCTGGAGTAGTCAACCGTATAGATACTGGAAGCCTTGGTTTTAGCCCTGAGCCATCTCTCCTTCTAATTTCAGACTTCTCCTTTCTCCACTACCTCCAATGCCTTTCTTTTTTGGCAGCCATTGTCATTAGACTCCCTCCTCTACTTCAAGATTTCCCTTTGTGTTCTGTCTCTTTTCTAAAGTTCCATCCATTCTGTCCTGTCTTGATCTCTTGTCTGTGCTACCTCCTCAGCCGCTGAGCTACACTACTTTTATAAGGCACTTGTATCTCACCTCCTCCTTCTTCATGCCCCGCTCTTTGGCCATATGCTGCAAACAACTGGAAGATCTGGAGCATGATACTTAGCTGTTCTCAGACAGTGTTTTTTCCATTCCATCCATCAGCCTGAATTCTACCTGAAAATGTCCACAGTTATGAACAGGTGTTCCTTGTTTTCCAGGTTAAGTTCATGCCAGCCCCAATATTTAATGAACTCAGTCTAGTTTAATATCAGCTGAATTTATTTTGATCTGTCCATCTACTCCATATCTAGTGTTTTTGGTTTGTTTTTTTTCCCCTAACACTCTGATATCTAAACACCAGTATAGGGGATAAGAACTTCTTTCAAAAATATGTTTATGGTATAAAATCTTGGCCTAATACGAATGCCTGAGGTTAGACATCTAAATGCATATTTAGGCATCTAAGTAAATGTTAGGTTTTTTTCAGCACATCTGTGTGCTTGCAGCTCCAGCTGCATTCAGTGAGATCAAGAACCATTTAGTCTCTCTGGAAATCATCTCTTTTTATTTAGGAGCCTAAATAAGAATTTGGGTGCTTTATGCTTTGGGGACCCCACATTTTGAAACTGTTGGACACTACCTGCAGGATATGCGTGGTTTGGGCTAAGTTTTAGAGGTGAGAGAATGCATTTGGGAAATCTAAGCTACACATCCTCCCTACCCCCAAGACAAAACAACCAAAAAAAGCCCACTCTAGCTTTTGTCTATTTCTAGAGCTGAGCCTTTTTTGAATGTTTGGTTAACTTGTCCCCTGATCATTTTAATTCTTACACATCTCCTGATGCCTGGCAGTACCATAACTGGAAACAATGGACTATAGCAAGAGAAACTTTTGGACAATGAATCAGACTCAAGAAGCTCAGAAGAGGATCAATACTCCTAGATGATTATCTGAATCCCACCTAAACTGTGAAGCTTTGGATGTTTTCTCAGAACACATATTTCACTTCGCTTTCAAGGTCAGTAATGGGGCCTTCCTTGAGATGTTTTTTCTTCCATTTCCTGGACCACATTTCCCTCTCCTTCAGCTGTAACAACACTGGATGTTTGCGTGGCTTGGGTGGAACGGTGGAATATTCCTTCAAAATTTAGAATTAGAGGAGCTTCCTGATGTATACATTCATTTTAAAGCTGCAATTTTTTTTTAATTTTTGATTTTTAAATGCATAATTCTGTACACAATACAGTTACCCAAAGGCAGAAATGTTTTTTGTACCATGAGTTCCAAAGGCAGTGGCACGGCATGTCTGTTGGTGAGAAGGGGAGGAGTTAGAGTTATGTCCTCAAGGCATGACTAGTGGTCTTGAAGACAATGAGATGAGTGTTGCTGTTGCCTTTGTTTTTCTGTTCCCTGGGAGTTCAAAGACAACAAAATTGGGTAAACTTACAAGGCTTTGACGTAGATACACCACACACAAGCTGGCATGTCTTCTGCATCCAGGAAAGATAGGTCTGTAAACCAAGAGCAACTTTCCTCCTAATAATAAGGCATGCTATGGGGGCCTCATCCTGTGAGTCCTTATTCACATGGGCAGCTCTTACTCACATGGGTTATCCTGTCGGCTTGGATTAGATAACTTCTATAATTAAGAGTATGTAGAAATAGTCACACTGGGGGTGGGGGGTGGGGAAGCCTATCTGCAGCCAGGTATATTCTGCTAAGTCTCCTAGGACCTGAGCCTATGACAATAATAATGAAGAACAGCAGTTGCTTTTCTCCAGCACCAAAAGAGGAGTTTTGCTTAGAATAAGAAAAATAATATTTAGCCCTAAAGCTGCCTGCGTTTTCTCTCTGCTTCACTGCAGAGCAACTATACAAAACTTTTCTCTGACTTGTGTTATGCCTCGTTTCTTGCTAGAGGCTTTAAAGAGAGAGGAGACTCAGCCAGGCATTTTGGTAGGGTGACCAGGTGTTTGATTTTGCTACATGAATACCTGATTGAAAAGAGGACCTGGGTTCCAGTCAGCGCTGTTGTCTGGTCCGTGGTGCTGTGAGGCTACAAGCAGGTCTGGCTCCTAGGCATGGGGGCCACATCACATGCTGTCCTCTCCCCCAAGCATTGGCGCTGCATTCCCATGGGCTAGGAACTGGGAGCTGGGGAGCGGGGAGGGAGAAGGGCCTGTGGACAAGAGAAGATCGTGAGGCACATAACAGCTTTCAGGTACTTAAAAGGTTGTTAGGAAGAGGAGGAGGAGGGAGAAAAATTATTCTCTTTTATCTCTAAGGGTAAGACAAGAAGCAATGGGCTTAAATTGCAGGAAGAGACGTTTAAGTTGGACATGAGGAAAAACTTCCAAACTGTCAGGGTGGTTAAGCACTGGAAAAAATTGCATAGGGAGGTTGTGGAATCTCCTTCATTGGCGATATTTAAGAACAGGTTAGATAAACATCTATCAAGGATGATCTAGATGTTGTTTGGTGCTGCTGAGAGCACAGGGGACTGAACTCAATGACCTCTCGAAGTCCCTTCCAGTTCTAGTGTTCTGTGATTCTAAAATTGAAAATATTGAACTTTTTTCCACAAATAATTTGTAATTTTGCACAGTGGAATGAGGAGGGGAACAAGCTGATGTTATTTACATAGTGACCCCAGCTGCAAGGCAGTATTCTGTGTTCAGTAGACAACTTGTAGGAAGCTTATTTTCTTGCTTGTGTTTGACCAGTAAAACCCAGAGCTGGTTGTTCTCCACCTGTTCCTCCAGATATCTGACCTGTCCCATGCCCCACGCACTGCCAGTGGTGATGAGCCTTTTCAATTTTGTTAAAAATGGAACACTATAGCTGGCCATGTAGATATGAGGATGAGCTCAATTTCACCTCTGTTAGACCAGGACAACTGATAACACCATCATTCAAGTAGCCTGAAATCTTGCCTGCTGTCCAGTGGAGAAATGAAACCTGGCTTTCACACTTTGGAACCCAGAAGGTTTTTTATGCACAAACAGTGAATAAGTCAGTGTTCACGTAGGCAGCTCTCCTCACACGTGTGCACATGTTCTCCAGCTGGTTAGTGCCTACGTGCAGGATCTGATCTGACATCAAAGAGGCAGGTATGCCAGATTTTATAACTAGTTGCACAGTCTGGTGCCCCGTATAAGCTGCAGGGTCTAGACTGATTAGCCAGCTATCGGGGTGCTGAAAAAATGCAACTTCAGGGAGATGTTCAGATGAAAGCTGCGCAATTGTTCTGTAGCTCTCTCAGGCTACCACCACACAGCCAAGTTACTTTGAAGTAACTGTGCTGTCATCTACACTACTCACACGCTATTTCGAGATGGCAGGTGCATTATTCAAAACTGGTAGATCTCATGGCAGCAGGAATAATGCCTATTTTGAAATAACGGTTTTGAAATAGGCATTGTTGAGACATGGGATAGCACTTATTTCAAAGTAGCAATTTAGAATTAAACGCTATTCCCATTGGCTGTGTCTACACTGCCCCTCCCTCTCAGAAGGGGCATGTAAACACAGCAGATTGAAAGTGCTAATGAGTACTGATATGATTATTCAGTGCCTCATTTGCATAATGGCGGTCGCTTGTTCTGTCGAAAGTGCTGCTTTCAAAATTCAAACTAGCCACGTTGATGGGGTTCCTTCAAAAGGAAGGATCATTTTCAAAAGCACCCTTCTTCCTAATTTTTTTTTTCTGGAATAGCTTATTTTGAAGTAAGGCTGCTGTGTAGACGTAGCCTCAAGGACTGAACCAAACCCCCAGATTAAGGAACGAACCTCTCAAGTCCTGCTGGCAAGCAGCTCAGACTTCCCCCACTTCATCAGAATAGCTTATATTTCTTTTGCCACTGTACCTTGATGTTACTGTGCTCTGGTTTTCCCCTCCACTTCACCTCCTCCTTAAATGGCTGTGTTACTCAAACCAACAGCAGCAGACGTGCCACCTAACAACAAATCTGTTTCTATTTATTCTGCTATTAAATCCCCTTAAATCAGACTGTGACTGGACAAGCAATGAGAGGGTGCAAATTTTAAAGCACTCTCTCTCCCTGAGATGAGGATGAGTCAGACTCCAGCCCTAAATCTCCCAGGTGCCAACCTTAATGACAGGTTGAGCAGGGTGCCAAAATCCATTAGGTGCTGAGAGGCCCCTAAGTGTTATTGTGCAGGGCTTTTGTAAACCCAACATACATTTTCATCTGCAGGGTTTCAGGCTCCGGTTGCATGGCAGGGGGAGACTTGTGTAGTGTTGTTGGTAGGTAGCTGCCATATTTTATAGTGAATAGCCTGTTCTGAGCAGTTCTCCTTTTTAATTAGACCTTAAAACAGTATTAAATGTTGGCTCCATTCGTGCCTGTTGCTGTTTTGGTTGTAATCACCGTGAGGGCTCTCGCACACTGCAACATCAATTTTCTTTTCATCAAAGCTTTGCTTTTATGTTGGGAAGGGAATTTGAAAGCATCTAGGCTGAAGCAGGAAATATTGCAGAGACTTCTAGTATTATAAATTTCCATTCTGGTAAAAACAAGTTTAGTGAGGAACATAAGGTATGTTCCCTTCTTAAAGTTCTTCTTGCTTGGTCATATTCTGGGAGGTGGTTTTAGCCTGCTGGGTTTGGGGCTTTTTGTTTGTTTTTCCTGAAGTCTATTTTAAATGGCTGATCTATTATCAGTTTCTCCTGACTTAAATCTATATTGGACAAGAGAGCTAAATGGCTGGTCTGATGCGTTACTGATGTTTTCTTAGTCTCTTAGCTCTTGAAGGAGATAATTTCCCCAAAAACTGGCTCTTGGGGGGCATGGGAGGGTGGGAAGAAGGAAATTGATTGGTCAGGGTCTCTTCATGACCCTGAATTTAGACATTTTGGCATTTTGTAGCACTATCTTCCCACCTTGGCAAAAACGGTAGTCAGAAGTACGGAGTGTGCTATGGGGAAAACAGCTGATGCATCCTTCGGCTCTTCTTCCGTTCTCAGCATGTCTTCTCCTGTTCCAGGCCTTTTCTTCCTTTTCACATAACATTGTCTTATCTTCTTGCACAATTGTGAGACCACATCGTAGTAAATGCATATTGTGGTTGATGCTTATTCAAATTTAATATTGCACAATGGCTATAGCTCTCTGGAACAAAGAGGACTACAAGTAGGGTCCATTCTCCCACCTGAGTAGCACAAGTAACTCTCTTGTTAATGGCAAGGTACCAAGTAATAGATCAGTAGGAACTATGTACAAAAGAGATGATGGCCCTTCAGTCCTTTTTTCCCCCCTAGTTTCTGAGCTTTATAAATCTTCATTTAGAAGGGATGATATTTGATGATATGCCAACCAATATACAGTAAACGCATTCATATCTGGCATTCCATTATCCAGAACTCTCAGATAACTGGCATTTTAACCCTAAGTAAATTTTAGTTAAATGTTCCATAAGTAGAGCATAGTGAGAGTAAATACAAATAAATGCAGCAAATGTGGTGTAAGTTTACAGTGCACAATACTGCTGTTTTGAATGGGGTAACATTGCATGTTCATCTAAAAAGAACTGTGCTAGGTCTGGAGATGATGGTGTACATGTTTAAAGTAAATAGACTTGAAGCATGCTCGATAACAACCTGGGTAGCGGGATTTAGACGTTCTACCTGCAGAAGTGGCATGGGTATAATTTAACTCAGTTTTTAAACAGGTTTTGTTACACCAGTGCCCATTTTTTTTTATTTCAGTTTAACGTGGTTTAGTTAAAACTTGTTTTTATTTGACTCAATTTTAGCTTGGTTTAGACAGAAATGAAATGGTTCCACATAGCCTTTTGCATTACTTTAGCAACGTAGGTTTAAAATTAAGTTAAACCTTAAGTGAAATCGGAAACATTCCTTGTAGTTACGTGTTAGACTGAAGTTATTTGTGATCCTTCCCAATAGCTTGCATGTGTATATGCATGCACTGTGCGTACAAGACTCTTTGTAGGTGTTTATATGTGCTTGCGTACATGGTGAGAAACCAAAACTTAATGTGTATGTTCCTCTGGGTCCCTTTTTTACTTAGACCATGTATTGAGATTGTGTGCTAGAATAGTGTTTCTTAAACTGTGTTCTGCAGAACACTAGTGTTCCATGAACAACTGGCAGGTGTGCCATGAGCACTGGGAAAAATATGCTGATTGTATGTATTTTCTGTTATTAAAACCAGATACAATGTTACGTCTTCATTTCTATGATACCCAATTCAATTATTTCCTTTTGTTTTTGTTCTGTATGTTGCAGGATTGTCCTTTGTTTTTTCTTTTTTAAGAAAATTTTCATAGGTGTTTCTCATTAAAAAAAATATTATTGTTTGGTGTTCTAGGGTCTCAAAAGATATTGTTTGGTGTTCTAGGGTCTCAAAAAGTTTAAGAAATGCTGCGCTAGAATGCTTAGAGTTTCTGTTGTATAGATGTCGTGGCTCAGAATGTGTGCTTCATGTAGTGATTTCAGTACTCTCATTTGGGTCTCCTCATTATCCTTGAGGTTTTGCCCATCAAAGTCAAATGATCGTTTGTCTCCACAAAACCAAGGCTAAAATATCATCCTGGTAAAAGTATGGAGAGGAAAAAAAAACAAGCAAGAGTCCAGTCTTTTAGAAGCTATGGAATTCCTACTTATTTAGGCAGAAGCAGAGTTGAAGTCAAAGATTTAGAAACCCAGGATATTCATAAAATTAGCACAGTTGGAGACAGTCTCCAAAACAGAACTTTCAGGAATAATTACAGAGCTCAATGTCATGTTGATGGAAAACTTGGTTTGACTTTTTATACATTGAAACCAATGTAGATTAAACACTGTTGGTAAGCTATTATCACAGATATTTTAGAAAAGGAGAGTAGGGCTGTATAAAATGTGGTGAACCATAAAATATGTGGAGATTTCTGTAATTTATGATGAAAACAAACATGATTGATGTAGTTATACATCAGCTATAAGTAGGAACCTCAAACCATACAGTAATTTGCTTGGAGACAGACAGCTAGAATGTACCTTGATCACATTTTGATTAATATGTGACCCAGGAATAAAGAAAACCTAACGCTCATTTTTAAAAAAAAATATTTTTAACCAAATTTGTGCCTAGAATAATTTTCATATGAATCATTGGACTATTTTTCAGTTTGGTTTAGTTAATAAGTGTGCATTTCTCTATTTTAAAAAGCACATTTGACATTTATCTGCCAAAAAAAGAGTGCCAGAGAGAAGCACGTTGAATGCTGGTTTCAACTTTTCATTAGCCTTAGGAACAGTATCGGGTTTTCTTGTTTGTAATAAGGCCAACGTTTAGCATGGGCTGCTTCCAACAATTGTAAGTCCTCTGAACTCTGGGTACTGAGAGATTGAACGGAGCCAAATACTCAACCAGCATAAACCTACATTGCCATCATGAAATCAGTGAGACTATGCCAAGTTGCATAGGGTGATGGTCTAGCATGCTGTTTAGAAGCCATTGCATTTGTCCATCTCTTTAAAAACTAGAACATTTTATATAGTGGTAGATTTCTGTTGAAAAGTCCAGTAGCAAAGACTTTATGGGGTTAAAACTGAGGGATTTTGCTCCTCGCTCAGCACACAACAAAGGGTTTTCTGTTTTCCATAACTGAGAACAAAAATGATCTTGAATTGTCTCAAGCTCTGGCTGAAGTAATACTGAAATGTAAAAACTGAAGCATTCAGGATATTTTTCCTCCTTCAACTTCTGATATAGTTTGCTTGATGTGACTAAGACTTAGTATTAATATATAACTCATGTACTGCTGTCACATTTTTGCAAAAAAAATTGTATCATCAGATAGGCTATGTCTACACTAGGACACAACGTCGAAGTAGCCTATTTCAAAGTAAGAACTTTGAAATAGGCTGCTTCGATGATTATCATCTACACGTCCTCCAGGGGTGGCAAACGTTGACATTCAACGTCGAAGTAGCGCCGGGGACCATCGAAAAGAGCCGCCCCGCAGGGAAACGTGGAGCGTCCACACACACAAGCCCCCTATTTCGAAATATGGGGCAAAAGCCCACAAACTGGGTCACAGAGCACACTAGTCCTTCCGGGGCAGCTGCAAGCCGCTCCCTTAAAGGGCCCCTCCCAGACACACTCGGCCTGCACTGCATGAGCAGCCCTGCGTTGGTGAGACAAGCCTCGCAGACCTCGAGCTCGCAGACATGGACCTCCAGCAGCAGCTGGAAGCCCTACAAGCTATCTCCTGCAGAGCAGGCGCCCTTCTAGATGCTGCCTGGGCAGCCACCCAGCAGCTTCTGGAATGGGAGCCCTCCCTAGGAGCACTAGAAGACGCCCCCGACCATCGGGCCCTCCTCGCCCTCCCCCACCGGGTGTCCCCCTGACTCTGGAGCTACCCCTCCAGCACCGAGTGGTGGGAGCACCTGGTTATGGGGGACTGGAATGATGACCAGTGGCTGTGGAACTTCTGCATGAGCCGGCAGACCTTCATGGAGCTCTGCCAGTGGCTCACCCCCGCACTCAGGCACCAGGACACCCACATGCAGCGCGCCCTCCCCGTCGAGAAGAGGGTCGCAATAGCTGTCTGGAAGCTGGCCACTCCAGACAGCTACCGCTCCGTGGGACAGCAGTTTGGAGTGGGAAAGGCCACAGTAGGGGCTGTCCCCAGGGAGGTAAGGAGGCCTGGGGCTGAACTCCTTGCTGGGGAGGGGGGCCTGGGTGAGAAGGGCCTGGGTGAGGAGGGCCTCAGGAGGGGGGCTTGGGTGAGGGGGTCACACTCTTCAAACCCTCACAGGCACCCGTGTTCCCTCTCCACAGGTGGTGCTGAAGAGGGTCGTCCAAGTTGGGGACCTGGACGCAGCCATCGAGGGATTCACCGCCATGAGATTCCCCAACTGCTTCGGAGCCCTTGATGGGACCCACATCCCCATCTGCGCCCCAGACCACAGTGGTGCCCACTATGTCAACAGGAAGGGCTACCACTCTATAGTCCTGCAGGACATGGTCGAGAGCTGTGGCCGCTTCCAGGACATCTACGTGGGCTGGCCCGGCTCTACTCACGATGCCCGCGTTTTCTGGAATTCAGGACTATGCCACTGACTGCAGGCGGGGACCTACATCCCCCAAAGGGATCTCCCTCTGGGGGATACCACCACCGTACCCCTCTGCTTTGTGGCGGATGCGGCATACCCCCTCCAGCCCTGGCTTATGCGGCCCTATACAGGCCACCTCTCTGACACCCAGGAGCGCTACAACGCCCGCCTCAACCATGCCCGACAAGTGGTCGAGCGAGCCTTCGGGCACCTGAAAGGCCGCTGGCATTGCCTCCTGGCACGCCTAGATCTGAGCCTCCCAAACATCCCCCAGGTTGTGGGGGCCTGCTGCACACTCCACAACCTGGTGGAAAGCAAGGGGGAGGCCTTCGTGCAGGGCTGGGCACAGGAGGCTGCAACAGCCTACCCCCAGCCAGCCACTGCCCCAAGCCGCCAGGCCCACCAGGACGGGGTCCGGGTCTGGGAGGCCCTAAGGGAGTACTTTCACCAGGGGGTCCAGTGAGCGACACGCCCCCCGCCCCCCGGCCATCCCTGCACCCCGTCCCAGCATCCACACCTCATCCTCACCAAAAGCACACGAGACACAGGTTTTGGGAAAAATAAAACTGTCATTATTTACAAGAAAAACAAAAATGTCACCTCTTTTTGGCAAATAAATAATAATATTAGGAAAAAGAGCGGATTAATGAAAATAATAACTATGTACAAGTGGGGACATCTCTACAAACTATAACAGGGGGTCAACTATAAATAACTATATACAAGGGTGGGGACAACTATTTACAGGGGGGAGATGTGGGCAGGCTACCCATCGGCCCATCATTCTGGGGTGGGGGTGGAAGGGTGCGATCCCCACCGCGTCCGGCTGGCCGATCCCCCTCTCAGCCGGGGGTCCCCGGCGAGGCTGGCTGGGGGCCGGTAGCATGGGGAGGTATGGCTGAGGTGGGTCCATGGCCCCGGGTGGCTCCTGCTCTGAGGAGCTGGTGGGTGGGACAGCAGGCGGGACATCAGTGGGTGGGGTGGCGGGGAGGGCAGGACAGAGGACATCGGGGGGAGGCAGACGGGCCACCAGTTCCTCAAGGGTATCGGCCACCCGGTTAAAGGTGTCCATGAACTTGTGCCAGGCCTCCCTTCACCACGCGGCCTCCCGCTCCTCGAATTGGAGCCTCCGTTCCATGAGGTCTGCCTGGCGCCAGAGGGCGGCAGCCACCTCTGGGTTGTAGGTGGTGGTGGTGCGGCGGTGTCGTCCCCGGGAGTGGACCCAGACTGGGGCAGGTGGTGTCCCCGACAGCTGGTGCTCCAGTGGTCTGGGGGGGGCTGTCTGGGACGACGGATGGTGCGGCTGCAGAAATAGGGGGAAAGGGGGAAGGGAGGCCATGAATACCCAGCCTTGACCCATGGCCAACCCCCCATCCCCCCAAGGGCCTGTGTGTCCGCCCCATCCATCCCCCATTGGTGCGTGCAGTGATCCTGTGGGTGGCCCCCTCCAGTGGTCCTCCCCTCTCCCCTCCCACCGGGGGGTGGGGCATGGCACTGTCCATGGATGGAGGTGCTGCTGGGCACTGGTGGCTGTGGCACTATCCCTGTGCTGTGGATTGCGTGGGCCATGTCAGGCTGAGGTGTTGTGGGGATGTGGGGGGCCCCCGGTCAAGTGGTGCTCCTGCCCCATGCTCAGGGAGTCTGTGCCCTGTGGGGTACGTACCTGATGGTGCACTGCCAGGCTCCGGAGATGCCCATGAGGCAGACACCCAGCTGGAGCTGCGGGACAGCACGTCCAGCACCAGCTCCCCCTCCTCACTAGACCACTCCGTGGCTGGGGTGGAGGGTCCTGGCTGTAGGCGTGGTGGGGGCAGGGCCGGCCTCTGGTCCTGACCCTGTCTCCGAGGCTGGCTGGGGCTCGTCGGCTCTGGTGTCAAGGGTGGCTGCGGGGGAGGAGGTGCCCCGGGGGCCCAGGATAACGCTGAGCTCCCAGTAATAGGGGCAAGTGGCGGGGGCAGCCCCAGACTGGCTGGCCGAGTCCTGGGCCCAGGCGTAACCCTGCCGCAACTCCTTGACCTTGCTCCTGACATGGTCAGGAGTGTGGGCAGGGTGACCCTGGGCAGCCAGGCCCTCGGCCAGCCAGGCAAACACCTCCGTGTTCCGCCGCTTGCTCCCCATGACATGCAGCACCTCCTCCTCCCCACAGAGCCCCAGCAGGTCTCGGAGCTCAGGGTCTGTCCAGGAGGAGCCCCACTTCCTACCCCGCCGGCTGGAGGCCTGGGAGCCCTGGGATGGCCCGGAGGGGGAGCTCTGGGGGTGCTCGTGAGGCTGGCTGGCTGCCATGATGTCCCTCTGGCAGTGCAGGGACACCACATGGCAGGGCTGCTGCGTGCATGCTGCCAGCTTCCTGCTACAGGGTTTCTGGGTCCCTGTGGCTTCAAGAGCCGCTGAGTGCAGAGATCATAGAGCCCTGCAGGGGCTGGACAGAGCGTCTCAACCCCTCAGCTGATGGCCGCCATGGAGGACTCCACTATTTCAAAGTAGCGGGACGCGGATCGTCTACACACACCCTACTTTGACGTTCAACATCAAAGTAGGGCGCTATTCCCATCAGAAGATGGGAATAGCGATTTCGACGTCTCGCTGCTTAACATCGATTTCAACGTCGAAATAGCACCCGGCGCGTGTAGACGCGACGGGTGCTATTTTGACGTTGTGCTGGCTACTTCGAAGTAGCCGGCTAGTGTTGATGTAGCCATAAAGTATATATTAAAGCGACACTTCCAGCTTGCACAGGAACTGAAGGTATTATTCAGAACAAAAGTATTTTGAAGGTGGAGGAACCTCACAGTGTGAATATCTAATCCATGTTGCTATTTCCCAGATTTTAAAGCAAGGTTCTAAAAGATCATTTTTGTTTATAATGTGCATAAGTTGTATTATGAGGGGCGTTGGTAATGACCCCCCATTTCGGTTGCCTAAGACTTTCTGTTACATAAAAGGTTTTGCAACTTTTTTTTTCCAGACTCTCTAAGACCTCTGTTGTTGCTAGCAAACCTTCAAAATTCAACAGGAAGAAAGCCCTTTGGAAAGAGATGTGCCTTTTTTACCCACCTCATGAAATTAGGTAAGAAGAATTGTTAAAAATGCTGTATTTTTTTTTCTCTCACTTGCATAGCTCGGGAAAATTTTGACAGCAAGCCAAAATAATAGGTGAATGCAAACATTGTAATGAAATGGGCCCATAGTGCTGCCACACTGCCCCAGAAGCTGCAGGCAAAGAAGACCTCTACCCCAAGGTTAGGCATGGGGAAGCAGGGTGAGGGCAGTGGCTTCAGCAGATATAACTGAACATGCTCATTGGCTTGAATGGGTACAAGCCAAGCAGCCAATTGGGGGAGCACATGACTTCCACGCATCCCTCCTTCCCCAGTCTCATGTGTCACCGTTGGCTGCAGGAGTAGCTGTAGCAGTGTGTGGAGAGACAGTCCTCACCCTTCACCCCCTCGATATGCCCCCCTCATCACCCAGACCTGACACCTTGTCCAAGTATCCCATTCCCATCTCACTTTCCCAACTCCCTCAGCAGGGAAATAAAAGGAATTTACCTTAATCCTGTTCCTTTGTGCATATGCATCATGATAGTCCTGAATTCTACTGTCTCATGCCACTTTTTCCATAGAACCCCTGCCTTATTCAGTGCTCAGCCTTGGGCAAATAAAGGAGGAGAATTAAAGTTGTATGGGCACCCAGGAATTCCTAACTTTTGAGAACTTGACTGTGCAATTTAAATAAGCTTGTGGTGTTGCTTTATAGAGAGGGTTAGTTCTTCGGCTAGTGTAATTCAACAGGATATATTGAAGTCAGTAGCACTTTTTGGATTTACACTAGCTGTGGATCTGCCCCTCTGAGCAAGTCAGAACACAAACAAGCCACACACAGTCAACTCTGAAAGCATTTTAGTGAGGAATGAGTTAATCTCCTGTGTAATTATCAGATGGACAAATGTTGGAACATTTCCTACATTCTTCCTCTAGTTTTTCTGTCTGTGCTGAAGTCTCATATAATGTGTCTCTTCTTTGTTAGTTGTTGCTACTTTCCACAGCAAATGAGCCTATATTTCAGATATGGGAGAAATGATCTGTGTCCATGTACAACAATTTGCTGACAGTTGGGGATCTTTGGTTATTTCTACACTAACCTGGAAGATTGACCCACTCAAGGTTGATCATGTGCATCTGGTTGGGATGCATGAGACTGACCTCTCAGGGGTCACAGTTGACCCTGTACTCCTCCTGAGGTGTGAGGAGTAAAGGAGGTTGATGGGAGAAACTATCCCGTCAACCTTCTTCAGTAATGACAGCCAAATAAGCTGAGTGCGGACATGTTTAATCTAGGTACACAATTGCTATAGCTAGAATTCTGTATCTGCAGTTGACTTACTTCACCTGGTGTAGACATAGCCTTTGAGTGAAAAGCTCTGAATCAGTGGTTCTCAGGCCATGGAACACATGTGGCCCAATCAGTATACCAGTGCAGCGCATGTGACTTCCTCATGGCCATACAGGTACAGGTTGCACCTCTCTTATCTGGCACTCTCAGAACGTGACCCAAGCCAGATAAGAGAATTTTCTGAACAAGGGAGAGTCATCTTCTGCTAACCCCCAGCTGGCTCCTCACTTGACAGCCAGGTCCCAGCTTCTGGCTGCCCTGGGGTCCTAGCAGCCACCATCCGCCTTGGCTCCCTGATACCCACAGATCCTGGCAGCCTGTGACTCAATGTAGCTGCCAACCATGGCTCTCTACCACCTCTGGGTCTTGGCAGCTGACAGCAGGCACAGGTTGCTGTGGCCTACAGGCAGTAGGGAGCCCGGGCCAGTGGCTGACAGCAGGCACAGGCTGCCAGGACTTGTGGGCAGCAGGGAACTGTGGCTGGTGGTTGACAGCAGCCGCAGGCTGCTGGGACTGTGGGCAGCAGGGAGCCAGGGCTGGTGGTTGACAGCGGCTGCAGGTTGCCATGATCCATGGGCTCTCAGACGAGGGATGTTGCCAGATAATAGAATTCCGGTTGAGGAGTAAATCCTGTAGTGTGTATATTATGTGGATGCAGCACATATAACGCACATGGGGCTGGATATGTGGCTCCACAATGGTAATGGGTTGAAAACCATTGCTCTGAATAAATATAGTGCAAATCTTATAGGAAAAGAACGTGTCTTAATCTAAGTGTGTAAGATGCAGGGTGCCCTGTGAATTATTCTTTGTATTGCTCTGATTTTCTTTTTGTGCTTTATTTCTTGTAGCATGCTGTCTGCTTTCTTGGTCGCTGGGTTGGAGTAATTGTAGTGTGAGCTTTTTTGTGCTCATTCTGCTAGCACTGACTGACACAACTTTTATAGTTAAGGCAAAAGGCAAGACTGCTGGGCAGTGGAGGTAGGGGCAGCTACCCTGAGCCTGGTGATTTAAAAGAGGACTGGGCCCCTGACTTCTGCTACCTTGGCAGCAGCTGGAGCCCTTTGAATTGCTGGTAGAGCCCTGGAGGCATGCACCATATGGTCCTGACAGCATGGAAGGGCTGGCTGGGGGAGGTTAGCCTCCAGCCCTGTCCTGTCTGCCTAAGGCTATGTCCTGCCAGGGGGCCTGGAGCAAACTGGCAAAGGGACAGAGTTCCCAGCTCCATGGGAGGATGGCTGTGTGATCTCCATGGGAGGATGGCTGTGTGAACTTGGGCAAGTCATTTAATCTCTGCTTTGGTTTTGCTAAATGCAAACAGTATCTTCCTTGCATAAATGTAATGATCCTCAAATAGAAGGCACTATGTGAAAGTAAACTATTAATATTTAATTACTCCTCATGTTTTAAAACATTTGTTCAAAATCTCTGTGTATATTTGCCATGTTTTTCTTAGTGTTTGTAGTACAAAATAAAAAAATACATTTAAAAAAAAAGCTGGCTTTAGGCTTCTGTTTGCAATTGGGGTTTATTTAATTTTTTACTTCAGGCTTTTACTTTATTGTTTATCCCCTCCTTCCATAAGCACCTCTTTGCTATGAAGCACTTTGCCGCAATGGTGCTATGCAAATTAATAAAGATTAATTGTAATAGTGGAGGAGCATAATTACAAAAGGCTCTATATCTGATGGTTTCAAATTGATATTTAGAGCATACCAGCAGATCAACAGATGTGGAGCTAAATGAGTGACTTGGAACATAAGGCAGCAGAATGTCAGAAAAGTATGCTGGGCCATGATTATTAATGGACTTTTAATTAATGGGTATATCAGGCAAACCTGTTGTTATCACATGTCTGGTTGGATTTGGTTTCTCTTAGGAGCTGGAATTAGTACTAGTTCACATCTTTTTAAGACTAAATATTTTGTGTTTGTCTCTGGCCATCTCTCTCTGTCTCTCTGCGTGCAGGAGGTCACTTTAATTGTGATGAGCAAAAGAAGACTATGACCAAATGTCTAGACAGGGATCTGAGCTAAGGCACTGTATCTGAACATGTCAGAACTTTAAAATGGTCAAATCTGAGTTATGATCTGAGCTTCTCAGCTCTGAATCTTTATGCCTTCTCCCTTTGAGAGAACTAGCCAAAGCCCATCATATGAGTGCCCTCCAAACTCTGAAATGTTATAATCCAGATCTGAGCTTGCAGCCTGGCCCATCAAAGAAAGCTAGGCATGTGTAGCAAAAACGGGCTGGATAATTTAATGCAATAAGAATAAGTACATTGAAAGGCGATGACTGCAACGGGTGTAATAAATGAGTTGAAGCCACACTAGACACTGTCTAGAAAAGGAGGAGAGTGAGGGCTTTAGGTAAAAAGCAAGAAGTTGATCAGTCAAAACGGGGCAGCTATCATGGGCCTTTTGCTGACGTTTCTCATGGTCTCAGAGAGCAGTAAATGAGGCAGTCAGAGATCATGTGCTATTTCAAAACAGGAGTAAGTTTTAAAGTTTGTATCCTTCCCTGTCTGAGAGGCAGGAGGCTGTTGCAGCCTGTGTAAGATTGATAGACGTGTCATCTATAATTCAACCTCTCTAGCCTGCAAAGCTCTAGGAAGCTACACAGTGAGACATCTGCCAGCTAAGGGCAAATGAACAATCTGGCCTTCTGCCTCTGTCAGTCTAGCTGCTGTATCTTGAGTCACATCTATACTTAGAGGAGATCAACGCTCTGCAGGTTGATTTTTCCAGGGTTCAATTTAGTGTGTATAGGAGGGACACATTAAGTCAAATGTTAGGCGTGTTCCTATCAACCCTGGTGCGTCTCGCAGTTGGGAGGAGTAAGGTAAGTTGATGGGAGAGTTTTTTCCCATTGACCTCCTGCTGTGGGTTGGTAAGGAAAATTGATCTAAGCTATGTCGACTCCAGATATATGATTATTGTATCTGGAATGGTGTACCTTAAGTCAACTTTCTCCCCTCGCATGGACCTACTCTTACATTTGGAATCTCCAGCAGATTAATGGTCATAGCAGGGAAAGATTCAGAACATAACAACAGCCACACTGGGTCACACCAAAGGTCCATCCAACCCAGTATCCTGTCTGCCAACAGTGGTCAATACCAGGTGCCCCAGAGGGAGTGGACCGAACAGATAATGATCAAGTGATCTCTCTCTTCTGCCATCCATCTCCAGCTTCTGACAAACAAAGGCTGAAGACACCATTCCTTACCCATCCTGGCTAATAGCCATTAATGGACCTAATTTCCATAAATTTATCTAGCTCTCTCTAGTCCTAGCCTTCACAGCCTCCTCTGGCAAGGAGTCCCACAGGTTCACTGTGCACTGTGTGAAGAAGAACTTCCTTTTATTTGTTTTAAACCTGCTGACGATTAATTTCATTTGGTGTCCCCTAGTTCTTATATTATGGGAACAAGGAAGTAATTTTTTCTTGTTCCCTTTCTGCACACCACTCATAATTTTATATACCTCTATCATATCCTCCCTTAGTCTCCTCTCTTCTAAGCTGAAAAGTCCTAGTCTCTTTAATCTCTCTTCCTATTCGACCTGTTCCAAACCCCTAATTATTTTAGTTGCCCTTTTTTTCTGAACCATTTCTAATATCAATATGTCTTTTTTGAGATGAGGGGACCCCAACTGTATGCAGTATTCAAGATGAGGGCATTCTGTGGTTTTATACAAGGGCAATAAAATATTCTCTGTCTTATTCTCTATTCCTTTCTTAAATGATTCCTTACATCCTGTTTGCTTTTTTGACTGCTGCTGCACACTTCAGGTATATGGGGAGTCCATAAGAACTTAAAAACACTTAAGGTCAGCTCATCAGCTCATGTAGATTGGCACAGCCACATTGACTCTTGCCAGCTGGTTCTGGGCTTTATTTACAATATATTTCACATCTGTGATAATCAGTATTGCATGATGTATTCTGTGGAGTGCATCCTTTATCCATTGAATGTGCTTTCAATGTAATGTTTTATATTCCACAGCATAGGTGTTTGTTGTTTAGTATTTTTGCAATGCCACTGACACCAAAAGAAACTTCTTTGGCTAATTTCTCAGGAATTGGAGATTGTCAATGAACCACATCTGTGGAAATTTACGAACTTTTTTGGTACATCTAATGCAAAGGGGATATTTTTGCAATAATCCAAAGTGGGAACCATTGCAATGACATTCAGTCCAGCAACAATGCTAGGTATCTTCCGGCAAGGTAAATAACCTCTCTTTGCAAGTAACTCAAACTATTCCTTTTTGCCCCATGGTTGTTTCCCTTCCATTAGTTCACTTAGTTAATGTAAGAGGTGGCTCTCAAAGCCACTCTTGTTTCATTTCAGGATCCCTTCCTTCCCTGTCCCTTAGTTCAGTTTCTCTAATATCCAATAAATGTAGAAAGATTTGTCTTGGCTGGCTCATCTTCAGTTGTCTAAATACCTGTGTTTCGTCAGTGACATCCATCCATCCTTTCTCTTGTCTCATCCACTGAAGGTGCTACATGTGTACAAAGAGCATTCTTGCATATTGAAGCTACACGTGTGGCAAATGGCTCACCCTCATGTTATATTCTTATCCTACCGTGCTGCTTCTGGTGAGTGGAAACAATGGATTTTATACTGGTGGCATTTGGCTGTCTTGCTGGTATCGTTCTTGTTCTCATTTGGGGAGCTTAATAATGATCATGTGTAATTGCTGGGGGGTGGATATTTGCATCTGCGGTATTTGGCTTGCTCTGCTTTTATCCCTTCCCCTAGGTCCCTTTTTGTCTTTGTTATCTAGTTCTCCTGGCTGTTCCTGAGAATCTGTTTCATTTGTATGCTGGAGTTACCAAAGACATGTGCATGACTATTTAGGGAGGTTAATGATGCTATAAAAAGGACACAGGGAGAAGAAAAGGGATTAAAACTGCCCTCCTGAAGGAAATGCAGCTGGTATAACAAGAGGCAGTGTTTTGTTGTTGTTTCGTTCATTGTTCAGTGTTGCTGAAAGGTTTTGCTCACATCTGAGCCTAGCACTGTGCCTTTCCCCTTTAGTAGATCATCATCCTTTTCTATATTAACTAATAGGCCAAATGGTTGACTTTGCATAAATTTCCTGTCAACCTGATCAACTTCATCCCCCAGAGGATGACAGATTCTGGCAAGTATCGAAGAGGTAGCTGTGTTAGTCTGTATCTACAAAAATGATGAGAAGTCCTGTGGCACCTCATAGACTCACAGGTTTACTAGATGCATCTGACGAAGTGGGTCTTTGCCCATAAAAGCTTATGCTCCAATAAATCTGTTCGTTTATAAGGTGCCACAGGACTTCTTAATCATTCATTTTTGTCATATTTACTTAAATGCTTCTTAACCCAATACCAAGGAAAAGGTTTCTTCTGACCTTCACCTGCCTGACAAGTTAGGGGCAGGGCTCTGGATGCTGCCAGCACCCTAGGCAGTATGTACTCTGCTTTGTAAAAATTAAAGTTCACAGCAAAGCAAAGAGTTATGCAAGGTGTGTTTGCCATGGGCTATATTCTATCCTTGACCTGGACCTGCAGGAATCAATGTGAGTGCCACTCCATCAAGAACAGTATAATGATCTAGGATGGAAAAGAATGTGTATTGTCGGAAGTTTAAAGCAAGTGGATACCCAATTTAACCCTGACGTACCTGCTAATGTAGGTGTCTATTTGTCTGCTGGTTTGTAGCGTACCTAAATGAGTCAGGTAGGTTACTATCTCACCATCTTTGGCCAATGAAGAGAATCTCCTTCCTCTTGGGAGTAGATATCCAATCCGTCTTCAACACCTTATCAGGTCCTAATTTTGAACGTAAAATAAATTGACCTCAAAATGTCCCAACGCATCTTGGCTGAGTATTTAGTGATCGTTATCCTAGAAAAAATGGTATGTTTTCCCTTAATGGACTGTTCAGTGTCCATGTGGAGGATGGCTACTCTATGCCACTGTAGCCGTGTCTACACATGTACGCTATTTCGAAGTAGCGGCGCCAACTTCGAAATAGCGCCCGTCACGGCTACACGTGTTGGACACTATTTTGAAGTTGAAATCGACGTTAGGCGGCGAGACGTCGAAGTCGCTAACCCCATTAGGGGATGGGAATAGCACCCTACTTCGACTTTCAACGTCGAAGTAGGGAACGTGTAGACGATCCACGTCCCGCAACATCGAAATAGCGGGGTCCTCCATGGCAGCCATCAGCTGGGGGGTTGAGAGACGCTCTCTCTCCAGCCCTTGCGGGGCTCTATGGTCACCATGTGCAGCAGCCCGTAGGCCAGGGCTTCTGGCTGCTGCTGCTGCAGCTGGGGATCCATGCTGCATGTACAGGGTCTGCAACTAGTTGTCGGCTCTGTGTATCTTGCGCTGTTTAGTGAAAGTGTGTCTGGGAGGGGCCCTTTAAGGGAGTGACTTGCTGTTGAGTCTGCCTGTGACCCTGTCTGCAGCTGTGCCTGGCACCCTTATTTCGATGTGTGCTACTTTGGCGTGTAGACGTTCCCTCGCAGCGCCTATTTCGATGTGGTGCTGCGCAATGTTGATGTTGAACATCGACGTTGCCAGCCCTGGAGGACGTGTAGACGTTATTCATCGAAATAGCCTATTTCGATGTCGCCACATTGAAATAGGCTACTTCGATGTAGGGTTCACGTGTAGACGTAGCCTGTATGTTACCTGTTGTAAATCCATTTCTATGAAGATCAGTGTGTTCTGCCCATCTGGTGGAGTTCATTTCATAACGGGATGTTTGATCTGGTTGTTGTTTACTATATAAACAGAACTGTGCCATGTGTGTTTCAGAGTGTATTATGCATTGCTTGGGACCTCAAAATGGCAGTGCAATGTGATGCATTTCCCGTTGCTGCATTTTTTGCTTGCAAATCAGAAAATCCCCTTTCCATCATTTAGATTTTATTACCCGTGATTTTTCTTTACATCAATCTTTGAACACAGACTGAAGCCTTGGTGAGCAGTTCCATGTGCAGAGATCCTTTTTTTAATGTGATTTTTGTCTTTAAATCCTCTACCCTGACAGGCAAACATAAAATTTTATCTGTCAAAAACAATGCTCTCCTCCAAGGAGCTATGAAGTTTCAAATTCAGAAGCAAAGACTGAAAGAAAACCAAAGCAGAGGTGGGAATCAGAGTCATTTTAGCCCAATTCTTTGCCCTGTCAGCTGTTGGTTGCCATGATTTGAATGTCATTAGTGGAACAACATTGCCAGAGCATTTGATACCAAAAGACTTTTCCTCTGTGTGCCAAATCTGCAAAGAATTTAAAAAAGAAAGGTATTCTTGCTCTGGTCATTCTGCCTTGGCAATTATGTTTCAGCTGCACTTCTGTGCTAACTCAACCACACAGCGATAAATAAGAATGCCCCCAAAACAGTGCTAATTGCTTGTGTCAAAAAGGAGAACCATTCCAGTGGCTTCAAGTATATTGTAAACATCAGAAAACTGGAACCATTTATTTTATTTTTTTTTCCTCTTGATATTACTGGAAGGATAAATATAAAAAGTGATAGGGGGTGCTATTTCATGCCAGTTTGGTGTTGTCATTTTTTCAGGCTATAAACAATAAATTAAGTCAGAAGACATTAACTCTAAGCACGGGCTATAGGAGTGCTATTTTTAAATATCCCATGAAGAATTATTCTTCCTCACACTCTACAAAAAAAAATCTGAGTCACCTCTCTACATAGCTTGACTCTGGGTGCATTTTAACTCTTTGTTGCAGTTACTTGACGGACTGTCTGCTCTTGCTAAGGTGGCATACCTCATTTGGCCCATGATAACTTTGTTTTGATTATTCTGTATCTCTCTGAGGATCCAGGGGAATTCCCTTTGAATGCAAGCTGCAGGAAATGTCAAACTTCCACACAACAGACTTCATGCTTGTAGTTTACCTACATAGAACTATTTAAAAGTAGTGCTTCAACATTTTCCTGAGCCAGTCTGCATTTGGTCTGGCTTGAAAACCACTTCTTCTGGTGTCAAATCCTTTATTCCAATGAGACATTTAGGGCTAAATTGTGCCTCTAAAGACAGTGGGATTGCATAAGTATAACTGAGGCCAAAACTGAGCCCATAATTTTTCAAAACCAGATTAATGCCATGTGGAAAATGGATCATATTGACTTTCCTTTGGTGAAATGAACTTTGTGCAATTCTTGGGTAAGTTATTTGAAAGACAGATTTGGCTGAAACTTCACTAGTTCTCAATCGGTTCCCTTTTCAGAATGATGGTTTTCCCTTAGGGTAGATCAGACTGTCAAAGGGAAACAGCTTTCTACCAGTGATGGTATAAACCCACTAAGATTCATCGTGCCAGCTTCAATTCTGGACACCAATGAGGCATGTGGCCCCATTGTGCTGAAATCACAAGGACTTAAGCACACACTTAAGTCATTTCCTGAACATGGCAACTTGTCTTATATTTTATGGGATTTCCTTATTTGGTGGCTAATATCCTGTAATTGATATCCAGCAAGAAACTACTAAGCAACATTGCATCAGATTAAGAGTAAGTTTCCCAGCACTAAGCATGCAAAGGGTTATATAGGGCAACAGAAATGTGAGTGTTGACCCAGGAAAGGAGAATAAAACTTTGCCCTTTATTAATCATACTCATCTTATTTTCTTGTAGGGTGTCACCTAAGTATATGCTGCTATACATCTACATAGTAAGTGCATTTTTCTTGGAGTTAAATTAGAGCTGATAAAATAACATCCAAGGACTCTCTCAAGGCCCATCAGATAGCTAAGAGGCACTCAATGAACTGTTCATTCATATTGGGTGAAGATGTTTAAAAGGAAGTCTTGAGATTTCCAAGTGTGAAGTTTGTTCATGGCCACAGTTGTATGCTGCTGGGGTGTACGAACCGTGGTTTTGTAACACAGGGCCTGGTTCCCCCTGAGCCAAAGGCAGGCCAGGACCACATGTCCCTGAAGCAGCACAATACAGAAGAAGACTGTAGCATAAAGCATTGCTAAAGTCCTTTCAGCAGTACTGGTGTTACCCTACAGCCTTCCAAAACAGTGAGCTCCCCAGTGGATGTGGGCTGGCAATGCATCTGCATTGCCTACCTACTGCATGCTAGGAAGAAAAGCTGAGGGCAGCTTTAAATAGCTTCTGTGGTCTCACGGAGGATGTAGATGCTGCAAAACAGATAACCTGAGGAGTCAACCAACAGCTCACCATAAAGGTAGTTTTGCCCCTAGGTACGTGTAACCCTTCCTACCCATAAATTTTTAAATTAAACAATGCACAGCATTTATATATACAATTAATGGTAAGGGGAAGATTATGTGTTAGGGGTTTGAAGTCCAGGACTCCAGCCTGGTCCCTTCTTCTCTCTTAGGTTATCATCACTATCATTATTTCTTTGAATTTCCTTTTATTATGAGTCTAAGCAAATAAACATTTTCAAAAAGGCAAAGATTTTATTTATGTTAGAATAATGCCTACGAGACCAAGTCATGGACCAGGATCAAGTGTCACCTAGCAATGACGCTTATCTGTGTTTTGTTTCACCTCCTGAAGGATTTTGAGATGGCTTTCTCAGTCATTGAAACATAAGCTTCATGTTGTTGGGAGTTCCTCTTCCAAATGCAGCTGCTCCTTCTGTCCCTTCAGAGTCAAGGAAAATATCAGTGTAAGTTATACATCTGTTTTCTCACAGCACAAAGCACCTCAAACCAGCAAAGCATTTGAAGGCTTTGGCTGGGCAGCTCAAAGCGCTGTAACATGTTATAAATCTTTTCGGAGTCAGATACCAGGTGGTGGTGTAAATCAGTGTAGCTTCATGGACTTCACCAGAAACCTAGGGAATGGAATTACGCTGATTGTCCCTAGCTGAGACTCTGCCCCTCAGTTTTCACTAGTCTTCACAATTTTGGATTAGTTTTAACTTTTACCTTCCAGATGCATTTGTACATATCCATCCTTCCCAACTAAAGATCAATCATCTCCTATAGCATGTGCCTTTTGTGTTCTTTATCCATTCTGCCGGCTGCATAGGAGCCACGTCTTACTCTTAAGCAATATTTTGGCAGAGGGTTACAGTGACCATGTGTATGACTGTAAATATTAGAGAGAGCTGCCAGTGAAACAAGTTCAGGAGCATGCTGCAATAAATGCTTCCCTGGGATTTCTAAAAGAATTCCTAACTCCCAGTCAGACAGCTTGTTAATTGGTTTAAATGGGATAGTTGCTTTCTCTGATATCAAAATGGAGTCTGGCTCCACCTTAACTTGTTTGGGCACCTTCCCTGTTCGGCAAAACACGTGCTTTCCCATAACAGGGGTCTTGGGAAACTTGTAGTCGGGCACCAGAAGGTCTAGAGACAGAAGGGAGAATCCTGCATCCAGCAATTGCCTCCAAATCGGCAGATTTTGAGGGGCCAGCTGCTTCACAATAAGATGTCAGGGAGCCTCGAGGGATAAAAGCCATCAGAAGTCCTAGGCTTACGTCTGCTTCAGACATGACATGGAAAAATGAGGGTAAATCCATCAGGAGCTCAAAGGCTGAATCTGTTGAAATTATTTATTATAAATAAATTACTTTAATTCAGCTTCTTTTTTTCTCTGCACACAGAGTGATCCTGATTTCTGCAGCTTGTTCAGTATTCCTAAGTAATCACCAAATAAAGTGGATTAGCAATTTGTTTGCTTCGGCCCAGATCCTCCAAGGCATTCAGGCAACTATCTCCCATTGAAAGGTAGGAATCTGGAGACCTTTTGGAATCTGGGCCCTTCTCGATTATTATTCACTGCCCCTGCCATGTGTGGTGCTGATGGTGCTCCTTAACTTGGAGACTGAAACTTAGTAAAGAGGAGACTAACGATTAAGAAATGACAAACTAAGAAATAAAGTTAGTAAACTCTTTTTCGTAAACTTTTTGCCATGTGAACATGGGCATTCCTGTACAGAACAGCCATAATGAATAGGCACCCATGTGTCAGAACTGAACAGCTGTTTGTCATTTGACTGAACACATATAAATACTGTTCTGAATTCTACAAATCCATACACTTGTGAGTAACTTGATTGAGCTCAGTTGGATCACTGTCATTCTCAATGTGTTCAGGACTGGGACCACAGTGTTCATCCCAGTGATGGGAAAAGTATTGTCATTATCACTGGCTTTTTCATGTCATTTCTTTCTTATTAAGGAAAGCTTCTCACACAGCTTTACCACATCAAGAAGGCCAATAACCTCCAAATCATAAGTCCAATATATATACTTCCTTGCTTGTGAAAAGAAATGTCAAAGTCCCTGAAGGATTGAAAGCTTATTTGCACCTGTAATATCACTGTTACCGTACATGCTGTTCTGCTTTTTTCTGTGTTTAAGTCTTTTAATAACACTGGTCTCATTATTCTCTGTTGCCTGGGGTCTCCCAGTAGAAATATTTTATTTACGAAAAAGTTCCTAGTGTTTAGTCTGTGCATCTTGCCTCGAGGTATAAACAGGCAGCTAATGGAGACTCAACATCATTACCATGGCCTGTGTTTTTAGGCACTTGAAACACATGATTTGCACGCTATGCACTGCTGATTTACTTGGAGGTTCCAATAGTGGTCAGTCATCAATCATTCAGCGACACAAAATTACCAGTTCCGAAACTGAAGGTAAAATCTTTCTCTAAATATCAGGGGAAAGCATTTTATCTTAACCAGCAAACTCTGTATTTTAGCATATTTCTTAAAATAGTGCATGGTGAAGAAAATAGTGCAGTTTCTAACACCCCGCATTGAGCTTTTTGTAATGTGTTTGGAAATGATACCTGAAATTGAGGTGTCATCAGACACAGGAAAAACATAGGATGGTTGACTGCATTAAAAACAGGAGAACAGTGTTGGTGAGTGTGTAGGTAGGCAACTACTTACAAGCCAACCTGAATTGCCAGGCCTGTTGCCAATGCAAAATGTGTGTGTGTGCGTGTGCGTGCGCGCACGCGCACACACGCACGCACGCACATACACCTACAAACATATGTATACACTTGTACGTATGCCACAATTTAAAAAACAAGCAGTTCTGTAGCATCTTGTAGACATTTGTTCATCTTGAAGGTTCTACAAGGCTGCTTGTGTTTTTGAAGCTACAGACTAACATGGCTAAGTGATGCCTCACTCTTGCACGCCTGGGTGACAGACCTGTTCTTTCCAACTGACAGCTGCCTAGCCTCAGGGAAGTTCTCACTAGCAACCACATGCCACAGCAAAGAGGTACTAATCCTGGAACTTTTCCTTGCAACAAACCCCTTTGCCAACTCTGTCCACATATTTGCACTGGAGACACCATCACTGGACCTAACCACATGAGTTACATGGTCAGGGGCTCTTATTCCTGCACATCCACTAATGTGATTTTTGCCATCATTTGCCGGCAGTGCTCCTCTGCCATGTATGTTGGACAAACTGCACAATAACTTCACCAAAGAATGAATGGACACAAATCAGACATTAGGAATCTGAATACATATAAACCTGTAAGTGAGCATTTCAATTTAGCAGGTCAGAGTGTTCAGCACTTAATGGGGTGTATTCTAAAGCAAAGAGACTTTAACACCAGATTACAAAGGGAAACATCTGAATTGGAATTCATTCTCAAGCTTGATACTTATCAGGTCAGACTAAAGAAAGATATCAATTACCTTACGCATTACAAGGACAATTTCCCCACCTTTGATATTCACAGTGACCTCAGGCAGCCCACTTAACTTAACAGACATTTGCAGAGGAATTTTAATTCTCCCTTTCCCAGTTCAGTTCCTTCTGTCCTGTCTAGCTGATCTGTCAGTTTTTATTTCATTTTTTTAGCTTTCTGTAAATTCTCTTCGTCTGTTACCATTATGAGGATTCTCCAGATCTGAACTGGGTCAGTCCTATGAAAGCCTAATAAATTATATAGTTAGTTAGTCTTTAAGGTGCTACTGGACTGCTCTTTAGCTTTGTGATGGCTACCCCTCTGGGAAAATTTTAAAAAGTTAGGCAATCTGTTCCTAATGAATTTCCTTGGTGTTGGATGTCCACTGAGTTCCTTCGAAAGTCTAAGCCCAAATTAATACTGAAGCTTTACACTTACATAACACCTGTCATCCAAGAATGTCAGCATGCTGTAACAGCAAGGAGCCTGGTGGCTCTGTAAAGACTAACACATTTATTAGGATGTTGGGGCATAAGATATTGTGAGATACAACTCACTTCCTCAGATGGTGAAGAGAAAAGAAAGGAAAAAAGGAAGGGATAGGAAGATGGGTGAGTGACATCATTGCTAATTAAATCAGAGTGGATGAGAAGGTGAGTGTACCTGAATAGGAAATTACCTATTGTAATGTGAAAACCACTCTTTCTGTTTACACCTTGTTTCAGGGTGTTAAATTTGCATATGAATTCTAGCTCAAGAATTTCTCCTTGCAGTCTGCTTTGGAAGCTTTTTTTGCCTGAGAGTGGCAACTTGCAAGTCAGAAATTGTGTGTCCAGGAATGCTAAAGTGCCCCCCCTCCACCCCACTCTGGTTTTTGTATGTTGTTCTGTATGTCTGATTTGTGACCATTTATTCTTTTGCATAGAGACAATCCAGTTTGTCCAATGTACGTGGCAGAAGGGCACTGATGGCACGTGATGACATATATTAAATGCCAGTACTACCTCATGATAACTCTGATAATTATATCCATTTCACAGAGGAAAACTGGAAGCCAAAGTAGGTTGAATAGTTTGCTTAAGGTCACACAAGATGTCTGGGGATCTTAAGGTCTCCTTTCCCTCAGGTTTGTACAACAACAACAAACTTTTCCTCCAAGACTTAAAGAAATGCCCATTTGGCCCAGCCAGTGGCTCAGAAGATGTTCACATCCATGGAGGTGTAGGAGGCCTTTTTAGTTCTTCCATGTTTCTGAGTCAGCAAGAGTAATAACATTGCATAGCATGAATTAGGGAGAAGTTTTTTTTCTGGTTATCTTGTTGGCTGATGAGAAAGAACTATCTTCTCAACCTAATCAAAGACTATTAGAAGGATATGAAGATATTCAGGTAAGTGACGTTTTTGTTTGTATTTGGTACATTTTTTTCCGCGGTCACGAAAGGGGTGGTTGCACTAGCTAATAGCAGGCTCAGTATTCCAGCCAGGCCTCTTGATGGGGGGGAGGGCGAAGACGGAAGTTGCCCAGGGCCTGGAGTTTCAAAGTTGCCTGGAGCTTCAAAGTAGCAGTGGTGGTGGCTGGTACTCTGGGCCACTTTGAAATGCCCCAGCTGCAGGTGGCTGTCAGAGAGTACAGGGTGGCCAGAGCAGAACTTCAGTCCGGGTGGTACTGAGGACTGACTGCTCTTGACTCTTCCCCTTCCATGGCACAGAGAAGGCCCCACTGCAACCTTGCCCTTGTGCTTGTGGTAGCTGTCAGTGCCACTGGTGCCAGCTCTTCCACACAGCTGTCAGATAATGCACCTGAGTCCTGGCCTACTAACTCCATCCTACCAAGATTTCTCCTAAACGATGTGTGCCGTTTGTTGTAAGTAATGTTGACATGGCTTTGTGATTAAGTTTACAGGAGGGGGAAATGATTTCTTTCGTGAATTTGCAGGATAGTCCTTGTGAATTTGGAAACAGTTCTCTGTCCTTAACTCCCAAGATGATGAAGCACAGATAGAAAGATTGGAGGCATCCCCATAGGCCCCATCAGAGAGTTGGTGGGGCCCGAGGCAGTACAATGACAGTGGGGCCCAGGGTGGCACACTGAGGGTGGGGCCTTGCCAGTGGGCAGTGGATGTGTGGCACCCAAGGAAACCAGCTTTCTCTCCTTGCTGTAAGACCAGGCCTGAATCCCCACACTGTCTTGAGTAGTATAACCCACTTCTTAGGGTACCTCCTAATTCTTTTTTCGTAAGGGTTGTTAGACCCTCATCCATGAGCAACGATTTTCACTCACTGCTAGGATGGGGCTAAACGAAAACCATGGATTTAAAGACATAGAAATGCATGCTCAAGTTAGATACAGCTCAACGGGCTTGAGAGTTTTGTCATGGATTTTAATGGATGACCAAACTTGTAATGCTACAATAGGCCAAACCAAACCCTGGATCCAGATATCCCTCTCCATGGGGAAATTTGAGATCCAGATTGAAACTTTGCTTCTTAGGTCCATTTCTGGTCACTGATGATTTGGGTTAGACTTGAACGCAGTTAAAGCGCTTAATGTACTTAACTGTCTCTCAGCCACTCTAGCGCAGTTCCTCACGTCATTTGCCCCCCAGACCTTTGTCTTTTCACTTGCTCTTTCCTTTCCCCTGTGTTTCCATTTAGCCAATCCTCACCCAATTACATCCACCACCATGGGACTAACATGACTTCTGCTGCCACCACATTTTTCATTCTGCTTGTGTATCAGATCTTATTCCTCCACCTTGTGTCTATCTTGTCTAGTTAGACCAGTGGTTCTTAACCTGGGGTGCATGCAATTCTGGGGGTGGTAGACATGCCAGATTTTTTTAGAAGGTAAATCATCAAAAACACACATTAAGCGCAGGCAGGTAAGTGCAACTACTTTGTTTCATCAAACTTATGTATTTATTAACATTATACATTTTTAAACAATTACTGTAATATTCAAACAAAAATATTTGTATTCAGTTGGCTGCTAACTGTTAGCACGTCGGTTACAGTTTACTTCAACAGCAAAACTCTGCAACTTCTCTGGGTAGTACTTGCATATTTTTGTATGCCTATTGTACTATTATTTGTGTTGAGTAATACATAAAATATGTTTATGTTATATTCAATATACATTTAAAAGTTGATAGGAACCCCAATCTCCATTTTTGGTTTTTGGTAAGGGGTGTGAGAACATATGTTGAGACCTAAAGGAGTGCAGGCTGCAGTAAAGATCAAGAACCACTGATTTAGATGAAAGCTCTTCAGAGCAGGGGGCATCTATTACTATGTGTTTGTACATAAGAGGCCCTGATCATTGTTGGTCCCTTGGCAATACTGCAATACATACGATTATTAATAATCACTTTAAGCTCCTGTGTAAGTCAGTCTTTATTCAGTAAGGGACTCAAACATGTACTTAACTTTAAAGCAGCAGGACTTACACGAACACTTAAGTGTTCTGCTGAATCAGAGTCTAAAAGCATAAAATATTTTAATTGTGTCCCCAAGCCATTCAGTCTCCCAGCAAACACTTTAATTTGCAAGCTAAATCTAGTTTAAGCCCTAGTCTGAGGAAGTACATGGAAACATGTCAGCACCTTGATCTCTGGGTATTTGTAAACCTAGATTAAAGATGAAAAACTACAGATTGCAAGAACTGCAGCATACTTGCATGGAGCCTGCTTAATGTAGTCATGAAAGCACTTTTTTAATCTTTCAAGCTATTATTTTCTCTTCTGTGGTGTATCTGTGTATAAAAAACAAAACGCAACAGCTTAATTTTTTCTCCTCTGTTTCTTTTTCTTTTATAACCTTTTATAGAGTTTTTCAAATTAAATTTGGTAATTGACATGGACAAGTTTCTTTAACTCAAATTTTAGCTTATCTTAGAATGTATAATCTGTTTCATAGTCATTACTGTGGTTAAGTGGTTTCATGACAGGAGACTCAGGACTCTAATTTAATAAATCATCTTGCACAGTCAGTTTTAGGCATGATAGAACAAAAGCATAATAAAATTTTTGGTTCACAGTAAAGGATTATCCAGAAGTTCTGCACAGTGCCGTAAAGGTTTGGGAAAGAATGGCTTCTAAGGCTCACTTTCTTCCATGTGAATAAATAATACACTCGTGCCAATTAAAAATCATTTACTGATAACCTGCTGCTCTGTTTGTAGTGCAGGAAGCATTTGGCTAGCTTGATGTAAAGTTTGGTTAATCTGTGCAGATGTACCAGAGGGAGGACAAAAATAAAGCCCCTGACTGCCTGCCTAGGTACATGCTGACTTGTGAGCTCAGAGTACTTCACAATCGCAGATAAACCCAATTAATATTTGTCAGATTCAAAACACTTTAAAAAATTGGGCTGTCAGTTAATCACAGTTAACTCATGCAATAGACTCAAAAATTGTAATTAAAATTAATTGTGATTAATTGCAGGTTTAAACACACTGTTAAAGAATATAATACTAATGGAAATGTACTAAATATTTAGATATTTTTCTGCATTTTCGAATGTATTGATTAAAACCTAATACAAAGTGTACATTGCTCACTTTGTTTTCGCTTACCAATATCTGCACTATAAAATCAATAAAAGAAATAGTTTTTTCAATTCACTTCATACAAGTACTGTATCACGAAAGTGCAGTTTACATTTGTAGACCTTATTTTTGCACTGGAAAACAAAATAATGTGAAATTTCAGAGCCTATGGGCTTGTCTACACTTGCCCCCAACTTCGAAGGGGGTGTGTTAATCAGGGTGATGGGAGGTTACTAATGAAGCGCTGCAGTAAATACACAGCTAGTTCTCCCCCGCGGCAACTTCAAAGTGCCTTTACTCCTCAAAATTTGGGGGGTAAAGACACTTGGAAGTAGCACGGGCACTTTGAAGTGCCCGTGGCTACATGCATGCCAGCACTTCAAAGTTTGCTGCAAGGGAGAATTAGCCTAATGAAGTGTTGCGTATTCACTGCAGCACTTCATTAGTAATCTCCGATCACCCTGATTAACATGCCCCCTTCGAAGCTGGCGGTAAGTGTAGACCCAGCCTACAAGTCCACTCAGTCCTACTTCTTGTTCAGCCAATCGCTAAGGCAAATAATTTTGTTTATATTTACAGAAGATAATGCTGCCTGTTCCTTATTTATAATTTCACTTGAAAGTGAGAGCAGGCATTCACAGAACACATTTATAGCTGGCACTGCAAAATGTTTACATATCAGATATGCTAAATATTCATGCTTCAGCCACCATTCCAGAGGAGATGCTTCCATGTTGATGATGCCCCTTAAAAAATGCATTAATTAAATTTGTAATTGAATTTCTTGGAAGAGAAGTGTGTGTTTTTCTGCTCAGTTTTACCCACTTTCTGCCATATGTTTCATATTATAGAAGTCTCAGGTGATGTCCCATCTCATGTTGTTAATGGAACATGCTTTCAGAAGTCTTGAAAAAGCAACATTCCAATGCAGAAACTACAGAACCCAAACCACCAAAGAAGGAAGAAAATAAATCTTTTGCTGCTCATACGTCAGTCCACATTGCTTTGGGTCATTATCAAGCAGAACCTGTCATCAGCTTGAATTTGGATTTAATCTGTCTGATAGCATCCAGGATATACACTTCAACACACTTAAAATGATTTTCTCCTACCAAGGGCACTCCATGAGGGAAGTAGATTACACCATGGAACCTTATTCAAAATAGAAATAAAATCTACTCTGATGACTCACTACTAGTTGTCTCCTACAACCAACTGGACCCCATACCGGTTATCATCAAACAATTATAATTCATACTTGATGGGGACTCTACCCAGAAGGAAATCTTTACTGAATCTCCTCTTCTGGACTTTAAACAACTCTGCAGCCTCTCCAAGCTCATTATCAGAAGCAATCTCTGCACAGGCCAGGACACACACAACTCAAAGTGGTGTCAGACCTTGCTAGGATAACAGATGCAAAACCTGTACCTATATCTTTATCTAGGGGAGAACACCTTTCAAGATTCATAGGTGCTACACGTGCCCATCAAAAGATGTTGAAATACCTCTAGGGCACCAATTGCCACAATAACATCTGTATGGATGAAACCACAGTCCTTGCACACTCAAACTCATGGAGAAAAATAAGACAAAACCACCTGTGGGTTAACACTTTTTTCACAAAGCAGTAACTCCATATCTTACCTTTTAGTTTTAAAAGGAAGCCTGCACACAACCATCAAAAGATGAGCCTTAGAGCTTCCATTCATAGGATAGGTAGATACTAAAAAGCAATCTATAACCTGCTTAAACTGCATTCGCCCCTTCCCCAATGACTGCAGAGATGTTAACACGCCATTTTAGCTTGAATGGCACCTTGAACCAAGTGTTTACTACTGGTGCTAAACAATCTTTTCCATCTTGTATTTAACCGTGACACTTTGAGTACATTTCCCAGACCCAAAGAAGAGCTTTGTATAAGCTCAAAAGCTTATCTTTCTCAACAAGAGACAGCAATCCAATAAAAGGTATTACCTCATCTACCTTGTTTTTGTGTCCCTTTGGCACAGTTAACAAGACTTGTTTATTCAAAGCAGTAAATACAGTGTCCATCAAATGTTACCCAAAATACTTAATGAGCCAAAATAAAACAAGAGGCAGTTGACTATTACTCACCTCCAATTCTTCAGTGATTATCTTCAGAAGAAAATTTCTATCAGAGCTGGAATTTTAAAATAACAATCACCAGAAGAGGTCTGCAGGTGAAAAAAACTGCAGCACATGTGCATTCTGACTGTCATTTGACCCACACTCAAGCATGTAAATCTCCCGTTTATTCCCAAGATGTATAATCCTGGGATAAAACTGAAGCCATTGAGCGGAAATAACAGTCAGAACTATGTACAACTGACAGTACACAGAGCTCAATCTTCTTTTCTGGCTTTCATTGGACTTCTTGCTGAGTGAAGGTTGAAATAAAACAGCCCTGCTGGAGTGTGTGAATCTTCAAGTACAACAGAATGATCTGTCCGGACTGAACGTACGGGGAAAGATGAAACAGGAGGCAGATTAGAGTTGATGTACGTTTGGCCCAAGACAAGGGAGCAACACATAACTCCACTCCTGCCGTTCACTTTGTGGGTTTGATCAGATAGGTCAAGGACTCAGCAGCAGATTTCTTAGTTCCTCCTTAAATCTGCCTTTGGGAGTCCAAGATATTCACCAAGCGATTACGTTATAAAAGTAAAGGATTGCCATGGTAAACTTATGCTATATCTGACAAAAAGCAGATCTTCCAGCATGGAGCACAGCTTACATTTCTCTTTCAGATTTAGCCAAAAAGATTTTTTTTTATTGTTCCTAATAATTTAATCCAGTTTCCCTCCCCTCTCTGCACACTATTCAACTGGAAATGCAATGCATAAACACATTTGTCTGGCCAATTCCTCAGCTATCAAAGAATTACATAAACATGAATCGAAGGCTTCAGCCATAACGATTATTTACTCTTGGACCTGTCTGACACTCCCTATTCATGCCAATGGCTGGGGTTTGTGGGAGGAGTACCTGCCTGATGAGAAGCAGGACTCCTAGGTCAGCACTGGATAAACCTCAGAAATTGGATGCTCCTCAGACCCCATTCTAGAGACTTCATGAAAGCAGAATTTGTTGCAAGATTTTGAAAACTTCCTGCTTCAGAAAAGAGTCTCTTGAAACTTCTGCTCCCGATTAAAATGAGGCTTTGCCATGGCTAAAGTAGAGTAGTGGGGGAGCCAGCGAGGTCATTGATTCTGATAACTGTCGTCAGATGTCTCCGTGTGATATGGTGGCCCGGCAGCACTTTGTGGCAATGGAAGGCAAAAACGAGAAGAGAATGGGGCTGAAGGGGAAGTGCCTGTTGCAAGCTAGACATAGACACACACAAGTGAGTGTGCCCATTCTGTGTGTCAGTGCAGAAGTACGTAGCGGGGCTATCTCTTTGCCATAAACGGCAGCTTCTAGGACTTGCACCAGAGTGGAAAATCTGCATTGAAATGAAATCAGATAAAAGTGGTGGACAGGGTTTCTGTCCGAGAGACCACATATGTTAACTTCAAGGAGCCAAGGCTATGTCTACATTAAGGAAAGTGAGCCTATTGCAGGTACGCAATTGTAGCTATGGCAATTGTGTTGCTAGAAGCAGAGTATCTGCAATCAATTTACCTGGTCATGCTCACTGAAGAAGGTCTCTGTATTGCATACAGTGTGTCCAGCTATATTAACAGAAGCATGGAAGCCTATGAATGTATACATTGAGCATTACTGTGATTCCCCGCCCCCCCCCACTTCTTCCCTTGCACCTTTCCCTCAACAGTCATCTGTTCTAAATGCCTCTGTTAAAATCATCGACCACTCCTCTCGTCCCAGTGGTGTAATTCACACCCATGCCCTTCTTGAAGCCCTTTCCTGGCTTCCTGTCTGTTACCACATTACCATCACTCCTCCTGACCTCCATCTCTGTTCTTAGATCTGTCTGTTCCCTCAGTGCATCCCCAGATCCTCTTCACACCTTCTCTTATTCCTGTCCCTCAGCTCAGCATAATTTCTATCTCTTTGCTAAGATCCCAACAACAAGCCCTGAAATCAGCTGTGCTACTTAAATTTCTTCTGCAGTAAAAAGCCAATTTAAATGAAGATAAAATTTCAGCAGTGTAGGAAGAGGTCATGGTAGTTTGGGGAGGATGGGATGGTGGAATTCAAATTAAAAATGCCTTTCATCTTAAAGCTGAGTGTTGTAGAGGCAGTTACGGATAATTATAAACTTTACAATATTTTCAAGCCACTTCTGCTGCTGGGTTATGGGAAACATTTTTTTTTTTGGTTTGGGTTTTTTAGAGATAACATGGTTCCCTTCCTAGAACTGTTGCTGAACAATAGAGTTTTGTTCTTCCCAGTTGTTGTTCAGAAGAACACATCCTCATTGCAGCTAACATCCCAAACCAATCCCTTGGGACATCTCTAGTTTCAGTATCCCTCAGTGAAGCTTACAGTTAGCACATTTAAGTGAAGGGTGGCATGCTAATCAATAATAATGGACTGAAAGATACAGCTTAGTAATATTATTCGTTGTTTCAAAATTCCTTGCAATGTCTTTAAGGAAATTCTATTCCGTTCATTCATCTGGTTTTGGTCAGTATCTTAAACCCATGGATACATGTTCTTTATTTTCTTTAAACAGAGTTTTTGTCTGTCACACACAATGTTTATCAGATTAGGTAATTCCGGGTGATCATATCAGCTTGTTCTAGCTAATCCTTTATGGAAAGGTTACCTAATCAGAATTATTGAGCAATGTGGGAAATTCATTTGTCTTTCTTGTCTTTCATTGTCATATTTTGCTATCATGGAAAATCACTTCTCCCCATACAGTATGTGCTGGAATCATTATACTGCTCTATGCTATATCATGTTTATTTTATACAGACTAATGCCTGTGTAGCTCATTTAAAATCAAAATGAGGAAATTCAGCCTCATGTTTTGAGGATATTTTACAACTACATATTTCTTGAGGAACCGCCTGCAAAAAACCACCAGAATTCTATCTGAGACCATAGGGTATTGTTAAGGACAGCTATTGTAGCAACACTTCATTTATCTTTCAGGAACAAAGGATGAATCATAATGCAAAAGATGAGGAGATGACCTGCAATATATATTACATACTAGAAGACAAAGGAAAAGAGATCAAAGCACCTGCAATGCCCGTTACCTTGAACTTCATACTGTACTTAGTCAAGAACAGGATTTAGCACTGTGCCACATAGGAATATCAGACAAAAGAGGATTTTTGAAGTGTGTGTCTTGTATTTAGGGTAGTGCAGAAGCAAGCACCTAAACCCTACAGAATATCACTGTTAGCTAACCCCAAGCTTCGTTCTGCAACCTCTGCTGTCACTGAGTGTGTCTATACTTACCACACATTCAATGCACTACAGTCAATCCCCTGGAGTTCGATTTTTGCTGTATATGTGAAGATGCCACAAAATTGATCTCTCTGGGCTCAGACGTTGAACCTGCTACTCCATGCTATCTATTGCAAGCCCAAAGACCCCTGATCTATACTAGGGAACAAAGTTGATCCTGATATGTCGATGCTAACTATGCTAATGGCGTAGATAGAATTGCCTATCTGGGATTGACTCTGATTCTTGGTGTAAACCAGGCCATTGAGTGAGACATGTAAATAGTTGCGTGACTGCTTTGGTATTGCTTGCAAAAGCAAGTATGACTCCATTTGAGCAAGAGTTGCAGAATGAGATCTAAGAAGAAGACTGGCTCAGGCTTCTGCAATGACTAGCAACCAGCATACATACCTAGGCTCCTGTGGGCTTGTACTTGGATTGGTAGTCTGTGCTGGACCTGTGCTATTGTCTCTTTATTGCTATTGTTACTTGTGATAGCTGGTGATGGGTGTGCCAATCTGATTTATCACATCTTCGCTTGTTGTGACGATCTTCTCTCTGTGTCTGTACACTCACAGGTGAGGAATATTCCTGCTGCAGAACCTTTCAGTCCTAATGATGTGTTTTGAAGGATATATTTTGCAACAAAAAGGACTTAAAAAAAAAAAAGCAAAGATTCTTCTCCACAGCATCTAAGGCAAGTTCTAATAAGAGCTTACATGAGCCCCATCAGTGGCTGGGTATGTGTTGGGGACAAAAAGAAGTTATTGCTTGTTGCAGTCTGGGGAGCTACCTCTCCTTGTCCAAATCTTTTAAAAAGTTTTGGGTGTGGGTGTCTAACTCTTCAGAGCAGCTGGCTTGGCCATGCCCTCTGGCAAATAACTCAGTTGCCCAAAACAGAAGCATGTACGGTAGTGGCACATCTTAAGTGAAATACCAGATGAAAACTGCAGGCTACAGGAAAGTTATAACTGGTATTGCTTAGCAACTACCCACATGTTTGGGTCACAGACTTGGTGACGTAATTCACGCAGTGACAGGGTAATGTGAATATACTCCATAGGCACATGCTAAAAGTAATTAACCTTTTGACTGCCGTGATGGCATCAGTCTCCTAGAGGAAGGACATGCACGTAGCTAAAGTAACATTGAAGTTGTGCAGAATACTATTTTCAAAAATTGGGAAATGCAAACATTGTTTCTTCCTGAAAGGTTAAGTGGGCTGCATGGCTTAGGTAGCATTTTTCTATACCTGTTTGGTTAAAATTACTATGAATTAGAATGGTATGCTTACATCTTAGATGCATTTCATAAATATATGAGATGAGCCAGTGAGCAGTGTCAGTGTTGTTCTAGAAACAACACTAGAAAGTGTTTGCGTTTCCTGACTCCTCTTCCATATTTACTGTGCATTTTTCGATTGTCTTAATTTTTTTCCAGTTAACTGGTGTTTGTTTTACAAGGCCGAAAAGAGAAGAAGTACTTGGCTCATTAACATTAGCATTTTAACTGTCCAGTTAGGCTTTGGAGTTCATGCCTCAAAGACGAAGGGGCAGAATTTCCATTTTTGCACCTTTTTTATTTTGTTTGAAGGCCATTCTCTGCATCTTTCGTTGGAGACAGACTTAGCCAGGCCCTGGGGACAGGGACCAGCCCAGGCCTTCTGGAAGTGGGGGGCCTTGGGTGGAAGGGGCAGGGCTAGGGCTAGCATCCCCCAGCCAGCCCTCAGCACTGCCCAGACCATGCACATGGGGCTCTGGCAGTGATTTAAAAGGCCCAGATTTCCAGAAGCTACTGCCACGTAGCAGCCCAGAGTCCTTTTAAATTGATGGTCCCTGGGGTAACTGTCCTCCTTATCACCCCATCACCAGCCCTGTCTGTATCGATAAATTACGGAGTATTTAACTTCCACTTACATGCTGATGCTTATAATGAGGCTTGGCAGAATTTGTTTTTGTTTTTTAAAGAAACTTTGATGGATAATATCTTTGGTTTTTAGAATTTTTGTAGATTTTTTTTAATCTGAATTTTCACAGTTGTGGGAAATTCTGGGTGAGGCAGACAAAGCGTGACATCAGACCACCCCTGTTTAATGGCAGTAGACATTGAGCTTCAAAAAGATCAAGCCTCATGACTCTAAAACTCAGTGTCTCCATCATGTGTCAAAAGAGGTAGAGTAAAATCCTTAAATCAAACTCAAAAAAGTTCCCAGCCAGCATTTTTTCTTGCTTTGCTTCTTCGTAAATTTTCATTGTTATTGATGCAAATATTTTCCATTGGTTTGTGTGAGTTCAGTAAAACCAACATTTACCAACAACTTACCAATAAAAATCAAATTATTCCTAGCCAACCTGAATCATGGCAAAGGAAAAAGATAGTGTTTATGGCAGTTGTCACCAAACAGCACTGTGCATGTGATCTTAAAAGGTTTTGTTTTTGTTTTTTCTTAGTGTGAACATGATCTTAATCTTTAAGATATGTTGTATTGTTAGTAGTTTTGCTATGCAGGTGTCCTTTGAGGGAATCTGTATTAGATAGCAGAATTTTGTTTAATTCTCTGAATTTTAAGACAGTTCTTGGGATGCAGTTATCCCCTTGGAACTGGGCATGGGTGTGACTGCTACGATTTCTGGAAAGGATTTGCTTGCCTGTTTGTGACTGCCTCTGTCCTATGACTGCTATATATGTGTTTTGTTTTGTTTTTTATAATGAAAACTTTAATGAAAGTTTAGAATTTATAGTGATATTACAGAATTCAGCCAAAAAATGCCCAAAAAAACAACCTGAAGAGTCCCTACAATTCTGGAGTCCACAATCTTTTCATGTTGACAATTTCTCATGCCCTAAGGCAGTGGGTTAAGAAAGTTTTGGAGTGGAGGTTGGTCTTCTTTTGTTTGTTTAGAGATTTTTGGAGGAATTGGCTGTGTATATTTTAATGCGATGGTGATAGGTTCCTCACTTAAATCTCACCAGCAGCCCAAGAGCATTCTCCTAGACCTCTCAGGGCAGCTGAGCAAAGTGGTGTGATGATATCAAAGGGGACAAGGGCCAGCTGGAATTCTATTACTGAAAAAAAAACATAACTCTCAGCACACGCTTCCCAAGCATGTGCAAAAATGACTTTAGAATGGATTGTAGCTTTTTTAATACTGTCGACTAATGGCTTTCAGATCTGGTTGTAAACACACAGTCTTCCTCACTTAATTACAAAAATGTTCGAAACTCATTGCCAAAGTGGGGGAGAGTACTTCTTTCCTTCCCATTGTTCCTCAGTCAGAAGGGATTTTGCTTGAACTTCCTGAGGCATTCCTATTTAGACCAACTAAAAATAAAAATGTCAGCCCCATATTAATATCTGAGTCTCTTATAAGCCTGTAAAAATAGCAGTTTGCATCTGTTTTATAACTTCCACTGCTAATAACTCCTTCCAGATTAACAAAATGCAGAATATATGATGGTACTATAATGGGTAACAAGAGACTCACCCGGGTGGCACCTCCTTTTAGTCAGTCAGGGACTTAGTTCAATCTTCAGCCATCTTCAGCCTGGCTGGTGTGTCCTTGGTTGTTGTTCCTTGCTCTGTGCACATTCTGGTCTCTGGACACACGTTCCTCCCTGGATCATGGTGTCCTCTTCAGGCCATTGCCGTCCAGTAGCTCTCTTGTCCCCTTCTGTGGGAGAGGGGTTATCAGCACTCCTGCCTCCTTATAGGCACCACTGTGGTCAACTGCTGCCTCAGTCTAGCCCCTTCAGCTAAAGGGCAAGCCACAGTCCATGATGGCCACCCTTTAGTGTGGCTAGGTGCAGGTGGCGGGGAGGGACCCAGGTCCGCCCACTATTCTGCATCTTGGTCCAGGGACCCTTTGACTGTAGCCTTGTCCTGACCTCCTGCTCTCTCCTTTCTCTGCACAAGTGGGGCAGCCACACCACGACAAGTATGTAAATCAGCTACTCAGTGCTGCTACCATGTATCATGGCCAATGTGAAGTTTGAACCTGAACTCCATTGGGAGGGAGCAGAGGTAAACTCCAGTGCCTTGTTAGTCATACAACAGCTGTGGAGTGCCTAACACTGTTAATAGGCTTAATAAGCTTTAAACATATTGTGAAAAACAAATACAACCATCTAGCAGGCCAGAAGCCTGGGGTGGACCTAGTTCTTTCGGGGGGGGGCGGGGTGGGTCACTGATAATACAGCACACTTATATATATCATCTTTCATCCAAGGATCTCAAAGCATTGTTCAAAGCTCATTCAGTATCATTCATTCATCCCATTGCAAAGACAGGGAAACAGGGAGACGTTAAGCCCCAGAGGAAATCTGTGGCATGATAAGAAGTACCATCTAGTTTTCTTGTCTCCACTCTCACCCTAATCAGCAAACCATCCACCTCTCCTACAGCTGTCACATGCTTCATGGCCAGCTCTCTCTTCAGACCTAAATTTAACACCATTTCAAACAAACCCTTGGGTTTTCTTTATACCTTAAATTATAGACATCTGAAATGCTGACTAAGCTAACAGTAAAAATTGTTGCTTTCAGAGCCTGGGAACATGATATTGTTCCCAAAACTGAGTGGGCTTAGTCAGGTTTAAGTCTCTTCATACATAAACAGTTTTGCACATTGATAAATACCAACAGCTTCTTATGAGCCAAGTACCTCTTCTACAGCAGGTCGGTGACCAACTAGAATTAATAATGCTGGGATGGCATGTAGAGATGATGCTGAGATGGGACTCTTTGAAATACTACAGATAGATGATGGATCCCCAGGAGTTCATTTCATTAACATAAAAACCTCTTTAATTTTATGGGCAAGACCTTGTTCCCTCTCAAAATGAAGCACAAGGACTGCCCCTCAACCTGAATGGAGAATGAGTGACCCCTGGCATTGGATGGTATCTGTCCATGCACAGACTTATGGCATCATGGCAAAGGTGAGTAACTGAATGATTTGTTTCCCCCCTAACCTGGCACTTTTTAATAATCTCTTACTGCCTCACAGAAGCCTGTCTGCACAGCAGCACTAGGTTGCCACAAATAACACTACCAAATCCTCTTCCCCAAGTGGAAAGCAGAAACCGATGTGACTGGTGGCCGCTAGTGCAACCCAATGCTGCAGAACTCCATATGTAGCTCTTGTTCTTCAGGAAGGCTGCATAATAGTGGATCTATGGGGTTTACCTCAAACCCTCTCCACGGCCAGATGCTGGGAGCCCCCTCCGAGCTCCAAGGGGGCTGGGGTAGTAGGTACAGATCCCTCGGTATAGGCCTCTGAAGTCCTGTCCCCATCCAGGGCCTTCTTGGGGTTTAGATTATGGGCAGGATTTTCCCCAGAGTGCCCTGTTTTTCTGTGCACTGAAAGGAAACTGATACTACCATATGCCCGTTTGAAAGTTCTCCGTGGGAGTATTAGGCCAAACTGAGTGCTGACCTATACTCTGAGCACCTGCAAGAACCAACAGACTGAGCCTTGTGCTCTACTGAAAGCTTATGGCTTTCTCTGTGCTGCTTCACCATGTTTTATAATTCTAGTATTTTACCTTTGTTTCCTTTTGTTTTTCTATTTCTTCCTTGGAAATTGAGTGTGTGTGTGAAAACTTACGTGTCTTTTTTTTGTAGACCAGACCTAAGATAAAAATATCCCGGTTCTGTAAAGTATATTTTCCCTTGTTTGATGATAGGTAGAAATCAAGGCTGTGAGTGTAGTTCCTGACACCTTGCTCCATGTAAAAAAAAACTTTCAGTTGTCATATAATTTTGATTTTAAAAACAAAAAAAGTAAATCATATGTCAGGCAAGTCAGAAACACTGTAGTCTGAAGATGGGAATTTGCAGCTTCTTCTAAGCCTCTTGTGCATTTGTTTTACTTATGTCCCTCATGTAGGAGTGTCTTTCCGCATATATGGGTCTCTGTGTGTTGGCATGTGGGTTGCAGCAAAGAAATTCAGATTGAGTTGATGCTGAGGTGCTTGCTGCTTGAAAATCAAATTCACAGATAGGAAGAGAACACGCCAGCAACTAGTAGGAAAGAAAGAATTCAACAGTGTTGGAACCAAAGAAAGCATGGATCCAAGTAGCCCCCACACACTGAGAAAAGTCAGATCCAAACTTCACTGCTTGCTTGCTTTCTAATCAGCCATCCCAAGCCCAGGAACTACCAGGGCCAATGGAGGCAGGGCAGGTAGGAGAGCCATTTGGCCTTGGCCTCAGCCTCAGCCTCAAGCTCAAAGGGGGGCTCAGGTTTAGACACTTTTATTAACTTTTTGCCATTTGATAAGTTGTTTTATCACTTGTTATGTGCACATCTGTCAATAATTAGTACATTTGCACAGAAAAAAGCTTAGTTCAAATAATCAAATTATGTTTCACTCTTATTTTGGTGTCTTATTTTATTTTCATGTATCATCATTTTATTATTTTTATTCTGACCAGGTCCCTCAAAAGCTGGAGTGGCTCAGGCCTCTCTGGACCCCTGAGAAGGCCTGGGAGCTACTCCTTGCTCTGACCCAAACTGTGAGAAAATACAGGATACTATTCAATTGTTGCAATCAACTAAAAATGATTGATTAACTTATGCTCCTAAATGTCATCTTCAAAGGTATTGAGAGGTCTAAAAATGTAGATTGTGGGCATCTGTCTGCATTTTTGGTACCTAAAGATCTGTAAAACCTGGAGATTGGCTTAAGCATTTTTTAAAAATGTAACTAGCTCCCTTCTATTTAATGGCCTAAGCAAATGTCTGTGTTTAAATACTACCTAACTCCAGGAAAGTTTGGGTCAGAACTTCACTTCTCAGAAGTTAATGATGTTAAAACAAACATGCCTGACTCTGAGAGCAGCGAAAACAGACTCACAGCAGAAGCAGCCCCCCTCACCTAGGGGAATGTGTGAGCAGACTTCTCAAACATGAGCTGCAGGACCACATCAAGGTCCTTCCCACATCTGTTGTCCACTTAGATAGAATCTGTAACTCATCCATCTCAGCACACGCCTGCAAATTTGGAACAGTTCACTGCTCAGGGGTATGTGCCTTACCAAACAGAAAAGTGATGACGTAGCCATCATGACTTCCCAGGAAATGCTCTTCTGACTGCACCTAATATGAGGAACAAAAGGGCTCAGGGAAGGAAGTGGGTGAGAATGATTCAGTCACTGGGGGGTGGTTGTTAGTTCAAGATGCTGCAGCTTGTGCAGCTGCCATGTTAGAAATCAGGTTCAATTCAATTTATTTGGCTGGGGGAGAAGTTCCGCATTCATTCTAAATCCATTAGCAGTCAGGGGACACTGTCTGCTCCAGCTACAGGATATGCAGGTGTCGCTGATTTGCTGGCAATCATAAATCTGTGCAAATGTGAATAGGGTGGAAAAGGAAGGTAGTGTGACAGAGAAAAGGCTATTTAAGCAAGCACGGCATCTCAAGAAGGCTGCCCCAGCTCCCTCGGATAAAAGCAGAGATGGGTTAGAACTCATTTACGCTGGTGTGAGGCAGGAGTAACCCCACCCAGGCAGAAAATCAGAGCAGCCAGGCCTGCTGGTTGGTTCTTTTTTATTCCTTTATCCATTTCCAGATGCATCTGCAGGGGAGGAGAACTTGCTGCTGGGGGGGAGCCTGGATGTGCAGAGGTGAGCAGGGCAGTGCTTGATTTCCCTGTTGACAAGTATTAGAGAGGTAACCGAGTTAGTCTGTGTCTTCTAAAACAACAAGAAGTAATGTGGTACCTTATAAACTAATAGACATTTTGGAGCATAAGCGTTCTTGGGAAAAGACACACTTTGTCAGATTGGGTGGGGGGCTGTGGTGGCGGAGCTTTATGACTTTGTCCTCACCCACAACTATTTCAGATTTGAGGACAATTTTTACCTTCAAATCAGTGGCACTGCTATGGGTACCTGCATGGCCCCACGGTACGTCAACATTTTTATGGCTGACCTGGAACAACGCTTTCTCAGGTCTCATCCCCTAGCACCCCTCCTCTACCTGCACTATATTGGTGACATCATCATCATCTGGACCCATGGAAAAGAGGCTCTTGAAGAGTTCCACTGTGATTTCAACAGTTTCCACCCCACCATCAATCTTAGTCTGGACCAGTCCACACAAGAGATTCACTTCCTGGACACTACTATGCAAATAAGTGATGGTCACATAAATACCACCCTATACCGAAAACCCACAGACTGCAATGATTATCTATATGCCTCCAGTTTCTGTGCAGGGCACACTACACAATCCATTGTTTACAGCCAGGCACTAAGGTACAACCACATTTGCTCTAATCCCTCAGACAGAGACAAACATCTACAAGACCTTTACTATGCTTTCCTCAAACTACAGTACCCACCTAAGGAAGTAAAGAAACAGATTGACAGATTCTGACGTACCCAGAAGACACCTGCTACAAGACAGGCCTTGCAATGAAAACAAGAGAACGCCACTGGCCATCACATACAGCCCCCAGCTAAAGCCTCTCCAGTGCAGCATCAGTGATCTGCAACCCATCCTGGACAATGATCCTTCATTCTCACAGACCTTGGGAGGCAGGCTTGTCCTTGCCTACAGACAGCCTGCCAACCTTAAACAAATTCTCACAAGCAACTATGGACCACAACACAGTAACTCTAAACCTGGAACTAGTCCCTGCAACAAACCTTGCTGCCAACTCTGCTCATATATCTACACCAGCGATATCTTCACAGGAGCTAACATCAGCCATTACATCAGGGTCTCTTTCATCTGCTCATCTACTAATATGATATATGCCACCATGTGCCAGCAATACCCCACTGCAATTTACATAGGCCAAACTGGACAGTCTCTACATAAAAGAATAAATGGACATAAATCAGACATCAGGAATGGTAACATAAAAAAACCTGTAGGAGAACACTTCAATCTCTCTCTCATGTGTAGACGCTCCATGGATCTTCCAGAAGAAGGTGCTGGACTTCCGGAAGTTCATGCATGTGTAGAAGCAGCCTTCGAGTTTCCACCTTATAGCAAGAGATCCTGAAAATTCCTAAGAGGCTCAGGACAGGCACCTCTCAGGAGTGCTTTCTTTGGAGGTAGGTTGGGGGGAAGGCAGGAAATTTGGGGGCACCTTTTGGATGTATGTCAGGACATTGGGGGTGGCACATGATCTCCCAGTGGAAAGTCTTTCACAAGGGTGAGTCTATTTCATACCAGTTTTCAGACAGATGCATTTCAGGCTTGGGAAATGGAAAAACTGGCTCCTGAGTTTGTGTTTGGATATTGAGCTGCTGAATATGTACTGATCCATATTCTCCCTTCCACAGATACTTAGGAAAATCTCTGAAGTTCCAGCCATTCCTTCTGAGAGTTGAGTAGAAGTCATGCCACTGGTTTCTAATGTCTGCTGATAGCACCAATAAGGCCAGAGCTGTTAAAGACAGCAGCTATTAGCACTTTCCACATGTTCCATGCCATCTGATTCTGTCCATCTCTCTCCTCTTGCCTGGAAATCAGGCTGCAATGACCATTTGTTGTATCCTAAGGGTGGGATATGCAGTGGCTTATGGTGCAGAAAAACTGGGGAAGTCTAATGTGAGCATTACCCTGTGCAGCAGGCAGAATGCATTGCTGTAGTAGTCGTGGTGCACTCTGAAAATCTGGTCAGTTTGTCAGAGCCAGTTCAGTCCACTGCCCTGAAGAGCTGTGCATTCAGTCCAACTCTCAGTCAAAACCTTCCTCGGATTAAGTTTCTGTGCTTTTTTCCCTCAGTGACCGGGAGAGAATTTGAAGAGAAAAGCTGACAGGCCTGTTGTCATGTTGGTGGAGGAGATGGCTGTAAATCTCTCGAGTGCTCCCAAAATAAGCATCGTGGCTGAAAATGAGCACTGTATACTGGCAACGTTACTAGGTTCACACTTCAAGGGCAGTGCTGAGGGCGTCCTACCTCTGAGGCTCGATGCGGAAAATCAGAAAGATGTAATCTGGGTTGAACGTCTCTCCCGTGCTGCCATCACACACTGCAAGGAAAAGACAGGAGACAGGAGAGAGTCTTTTAATGGGGTTGAACTGTCTGAGACCTCTTACGCTACTGCTATGAGCTCCATTAAACTTGCCTTATCTTGGCAAACAAGGCACTGCTGATCAATAACCCCATACAGCTCCCACTAAAGTTAATTCAAAACTCTTGTAGACTCAAATGAGGGTGGGAACAGACCGAAAGGTCTCTACTGCTGTAGCTAGGCCATCCTTTCTTGCTCTCTGAATGCAGCCATAGCCCATTTCTCATGGTTAGTTTAACTCTCACCAGAATACTAGGTCCTCCATGGGAACCAAAATCCAAGTTAACAAAAAGTCCAAACAAATCCAGGGCTGCAGCTCTTCCTACTTGTTTGGGGTACTCCGGCACCACCCCTTCAGACAAAGGACATTGCTCACTCTTCCCTACGTGAAGGCTTCAACTGTGGGCCATGAGTGATGGAGCAGACCTCTAGTACAAACTTCAAAGTCTCCCCATGCCCCTCCTCATCCATTTCCTCCTTCGTGGGACAAGTCTGTCAGGCTCTTGGGCCAAATAACTGTTCCTTCTTCATCGAGTGTCCCTATGGGTGCTCCACAATAGGTGTCGGGCTCGCCCGGCGCCGCAGAACGGAATTCTTCCAGCAGTTTCTCCTGGATCGCGCATGCGCCGGCGCGCACCGCTCCCTTGCGCATCCCCGGCCACGTGCGCGATCCGGTCCCTGCCAGTTCCTTTTCAACCGCTATCGGCTGCAGACGGAATCCACTCAGGCTACGGCCAGAGTCAGATGAGACAGTGTTTCTACATGTAAATTGTTGTTTCTTTTTTTCAAAAAAAAAAAAAAAAAAAAAAGAGAGAGGACAAAGAGAATATTAAAAAAAAAAAAAGGAGAGAGAGGAGCAGAGAAGAAGACTGGACGTGAAGGCCAGTAGGCCGCCCGCTGCCCTGCAGGCCGAGGTCCGCGATTTGGGTAAACAGGCATGGATAAGGTGCTAAGTACCCTACTAACAGTAAAAGACTCACCGCGATGGCTTCTTCAGGCTTTAAAAAGTGTGAGTCCTGCCGCGAAGCTATGCCGGCCTTCGATGGGCATAGTGAATGCATCCGATGCCTGGGGGAATCACACGTTACCCAGAAGTGTTCCCACTGTGCTAAGCTCACAGCCAGGGCAAGGAAAGACAGAGAAATGCATCTTAAAATGCTCTTGTTTGATAAGGCCCTCCAGCCAGACGTGCCGGAGAGGCAATCAGAAGGGCCCTCTGGGTTCCACAAAAGGAAGGCAGCTTCTCTGACCCCCTCGGTGCAAAAATGGAGGAAGCTCTCCCCAGCTCGATCCCTGCCGGTGGTCTCAGCGAGCGGGACGGGCAGAGCACACAGCCCCCAGCCGCATATTCAGGCAAGCGGCACCGCGGCAGTGCACGTGGCAGAGGCTGAGCCTCCGATTACAAAACAGCCAGCACATGCAGCGCCTAGAGCGGCGGCCAGGCCAGCGCAGGAACCGGCAGCACCGCCACAGGCAGCACCAACCCCCGCGGCACCAACGGTGCAGGGCCAGCAGGCACGGAGCCCACAGGCACCGGAGGACGTTATCCGCGCGGCACCGCAGCTGAGCGGGCAGAGCTCAGTGCTGACAGCAGGGCCGAGATCCCCGGCACGGAAGGGGGCGGTGCCAGCCCCGCAGGGGAGGGGAAAAGCAAGAGCAAAAACCCAGCACCGCAGCCCTTCTCCGGACAGGACACTGCTGCTGCTAACAACAAGCCCTCCCCCTGTGCTACACACGCCGCCCAGAAGGCCTGGGTCTCCACCGGCCTATCCAGAACCTCTTTCTCCGTTCCTCCAACCAATGTCACCATGGCTGGGGCCACCTTCACCCTTTCTGGGACTGGATCCGCTGGAGTACTATCACAAACCAGTGTCACCACTATCTGTGTCATCACGGAGGTCTCGCTCTCCCAGACATCGGGGGTACACACCCCGAGAGTGGTCCAGGTCTCTGTCCCCGGACCCGAGCTCATGCTGCCATGGTCGTTCCTATCATGCTGGACACAGACACCCCAGGCCTACGCCCAGGGGCAGGTCCCCCCCGGCCAGCCAATATCCCCGTGGACACTCCCGGGCGGGGATGGAAACTCAGTTATCTCAAGGGGAGTTAATTTTAGAACCCCAAGACTTTCCTTTGCAATCCTCCAGCGAGCAGGTATACCATTGGCCGCAGGAACCTGAGAGTTCGAGGGAGGTTTACCCTAGTGGTTCCTCCTCATCCTCCCCAGATGAGGCCATGGCCCCCAGGGATGTCGCTCCCCCGGATGACCTTAAACAGTTTCAGGAGCTGTTTAAAAGGGTGGCTTTCATGCAAGGCATTCAAATGGCAGAAGTGCAGGAGAAACATCACAAACTCCTGAAAAATTTGAGACCCCCGGCATCATCCAAAATTGCTATCCTGCTGGATGAAGCCATTATGGAGTCAGCCACTATCATATGGCAGACTCCGGCCTCCGTTCCGCCTATGAACAAGAGAGCGGATAAGAAGCACTTCGTCCCAGCAAAGGGCATGGAGTTCCTCTTCATTCACCCACAGCCAAACTCACTGGTGGTGGAATCGTCCCAGCAGAGGTCAAAGACTTCTCAGTACAAATCAGGGGGATCGGACAAAGATGCCAAGAAGCTAGAGCTGTTTGGCAGGAAGGTATATTCCTCTTCCACCCTGCTATTGAGAATGGCAAATTATGCGGCACACCTAGTGAACCATAACTTCGATAATTATTCCAGGCTCACTTCTCTCATGGATTCACTTCCGGAAGATAAGAAGCCAGTGTTAAAGGCAATTGTGCAAGAGGGCTACGCAGCTTCGAGGATGGGAGTCCAGATCGCCCTGGATGTGGCAGATACGGCGGCACGCTCAACAGCTACAGCAGTGCTCATGCGTAGAGAATCCTGGCTCCAGACATCGGGCATCCTGAGGGATCTACAGGCGAAGATCGTGGATCTTCCCTTTGACGCTCAAAAGTTGTTTGCAGACTCAACCGACTCGGTCCTCGACTCCAGTAAGGACTCGAGAGCTACACTTAGAACCCTGGGTATTTATACCCCTCCATATAGGAAGAAAAAATATTATTCTCAGCAAAGACACTACCCGTACCAACCACAGCATGCTCAGTATCAACAGGGATACGACCAAGGGCGCCATCAACAGCAGCAACAGTACAGAACTCCCAGGCAACATTCTCAGCAAAGCCATACGCCCTCAGGACACGCCCAAAGGCAACAAGTTTGACGGGCATGTCGAGGGCTGCACTATCACTACCATCGCTCAATGCCACTCTCATCTCATGTTCCATCATCGCCTCAGACCGTTTCACCCCCAATGGCAAAAGATCACCACAGACAAATGGGTGCTGGAGATCATAGCCACGGGTTATGCGATCCCCTTCCAGTTGCTCCCACAGACGAAGCCTCCCTCCAGGCCCCACCTCCGGGACGCTGCCCATGAGGTGAGGCTCAAACAGGAGGTGGACTACCTTATGTTGATAGGGGCGGTGGAAAGAGTGCCGGAACAATTCCAGGGGAAAGGGTTTTATTCACGCTACTTCCTCACAGAGAAGAAAACAGGAGGCTGGAGGCCCATCTTAGATCTTCGGGGCCTCAACCGCTACTTGCGCAAGCAACGGTTTCGGATGATTACAGTCGCCTCCATACTCATGGCACTGGACGATGGAGATTGGTTTGCAGCCCTCGACTTACAAGATGCTTACTTTCATATAACGATCCACCCGGCACACAGGCGCTTCCTCCGCTTCATGGTCGGCAAGGAACGCTTCCAGTACAGGGTTCTTCCGTTCGGCCTCTCCTCGGCCCCCAGAGTCTTTACCAAAACCTTGGCAGTGGTGTCAGCGTACCTGCACAGACAGGGGGTATTCATATTTCCATACCTGGACGACTGCCTACTGAAAGGGGCCTCGAAGGCAGAGGTCCTACGCATGATACGCGTCACAGCAGACATGTTTTCTTCGCTGGGCCTAGTCATTAACCTCGCGAAGTCAAAGACCGACCCCACACAGGACATAGAGTTCATAGGGGCATGCATAAACTCTATCAGAGCAAGGGTGTACCTACCCGATGCCCGCTTTCGCGCCATCAGTTCGCTGGTGCAAGTCATTACATACAGCCCCACGGTGCCGGTCTTAACATGCTTACAGCTGCTGGGCCATATGGCGGCAGCAACATTTGTGGTACAGAATGCCAGACTGCACATCCAAAGCCTGCAGCATTGGCTGGCGAGCGTCAACAAACCGGCATCCCACACTGTTCACAGGGTAGTGTCGCCCACGACAGAGGTGCGCAGATCCCTGGCGTGGTGGGTAAACCCCAAGAACTTGCTAGCAGGGGTGCCCTTTCACCAACCACAGATTTCTATTTTTCTTACTACCGACGCCTCCCACATAGGATGGGGAGCGCACATCGGCGACAAGGTGACGCAAGGGCTATGGTCCCCTGCGGAACAGTCACTGCACATAAACATACTGGAGCTCAGAGCAGTGTTCAATGCCTGCAGGCATTTCCGAGACCACATATGTGGCAAAGTAGTCGGGATCAATACAGACAATACCTCCACTATGTTTTACATAAATCGGCAAGGAGGAGCCCGATCCCGTGCCCTATGTGCGGAAGCAGTCTGACTGTGGAACTGGTGCATCGCCAACAACATTACGTTGAAAGCCTCGTACTTGCCGGGCGCTCACAACGTGAAAGCAGATCAGCTGAGCAGGCGCTTCACACTCACGCACGAATGGCAGATCCGCGCCGATCTGCTACAACCGATCTTTCATACATGGGGGTTTCCCCAGATCGATCTGTTTGCCACACAGCACAACAAGAAGTGTCCCCAGTACTGCTCCAGGGCAGGAGTGGGGTGGGGGTCCCTGGGGGACCCATTCATGATTCCATGGAAGGGCCCCCTACTTTATGCGTTCCCCCCCCACAGTGCTTATCCACAAGGTCTTGCAGAAAGCCAGAAGGGAGAGAGCTCGCATGATACTAGTAGTCCCCATGTGGGATCGACAGCAATGGTTTCCCTTGCTTCTGCGCATGTCAGACCACCCACCGCTCCCCCTACCGGTGGCGCCGGACCTACTCACACAGGCCCAGGGGTCCATAGTGCACCCGAACCCTCAGAGCCTGCGCCTACAAGCATGGCTAATCCATGGCTCAGCTCCTTAGAAAGTACATGCACGGAGGGAGTACAACAAGTCCTGGAAAGTAGCCGAAGGACCTCCACCAGGAAGACTTGTAAGCAAAAATGGACTCGATTCACAGCCTGGTGTTCCGCCAAGCAGTTAGCTCCCCTTGACGTTCCTATACCAGTAATACTTGAATACTTATTGGACCTCAAGAGGGGCGGACTTTCCTTATCGTCACTAAAAGTCCACCTTGCCTCTATATCAGCCTTTCGGCATACAGAGGAGGGGCTCACGGTATTTGCTCATCCCATCGTTACCAGGTTCTTGAAGGGGTTGGTAAACCTGTACCCCCCTCGGAAACCGCTTCCGCCATCGTGGAACCTGGACCTGGTGCTCAGCACGCTCACAGGTCCACCTTTTGAACCATTAGCCACGGTTCCCCTACGTCTCCTTACGATAAAAACAACCTTCCTCCTTGCAATTACGTCTGCTCGCAGGGTGAGTGAGCTTGCAGCAGTTATGGCAACGCCGCCCTGCACAGTATTCTCAAAGGAGGCGGTAACCTTACAGCTGCACCCAGCCTTTGTTCCAAAAGTTTCTTCAGAATTCCGTCTTAACAAACCAATAGTTTTACCCTCATTTTACCTGAAGCCTCACAGCTCCAGCAAGGAGGCACGCCTGCATCTCCTGGATGTGAGGTGGGTGTTGGCCTTCTACATAGACAGAACTAAGTCCTTCCAGAAAACGGGCAGGCTTCTGGTCTCTCTCACTCCCAGGTCAAAAGGAGAAGGTCTCTCTTCACAGAGAATCTCAAAGCACATTGTGTCCTGTATAAAAATGTGCTACGAGCTTCGAAAGACTCCTTTGCTGGCCCCGCCCAGGGCTCACTCCACCAGGGCGGTGGCGGCGTCAACAGCCTGCTTTAAGGGCATTGCGCTGAAGGACATCTGTAGAGCGGCAACCTGGTCATCCTATGACACCTTCGCCAAGCATTATGCCCTACATCGGGTATTCCAAGAGGATACCCGCCTCTCAACAGCAGTCCTTTCGGGGGCAAGCTGCACATAAACCGATTACCCACCTCCTTTCTTGGGTTACTGCTCGGTAGTCACCTATTGTGGAGCACCCACAGGGACACTCGATGAAGAAAGAGAAGTTACTCACTGTAGTAACGATGGTTCTTCGAGATGTGTCCCCGTGGGTGCTCCACCATCCGCCCATCCTCCCCGCTTCGGATCTCTGTCTAGTGTCTTTCAGGAGCATCCGAGGCGGTTGGTCAAGGAACGGGCGGGGACCGGATCGCGCACGTGGCCGGGGACGCACAAGGGAGCAGTGCACGCCGGTGCATGCATGATCCAGGAGAAACTGCTGTTCCAATCTGCGGCGTCGGGCTCGCCCAACGCCTATTGTGGAGCACCCACGGGGGGACACATCTTGAAGAACCATCGTTACTACGGTGAGTAACTTCTCCTTCCTAGTACATTTTCCCCCAGCCATCTGGTGGTTTCATTGGGCTTCTTCCAGAGCCATTCATGGGTTCATTCCTGAGTCCTTTCTCGTCCATATCTCACCATTTGGTTCTACTCCCTTCAGCCCCTCCCCCAACTTTTACCAAGCAAAGGATGTTGCTTAAAACCTAGCCACCTCCACAGTATGTTTTTTGTGCCTGTATACAACTCCCAGCTGTCCCTCCAGGCTATAAAATTCATTGTCGGTAGAGCAGAGTAGGTGCGGGCCATAGGCCTCCTTTTGTGGGACAGCACACCCTGCATGAAAGGGTCTGCAGCTACACAGCTCTTCTGATACAATTTACTTTTTGGTACTGATTGGAGGTGGAAACTTGCCATAAACTGAAAGAAAAGGATGGTTCTCTATGCAAGAAATGTGCAAACGTCATCTTGGATTTATATCTACAATAACATAGTTTATGCATTTGTCACCTCTCTATTTCAAATCCATTTGACTGGAGTAGGGCCAAACCTACTGCCCTTTGGAGACCATGGGACCCTTTCCATTCACATCAAGGTTTTGATCAAGCCCTTAATGGTTAAATGGAAACTTTATTTCATCTGCTGCAGCTCCTGGCACCAATAAGATGATGAACAGAAGAAGAAAAATTGAGGTGCAGTAAATATCTCACCCATATTTAGCAGCTCTCTCTCAGGTGGCACCTTTCAAGAGTAGCGAAAAGCCAAGCTAAAGCAGGCAAAATGCAAAGGCAGTGCAGAAAAAATGATGTGTGCAGCTAAAAATTGATGAGTGCCTTGTGCAGCCACCCACAGCAGCTGAACTAAACAGATTTGTTATTCAGCCGAGTCCTTCAACTGATGAAATTTATTGTTGGGGCTATTAAGGAATAATAATAATGACAATTTAATTTTTAAACCACTCCCGCTGACAAGGCCCCGAATGTTGGCGAGATATTTAACAGATCAATAATAAACAAACCATGATAATTTAAACATCATAAACCACACTGTGTAAAAGCCAAATAAAATATTTAAAGGCCAAAGAAACCTTCTACAGAACTAGGAAGGACAGAATAGTTTTTGGTTTTTTTTTTTAAAAAGTCATGAAAATTATTTAAAGTTAAGACAAAAAAGAGAAACCATTTGAAGTTCAATGCATCATTCATTATGAGCATTTTTTTCCTTCATGGCACTCCCCTTTACACAATGCCAAGGGACCAGTGCTGAGTGAGTCCCAGAGAAAAAATAGAAAGAAGGAAATCCGTAAAATACTGAAGTGCGGCCACATCTTTAAAGTAATGAAGATGACAGGGGCTTTGGAAAATGTGTTCCTCCTGAAAATGAAGAGTATTAACTGAGTATTGAGAAAACGGTCAAAATAACTCTCCTCGTTTGCCATCTGTGCTGAGGTACATACCATAGCTGAATTGTAACACTTTGTAATCTGCAAGGGAGTGAGATGCTTACGTGTGTAGAGCAAGAGAGATGGCGGGGTGGAAATTCCTGTGAAGTATGGGGGGGTGGGGGGGTATTGGGACTTGTTGGTTTGCACCCCACCTTCACCCTCCAGAGGTGAAAGTAAGTCAGTATAGAACATAATGTTTCATGCCACACAAGGTTTTTAAGTCCCAGCTTGACAAGGTCCTGGCTGGGATGACTTAGTGCGGGGTTGATCCTGCTTGAAGCAGGGGGGCTGGACTAGATGACCTCCTGAGGTCCCTTCCAGCCCTATGATTCTATGCCAGTGCGAGCGCGGACGTTCTGTGTCAGAATGCTCTTGCATCCTCTTGTGTGATGAGGCACCAGGAAAGGAGTGGAGTCAACTGGCTAAATGGAGCCTAGAGGAGCCCGCACCATGAAGGCACCAAAAAAAGCCAAACAAAAGTAAGTGGGGGAGGAGCATGGGTAAGGGAACTGCACTTGTGCTCACAACTTCTCTCTCTTTCCCCACGTTCCCCGAGGAAATGCCAGGCAGGGAGAAGGCATCAACAGGGCTATTTTAGTTCCTATTGGATCCTGTCTTGGGCAGGGGAAATTGTGGGGAGGGTCTCTGCGCTCTGAAGAAGAGCGGGGTAGGCGAGCTGGAGGCAGCGTCTTCTCTCTCCCCCCAACCCCCGGAAAAGAAAAGAGGTCAGCAGGAGCATCTTGTAGAGAAAAAGACATACTGCGGAAGCCAGGCTTGGACCATTACTCTGCCATCATGTGCCAGTGCTGCTCCCCTTACCTGAAGTCACTGGGAGCTCCATAAATGCTCCAGCCAGACAACAGCTCCTCCGGTAGGCAGAGGTGCTGGAACAATTTGTATAGTGGGGTGCTGAGTGCCATTAAACCTGACTGCAAACCTGGTGTATGATGGAGTCAAGTTCAAGCCCAAGGGGTTGGCAGCACTCCAAGTTCCTGCACCTGTGCCTGCAGCTCCCACTTCAGATTCTCCTGTCTGATGCCTTTAAGTGCCTCTCCCCACCAAGTGGCTGATAGCAAGGCAGAGATCTGAATGAGATTGTAAGAGCTATGGTAACATGAAGGCATAAGCCTCTTAGAAGATCCCATCTCTGTCACACTGAGCAGGTTATTAAAGTGTGACGCACTGCGATATCCTGGTGTTGCGCCATTAGCAGAGGCTGGGCTTGCTGACTCTGCACCGTTCAGCAGCTCTAGATTTCTAGGCTGAGGCCTCAACGCATCACTCTCTCAGCTTGCTGTTCTGATGTCAGGAAATGGGCCAAGGGAAGCAGTGTGGTTTTAACATGGTGGTTTGCAAACCTTGACCCACCAGTACCCCTTTTTCCATACTGTGACTGCCCTGGTGCTATCTGCCTTTCTGGCTGGGGACCCCCTCACACAGCGCATGGATAGGATGGCTTAAGTAATTGACAGCAGTTTGTGGCCCTCCTGGGAATCACAACCTGCAGTTTGAGAACTCATCCCTTAGAGAGAAGCAGTCAGAGCCAGCCAGCATGGAGCAGAAAGGTATTCAGCAAGGAAAAAGCCCCATTAAATGAGGGAATGCTTGTCGTTCTTGAGCTCAAACAAGCAAAAGGTTGACATATGAAAAAAGTGTGCAAGAAGCTGGCAAAGTAGAGTGCCCATTTGTTCACAGAAAGCAGTGAGCATTCAGCCATGCTTTTGGAGTTTAATGTACCCATCATACACACACTCACATGATACATCATTTCCAAGCTTATTTTGTACATGTTTAGCCCAGGTACACTGTGGCCTGTAAGCCTGTAGGTGACATAAAACAACAGTGCCCCAAAACACTACCCCATGACTATGATTACAAGTACAGTGTTTGCTATTTGTTAATTTCACTCACTACCTTAATGTGCCCTTTATTGGTCAAAACTACCAAAAATAACCAATTAACAAATTTGTATTGGTTTTGCATGGACAAGTACTTTTCCAGACATGGGGAAGCTAATTAATATGTGATGAAAATGGCAAACGTCAACATTTTTGCAATTTAGCAACAGGAGATGTTTTCATATCACACAGTCTTAATTGTCAAAGTATCTCACGAGTGATTATAACAATTTCATATATCTTCAACTGAAGTGTGCTGGCCAAATCAGTCTCATGGTGAAGGTTGTGCTCCATTAACAGCACATTGCATGTCCATAGTTGGTGCTGCGTCCAATTCTTCTCTGTTGGTAAACTTCTGTATGTTAAAAGTAGCATCAGGTCTGCTTGGATGGAAGGTTTTCATGTGTAATTGCCTATGTATGCGGTAAATAGCCTTTGAAATACTCGACAAACTAGCATTTTAATTCAGTGACTCCTATGCACAGGTCCGTATTAGTGTTACAGATGATAATAAGCAGCTTCATTCATATGAGGCTTCAGTCAAGATGCTCACTAAACATGGCAATTTTGATGCTGACATATAGATCTAAGTTGTACCTAATTCAGCAGAAGTCTGCATAATTGCACAACATGACAAGTGATGGCCGTAGGGCAGAAGTACTAACAATATTCTTGGGGAATTTTACCTCTACAGGGAAGTGATAGTGTCTGAAGACATGGCGGATACAAGATACTTAAAGCTTCTATCCAATAAAAAAGACACTTCATAAAGTTTGGAAGATGTGTTATTTGTCAAGATAATCAACATTGTGAATGCCACTCATGCTGGACAGAACTCTGTGATGTCAGCAGCAGAACCCAGCAGAGATTAATTGTAATGAGGGCTACTGGTTGATGTTTCTCATTTCGATGACGTGCTGCCAATATCCTGTCCAGGTCTGCCAATGGGGGAGGCAGTGAGAGCAGTGGCCCCTGGGCCTGGCATTTCAAAGGGGTCCAGAGCTCCAGCCACCGCTGCTGCTGAGGCAGCAGTCACCATTCCAGGTCCTTTGAAAACACCCTGGAGCACCATGGTCTGAGGAAGTAGGGTTGTGGGGAGGGGGCAGAGGGTTGACGGCCCTCAGTCCTGCCCCTTTCATCCTTGGCCCCCATGGTCTGGGGACAGGGAGCTGCCCCATTCCCTTGTCAATCCAGGGAAGACTGATTGCTAAGGATCCTGTTTATCTCTCAAAGTGCCTTAAAGCAAAACTGCCTAGTTACACTGCAATGTTAAGTCACCTTGTGGCATTTTATTTGAGGAGCTGATTGGAAAGATAGACATTGATCTTACATACAGCAAGAGGCTCTTCACCTCCTGTCCAAGCTGCTACAAAGGTATAAAGCCAACCTTCCCTGTGGTGTAGAGACTTCCAATGGCAAATTACAGACAGGATTAGAAAGCAGTGTGGTTCTGCAGTTTCATTCCATGCTCAGCAGGGACAAGTCAAGTCTATTATTGTTCTATGCAACACAATAACATTAATCAGTGCTTTCCAAGCCACTAGTAATCTGAAGCAGGAACTTTAAATCATTCAGATGTTTTGTGGTTGGTCTTCTGGTGACTGAGCCTGATGAACGGCTTTCAAATGAACCAGTGGTTTCATAGAATGGCGCTTCAATCTTTCAGTCTGAAATAACCAAAAGGAAAGCCTCGGAATAACATCTAAAGCCAGTGACTGCAGTTTACAGAGGTCAGCTGCTTACGTGTCCCAGTTGGTGCAAGAGTTTGTCCTTTGGTTGACAGAGGTGTATAAATGAGCCAGCAGCGAGGATCAGTCTTCAGAAGACATGCAAAGAATGTGCCTCTCTGTTGCAGAAGGAATAATATTGCACAGTTCCAGAATTATCACACCACTGAAAGAATCCACAAGCTAAGAGCACGCAACGGAGAAACTAATGACGGCTAGAGACAAATTCCACACAGCTGATGAATTGGCTGCTGAGTACTCAAGGGTAGGTCCTAAAAAGAGTTGACAAACTAATTCTGTAATCTGAGTCTTTGACAGATATGACAACTGTAACTCAGTGAAACTTGCAGAAAGATGGTGCTGGACAGGACCAAAGGTTGGGTGCAACAAATAGCAAGTGATTAATGGATTCCCTGTGCCTCTATTGTAAAAGTTTTTCTAAACACGGCATCCAACAAGCAGTCACTTACAAAATTTCTCTGTGATCATGTGATCCTGGGAGTGTAGGAGCGTGTCCAGCACAAACACTATTTCTTCCTGGGAGCTTTTCCAACAGTGAGGAAGCAAAGTCCACCAGTAGCGATGCTGAAAAAGCACAAGAGCTCTGCATGATGTATGCCCCAATATGACTTTTGGGTATGGTAACACCCCTGGTATAAAGGAGACCTATTGAGCCATCAAATGACATGTGATTGTGTATGGGTGTAGAGAGGATATATTAAGTTGAATAAATTGGACATATCTTCTCCTTGCGTAGAAAGCAGACACTTCTGTGTCATTCAGATGTATAATGTACTAGCTCACCTGCGTTCTTCCTAACAGCGATTCCGAAACATCTGCATCAATAGAAATGAGACAGCTGAATGGATCCCGGCAGAGAGGAATTTCTTGGGCTTGGCTGGCAGCAATGGATCTCAAATCCACCTTCTGAATTTTGTAAACCCATAGACTTTTTACTTGAAAGAGTTGACTAGGTTTCATTTGCAAGGAAGACAGGTTCTCATTCTCCAAATAGTTTAATGTCTCCTTCTTTAATAGCCACACACATGCTGCCGAGGTTATTGCAACCTTCTGCAGTGACTCCTTTGAAGCAGTGTCATAGCTGATGAACATTCTAAGGTGTAAGGTTTGGGACTGAATCCACCAGAGAAGAAATCAGGCTGAAGCCAGTGAATCAGTAGAGAAAGGAGGAGTTAGTAGTTGTGACCCTCTGGGTACCTGGTTCAACAGAATAGCACAAGAAGCACGTACAATCTAATTGACTTCCCCTGGGGGGGGGAAGCTGGAGAGCAAGAGAGTCTGCGAACCAAAGTAGGTTCCACCGCATGGGTGTATGATTGGCTCATGTTTTCAAGCTTAGCTCCCGAGCTTTAATCATGAGAAACATTGTTGCTTTAATGCAAAAGGGTTTGGTGGTCTGAACCCACAGGCTGAGAGCCACTGCCTCCATAGACGGCGTAAAAGACTGTGAATCAAAAGTCATGGCTTGGTTTGTCCATATGGCCTTGAACAAGTCACTTCACTTCTCTGTGCCTCTGTTCTCCAGCCCAGTTCTTGTCTTCTCCTTGCCTGTTTATATTCTGAGCAATTTGGGACAGGGCTTGTCTCTTACCATATTTGAGTGCCTAGTATGATGTTGCTTGGTTCTGTGCTTGAAGGCCCTAGAGGAATAATAAAACCTCTCTTTTTCCTTGCACACCCTGTAGGAGCGCTATCCTGGCCCTAAATATGCTTGTTCTGTGCCCAAGCAAAATTAGACTCGGTGTCTCATATAAATATAGACGTAATTTTCTCATTGTTGAGAGCTGTCGACACCGATGCAGAGGCGGTTGGTCAGTTTGCCAGTCTTCTTCAGGCATTTCTGGCACAAAGAGAGAAATGGGCCTTGGAGTCGCTGATTAAAAGGAGCTCGGGGGGAGGAAGGGAGCATGCAATGAATACTGTGAATACCATGTGGAGTGTGGCTGGAGCTGAAAGGTTAGAGAGTGAAGTGCTGCTGAAATATGGGTGGGACGAATAGGCCCCGTAATGATAGACTTGGGAAGTGGGTGTCTTGGCAAGTGTAAATTGGATTTCTTGAGGACGGAGGGTGGAAGACTGTGATGTATTTCCTTTAATGAATTTCTTTCTTTTTTCCATCTGTAGGATTGAAATTCAGTGAATATCCCTTTCATTATCTGCATAGAATCACATTCCTTCTTTTTTGGGGGTGGGGAGGGCAGGAAGATGGGGTGTAAAACATGTCAGGTCATTGTATTCATTACTTTCTTTTCCCTTTCAGTAGGACGGGGGATCTTTTGGATGATGGAGAACTTACAAGCCGACGTAAGTGTTAGGAGCTAAAACCTGCCTGTGTAGTTTTGAATAGGTCCTGCATGGGCTGTAGTTACCCACACTCTCTGGACAAACTTTCTTCTGTTTCTGTGCAGGAGGGGGTGCAGGGGTCTGGGTTGTGACCTAGGGAAGGAGGGTGTTGTGCTATGGGGCAGGGGGATGGCATGCAGGACCTGTGAGGGGGTATGGGTGCAGGAGCAGGGTGCAAAGGATTTGGATTGTGACCTGGGTCGGGATGCAGGAAAGGGATAGAAAAGTGGAGGAGGATAGAGGTGGGATGCCTGGTGTAGGCTGTGCCTGGGAGGCTCTGAATCAGGCAGCTCCCAGCCAGCAGCCCAGCAGGAGCCTCAAGCAGGCTCCCAGCCCACTGCACTCCTGCATCTGTCCAGCTCGGGGGCGGGGGAGGGTGGTGTCACACACATATCTATGCATCGCAAGCCTCTGCAGGCGAGGAGCCCTCCATGCACTGCCTTTGCCACAAGCACAGTCTCGGCAGTTCCCATTGGCTGGTTTCTGACCAAAGGGAGCTTCGAGATTGTCTTGGGGCAGAAATGCACATGCCCCCTGTAGCCAGTCACGTGGGGTTGCATGCAGGGATGCAGCAGACAGGGCGCATGCATGAGGATCTTGCTGGGCCATGGAACAGTGATAAGGTTTAGTGGGCTGGATCTGGCCCATGGGCCATAATTTGCCTGTACCTGGTCTAAACAGACTGGGAGGACCTCAGTCATTAAATATCGCAGTGTTGTTTATTTACATTTACTCTTTCCATCACTTACTGATTCTTGCACCATAATTATTTACACTTTTAGTTTCTCCTGTTTTGGAAGAGGGGAAAAAACCTCTCTACCCGAGTTCCTTCCAGCTTGTGTCTTTACTATTCTGCTTCTCTCTTCTCTGCACAGACTTACTGTGCCGCCTTATACTTCTTATCGGAGGGGTAGCTGTGTTAGTCTGGATCTGTAACAGCAACAAAGGGTCCTGTGGCACCTTATAGACTAACAGAAAAGTTTTGAGCATGAGCTTTCGTGAGCACAGACTCGCTTCATCAGATGCTGGTCTTGGATTTCCAAGACCAGCATCTGATGAAGTGAGTCTGTGCTCACGAAAGCTCATGCTCAAAACTTTTCTGTTAGTCTATAAGGTGCCACAGGACCCTTTGTTGCTGTTATGCTTCTTGTGATACTAGGCAAACTTGTTTGTTAGTCCTCCCTGGCCACTAATTAGCCCCCTTCTCTCCACTGTGGAGGAGAGGGAAATTAATTGCTGTTTAAGTGACCAGAGAACTGGCACAGCTGTTGGTTCCGAGTACTTGGTCAGATACCTCTTATCGTTGACTGTTGGCCCAATTTTTAGTTTCTTTGGGTTCTTCGCTTGCTGGAGGCATTACTCCGTTGGAGTCTCTCCCCTCACCTCCATCTTCTCAACCTCATCTGGTTCTTCTCATGGGGTCAACCCATTCTTCAGCAACAGAAATCACTTAGAGGGCAGAGTTTGCCCCTCAAATCTATTTCTGACCACGGGCTTCACGCAGGATAACTTGAAGGACTAGCATCACTATCCTTTACCGTTTTACTTTGTCATAGGACCTGTCTCCCCTTTTCCATCTGGTTCCCTGGCTTTCCTCTTGTTGCCGAGCCTCTGAACAGTGTCTTGGCTTTTTTCCCATGGAGTTGTATTGGGAGGGTCTTCTAACCCCTTGGCCCTGGCTACTCAGCCCAGAGTATTTGTTTGCCCTGCTTCTATTTCCTTATTTTTCTTCTGCTTCCTGCTTGTTGCTCAGGGCGAGGGCAAGGGCAGCTCTTGTTTCTTTCCCCTCCTGGTGGGGGGTCATCCTTGGCCCTGTGTTTATCATCCTATCTCCTTTGTTCAGTATTCCCTCTCCCACTGGGTTTATATTTCCTCCTACCCAGGTTTAATTTTGGGTCCCCTGGCACCAGGCTGTTTGGAGCCCCAAAGTGAAACACACTCTTTGGGCCCTGTGGCACCATACTGCGTCATAATGAACGAGGCAATCTACAGCCCAAGCTGTGTCCAACGAAACCTCCCTTGGACCTCCAGGAGAACCACACCACTCCTTATCCCCACAGCTACCTTCCCGTTCTAACCTCGCTCCTGGAATCATCTGATGGGGTTTCACACGCTCCCGCTGGACTAGCAAACAGGGAAGTCCATGTCCTCCAGGCTTCTTAGCCGCCGCCACCTGCTCCCACTATTACAAGCGTGGTCAACACTTCCTTTTCCTTTCCTTCCCAAGACTTCCAGCCCAGCTGCAGAACTCCACCTGCAGCCACTTTCCATGTCTGAGCAGCCTCTTTTTATATGTCCCTGTTGTCCACAATGATGGCAGGAAGTGGCCTGTGCCCCCATCAGTGTCTGCCCAGTCTCTTTAATTTTTCATTCTGGGCCTTTTCCAATAGCAGTTTCTCCTGCCTGACTTCCCGGCTTGCTCTGTGTTCCTAGGGAGAGCTGCCTCTGTGGATTTTTTCCATCATTTCAGGCTCTGTTTCTGATTCATGCCCCATCATTATTACCACAGCATCCAGTGTGGCAGGCTGGCATGCTGTTGTTGCCTGACACATACCTGGGTGTTCACAGAGGGGCTAAGTAGAAACCGAGGATGGGAGCGTACATAATCCCCCTCACTCTCTGGGTGTCTGGCGTCAGCCCACACTGAGTGTCAGTAGCCTCGGGACAAAAGCTCAGAGCCAGACTCTCACTATTAGACATTTCTGTTTCTGTTTTTCAGGGAATAGCCCCATCCAGGCCAAGAAGACTTTGCCAGGCTCTGGGCAAGGTGGAGTGGAGAGCTTGGCTGCTTTTGTCAACTCTTAGGTCTCATTGGCTCATTCGTTGGAGCCATGTAGGCTGCCTGCAGCTTCGCAGTCAAATAGGCTGCTTGAGGAAGGGCCTGTGTTTCCTTGTCCTAGCCTGTACCCGCAATAATCCTCTCTAAAGTGCCTAGAAATGTGTCTGAGTCATCTGCAGGGCATCTCTTACACAGCTCCATTCCCTCCACCTGGTTACCATTCCCTGCTGAGGGACTCATCCTCCTTTGGATCAGCTGCTGCTATATGTGTGACTGCTCCCTTCGCAAGTCTCCTGGGCCCCTTCATTGCTCAGCCTGTCCCTCCAGAAAGGGCCTTTTACATTTGTTTTGGCTGTTCAACCTGCCATTGCAGGGCCCTTCCATGGCCCAGGCCACCTAACCTTCCTTGACTCCTTCGTGAGGTGCTCCATGTGGCAGGATAAAGGCAGATCCCAGAGGAGCCCCCAGATGTGCCAACGTCATGCACCAGGGGGAATTAATTGGTGTTTAAGTGACCAGAATGGTATCTCCTCTTATGGTTCCCAGTACTCTCTCTCAATCAGCCAGTTGAAGGGGGATCAAGACCCATCCACAATCTAGTTTGAGTTAGGAGCCCATGGCTCTGGGCTGCCACTGCCGTTACCTTGGCAGCAGCAGTGGTTGGGCCCTTTAAATCATTGCTGGAGCCCTGTGCACTGTGGGCATGAGTGGGGTCCAGGCAGTGCTGAGTGAAGGCTGCCCCTGGCCCTAGCCTGTCTGCCTGAGGCCCCCGCTTCTGCAGGGACTAGAGCCAAGCTCTCTCCACTCCACATTGCCCAGGGCCTGGCAAAGTCTGTCACCAGCCCTGCTCTCAAGTGTCCTATGCTTTTAAGAAGCACTGAAGGCTGATATGTTGAGCCAGCTATTCTCTCTAGGCCCCATTCTCCTCTCAGTTACATATGTGTAAATCAGACATTCATTGAGGTCAATAGCAGTTTGATGGAGCGGAGAGCCAGGCCCTGTGACTGAGTTTTGCAAAACGTGTTTTGTTTGTGTTTATAAACAAATGCTTTTCATCACTAGTTTGATTCAGAGAAGTCCCAGCCTGGCAGTGCAAGATGTTGAACTTCTTTAGCCTCCAAACAAGCACAGCATGGGTAAGAGCTGGAACAATCTTCCCTGACTCTGCTAACCTAGCCCAGCCTTTGGCTAGAAGGACCCAACTCTAGCAATGTTCAGTTCAGTCACCATTTTCGCTCAGTCCTGAGCCTTTTTCTGCTGTGACAAATTCATGAGTATTGGGAAGAAGGACTTTCTGGCATGCCCAGACAGCTCTGAGGAGACTAAGCAGACTGTTTCTGATAGCAAAATATTTCTGGCATCGTCTGTTTCTGAAAAACAATCTTAATGTAATAATGTCATTGCGTAGCACCAAAACCCAGGATCTGTTTTCACTGCAACACAACAGAAATCAATTTTTCAGTCAGATACCTCATTTCTAGTGTTGTAAAAGGCAATGGCAGTAGCAGAAGAATTTCTGGATTCTGTTCTGTTATTAGTGTGCTGCTTTAGTATGATGTGAACGTGTCTTCCTGAGATTGATTCAAAGAGTTTTTGGGGGTGGGAGGGGAAGGGGAGCATACCGGAGTGCAGTCGTCATTCGCTTTTCTGTTTGATCTGATTTGTTTCTATTAGTATAAGTGCTAAATTCAGTTTCTAAGAAAACATATTGATGCAAGAAACCTAGCGTTATTTTTCTGCTATGGATGATGGGTATGGATTTTAATATGCCTCTTTCTCTATGGAAAGCCTGAGTGTCAGATTAATAACTGACAAAGCATTCACAAAGTCATCCAGCATCTCCATTACTCCTTTGTTAATCTTTAACCCTTCATTTACTGTTGGCTGTGAATCTGTTGCAGTGTTCTTCGTAGTGTCAGTGATCAATTCTGTTCAGTAATATTAGCACCCTCTGCTGAGGATATCTAGAATAAGATTGTTTCATTCTTGTAAATTTGTTTTTATTGTCCATGTTTATGCACTCTATGCTGAAGGATCTACAGATGCTACAGAACTTATACACAGATGCCACCAGGTAAATGTGGCTACCTCTGACGTGAAAGATGTCAAGCAGACTGTGCACAGAAGACTGCAGAGTGGTGGCAGGGGACATTTTGATCATGAAAACCAGATCTAATCCCCATTGACAGGAACAGCAACATGGAAGACTCTTGATTTTTAAGGGCCAGCATCAGTATTTGTTGCACAACAGAAGAGAGGTACCTATTTTCAAGTGTTTTTGATACAGTGTGAATTGTCAGATATTTTAAAGAGGTGATGTGTCAGACACAAATTGTTTTGATGTGTTATAGATTGCGTCTGGCTGGGCTCCCATCCAATCTCCAAACTTCATGGAGGGAGGGAGTCCGCTTGCAGCCTGAGGCTGGAGCCAACCCTCCAGGGATCAGCAGCCTTTCCATGGTGGAGTGCTGAAATTTGACCTTTTGACCTCTTGGTATGGTCCAAATGCAGGTGATACTTTTTTAAGTCATCAGTTGTCTTACTTACAACAGCTTTATTAGGACTGTGTTGGTTTAAAAAAATATTGCTAACAGCAGTGGCAGGACAAATCAGACCATTCCTGCTTTGCCCCTGCTCCCAAGCACCCCATTCCAGATCGCACATAATGCAGCCACGCATGGAGATTGTCAAACAAGGGCACCAAATGTTGAAAGCCTTCTTTACAATTTCCAAGAGCAATGGCAGCAGCCATGAGAGTCAGGAGGGTTGACTGAAATCGTGTAGCAGATCACAAAGCATCTTACAAAAGCATCACGAATTGAGCTTTGTAACACGGAGCTAGGTTATGAATAAGCCTGTTTAGCAGAGGGTTAAACTGAGGGACAGTGAAGTTAAGTGATGTGATCAAGGCCTGAGTCAGGTTTCCTGATTCATGCTCCTATGTCCCATGAATATTCTTTCTCCCAAAACTTTCACGATTAAACCTACTGCAACGAGAAACTCACTGGTTCATGCTCTTTTTGCAAGCTCAGAGAAGGATTATGGAGATGCTGGAGATATTCAATGAGCTTTTTGAGTATCTCCTTACCTGCTTTTGGCTAATGCTAGGCCAGTTCTGAACACAGTTGAAACTGTGGTGTTGACTGAATTTTCCTGTCAGATTTGGGCTCATATCCTCTGACCTTTCATCATTATTCAGGTAGCCCAACACTTTCTTAACCTGTAAGATGGGAAATTCCCCTTTCAGAGGGTGCCATCCATCCAGTGTTGTCTTCTTTACACTGTCCTTCCAAGTGTAGAGTTAAGGAAAGCATATCATAGAAGATTAGGGTAAGAAGAGATCCCAGGAGGTTATCTACTCAACCCCTAGCTCCAAGGAGGATCAACCCCAACAAAATCATCCCAGCCAGGGATGATTAAAACCTCTAAAGATGGAGATTCCACCACCTCCATAGACAACACATTACATTGCTTTGCTACCATGTTTATGAAATATTTTTTCCTAATATCCAGTCTAGACCTCCCCATTGCAACTTGAGACCTTTGCTTCTCATTTTGTCACCGGTCATCACTGAGAACAGTCTCTCTTCATCCTCTTTTGGAACCCCCCCATCAGGTAGTTGAAGGTTGCTATTAAATCACCCTTCACATTTATCTTCTTACTAAGTAAGCCCATTTCCTTCAGCCTCTCCTAATAAGGCTCCTTGCAATTCTCCTACTAATGCACCCCAATATGTCATTAACCTTCCTGGCAACAAGGGCACGCTCTTGACTCATATCCAGCTTCTTATCCATTGTAGCCCCCAGCCCCTTTTCTGTAAACTACTACTTAGCCAGTCAGTCCCCAGCCTGTGGCAGTGTGTGGGATTCTTCCATCCTAAGTATAGGACTCTTGAACTTCATGAGATTTATTTTAGTCCAATCCTCCAATTTACCTAGGTCACTCCTGACTCGATCCCTACCCTCCAGTCGATCTGTCTCTCCCTTCAGCTTAATGTCAACCATGAACTTGCTGATATGCAAATCCATCCCATCATTCAGATCATAAATGAAGATGTTAAAAAATACAGATGGGGTCAACCCTGGGGCATTCCACTTGATAACTGTTGCCAACTAGACATTGAGCTATTGATCACTACCAGTTGATCCTGATGATCTATCCAGTTTTCTGTCCATCTTATCATCCATTAATCCAGTCCATACTACTTTAACAACTTGCTGGCAGGAATACTGTAGGAGACTGTATCAAAGCCTGCTAAAGTCAAGGTGTATCACATCCACCGCTTTCCCCTTTTCCACAGAACTAGTTTCCTCATTGTAGAAGACAATACAGTTAGTCAGGCATGACTTGCCCTTGGTGAGTCCACGCTGGCTATTCCTGATCACCTTTCTCTCCTCCTAAGTGCTTCAAAATGGATCCCCGGGGGACCTGTTCTATGATTTTTCCAAGGACTGAGGTGAGACTGGCTGGCCTGTAGTTCCCCAGATTCTCCTTCTTCACTTTTTAAAGACTGGCATTATGTTTGCCTTTTTCCAGTCATCTGGGACCTCTTCCAATCACCATGAGTTCTCAAGGGTAATAGTCAATGGCTCTGCAACCACCTCAGCCAACTCCCTCAGATGCAGTGCATCTGGCCCCATAAAATTGTGCCTGTCCAGTTTTTCTAAATTGTCCTTGATCTGTTCTTTCGCCCTGGAGGGCTGCTCACCTCTTCCGTGAACTGTGTTGCCCAGTGCAGCAGTTTGGGAGCTGACCTTCTCTTTTTCCACACCATCTGTCTCCAGGTTGCCATCCCCATTTGGTAAAACTCCCACACTTTCCCTGACCTTATTCTTATGGCTAACATATATGTAGAAACCGTTCTGGTTACTCTTCACATCCCTTTCTAGCTGTAACTCCAGTTGTGCTTTGGCCTTCCTGATTGCACTCCTGCATGCTCAAGCTACATTTCTATGCTCCTCTCTAGCCATTTATCCAAGTTTCCAATTCCCTTCCTTTTTGTATGTAAGCTCATTGAAGATTTCTGTGTTATGCCAAGCTGGTTGCCTGCCATATTTGCTTTGCTTTCTGTACATCTGAGTCATATGTTCTTCCAACCTCAATAATACTTCTTAAAAAACAGCAAGTTCTCCTTCCCCCACTCATATTAGCTTCCGATGGGATCCTGCCCATCAGTCCCTTGAGGGAGTCAGTCTGGTTTTCTGAACTTCAGAGTCCATATTCTGTTGCTCTTCTTTCTTCCTTTTGTCAGGATCCTAAACTCCACCATCTCATGCCCAGGATGCCACTTCCATCTACTTCCCCTACCAGTTCTTCCCAGTTTGTGAGCAGCAGGTCCAGAGGAACATGCTGCTTCTTGGTTCCCCCAGTACTTGCCCCAGGAAATTGTCCCAGCGCTTTCAGAAAACTTCCTACCAGTGTATGCACTTCAGTGATACTAGAAAGCGTATTGAGCGGAGAGGACAGATCAGAGCCAATGGGACTGTGCTTGCATAAAACTAGAGTAACTGAGCAGAGGATCAGGCCCACAAGAGCTGAACTCATGCAGTGTTGTGCCTCCCTGAGCAAAGATGCTGGGTCTAATGCAGGCTCCTCAGAAACCATGAGATTTCCTTGGGAAGGGCTTCAGTCTAAGGTTTGTGCTTACTTAATGGGCTTCATTAGAAAGAACAGAAAGGAACCGAAAAAACATGCAGCTTAAAAGGAAACAACTTCATCACAGCCTAACAGTTTGTTCCACTTTCAATAAAAGGAGCAAATCCTGCCTTGAAATTCCAGGTCCCCTCAGAGTTCAAGGGGGACCATATTGCTGGCCTGTTTAGTCAAAATGCTCCAGCCACTTATCATATGTGGATTGCTCTCCAGAGACTGAGTGAAAAAATATGATTTAGTGAAAGCTTGTACCCAAAACACATCATTGGCCTCTGATCTCGGAACATTTAAATATTTCAAGCTTACAAGCGGACGCTGTCACGAGGACAGACCCTGGTCCCTAGCTGATTCTAGAACATCTGTTGAGGCATTTACCAAGTTAATAGATTAGCTCTGAGAATCAGGCAGGTGTTTTTCACCACAGCCAGAAAACATCAAAATCAGATTGTCCTCCAAGTCTTTCAGCGCAGGCAATCGAGTTAGAATGACTCATAGAGTCTAACAGATAATAAAACACACATAACATTTGCTTTAAGGTACAGGTGGGGATATTTTGTACTGCGCTTAGGAGAAAGAAAAACTAACTCTATTTGGGAATAGAGTAATTGAATACAGATGGGAGGAGGCAAATGAAAGAATTTAGCAAATATCTCGGTGGAATAGCTAATGGGAATGAGACAGAATAGGAAATTAAAAATTATTCAAAGCAGATGGACCATTCTTTGAGTTTTTTAAAATTTATTAGGGCTGCGAAAAAAATGTGTCTGTTTATTTTCCACGGCCATGAAATTAATGACTTGGTGAGTTGTGCTTGTGCAATTTTATGACTGCCATGTCATTTGTCATAATTTGGGTGCTGTTTGATATGGATTTATGAATATTTCCTCTCCACCCCCCCAAACATGATTTATGGGTCTTGGTCATATGTGAATTAGACTGTCACCTTTAGTATGAAAAAGTACAAATGACAGATTATAAAAATACTCCAGCCTTTGGCACTGGAAAGCAGGGATCACAATCACCCCCTCTGCCTCTTCATTGGAAATTTTTCTTTGGAGCTGACAATAAAAGGTTTGGACTGGAGTCAGGCATATGGGAACCTTGAGTGGGTGTGAACAGATTTGAACTCATGTGAACTTCACCTGTAAAATTGAACTTGAGTCATGCGTTCCCTGTACCGTGAACCAAAAAGAACCAAGTAAGATGTTTTCCATAGAACCAAGGACTTGCTAAGCTGGAATGGGGCGGGGGGGTTGGACCTCCACTTTTTTGTTACCCCTTTTGCAGTATGACTAATACTGGCTTATGCTTTAAAGAAGAGTGAAAACACCATGATACACCTCTGCAATTAAGCTGTGCTGTACAAGAGGGAAGAAAGGATTTTTTTTTCTGATAATTTGCTAATGTAATAATAATAGCTGGTGTTTGGATCCCAATGCACTTTATCAATGGATCTGCAAATTAAACACTGATATCACTTCTCACATCTCTGCTGCTATGCAGCTAATGCTGGGGCAAAATGTGGCACCTTCTTAGTAGCACATAGCAACACCGTATCACAATTTGGGACAGGAAGTGAAGGGTAAACAGAATGGGATTTGATATATCTTAGCAGGAAGACCTTCAAAAGCACAGGATCTTTGAGGAGATTTCACCTGGAAATTGTCTCACTGACTCTGTAGCTTAGAACATGCCCTGTGCAGCAAATAGAGGTTGAGGTCTGGGGTCTGGTAACAGGTGCCAAGCTGAGGTCTTCGCATGGTATAGATAACCTCTGTTTCTTCAACAGTGATAGAGGGGAAACTAGGAATTGTCTTTGCAAAGAAAGGAGACTAGAAATGCATTGACCAAGCTGGAGCATTTCCTTAAGGAGGAGGAAGGGGAATAAAAAAATTGCATATAGTTAATGATGGGAAAAGTTGCTTTTCCTTAGGAAGATTCAACTTAAACCAGACCACGGTTACTAAGGCCCCAAGTTCACAATCCAAGCAGCTTGTTCCTGCTTGGGAGGGCTGTAGCTTGCAAGTATTTTCTAACACCACAGTAAAGCCAGATGGCCATTGCACAGGGTTGGAGAGAATGGGCTGAGTCCAACTGGTGATGGATGAGGTGGTGAAAATAGAAAACAGAAAAAGGAAAAAGGCCCAAAGTTAAGCTCACCTCAGAATGGCACTGAGCAGATCTACTGAGGAAAAATGATTGTGGTTATTCTGTGTAGAGGAACGTCACAAAGCAAGGATGTGCCAGTTCACAAGAACTGGTCAAGGCGTGGTACTATGTCGGTAAAAGATCAGGACCTATATCAGAGGCATTTGAGAACTAACTTATTACTTCTGTGTGTACTTGATCCCATTTGGTATGGGCATGGCCTGTGTATTGCCTGAATGACACCAACCACTGCAATGTTTCATGGCATAATGCTGCTGCATGGAAGGTCAGTTTCTTGCAAACGTAAATCTAACCCATTTTTTTCTGAGGTCAGAGTCAGATAAATGACTTGTGAGAATGAAACCTACAACTTTTAAAATCTGAGAGGGGGATGCAATCAATTTATCTCCAGCCTCTGTTACCTCTCTCTTTTCTCATCTGGTAGATATGAGGCCTACTTTTTGTTGTGGTGCATTTTGAAATTTGTAAGTTAGAGAGGAAATTCTTTGCATGAAAACAATTATAGCAGTGTGGGGGAAGGGGGAGGAAAGAGCTCTTGATGTTGGCTAAAAGTGGTGTTCTCACTGGGCTGGGATCAAAGCAATTCTGATGGTATCTGGCGTTTGAAAGGCCAACCTGCTCAGACTGTGATACCATAAAGAAATTTGCCAGGAAGGCAGGTGTCTAACTGTACAAGCAATCAGACTACAATGCAAAGTCATCATGATTTCCTATTTTGGGCATAGCTCGACACATTAGTAAACGTACTTTGGAAGAGAGGAAGAAGTAATCAGAAAAAGAGGAGGATGGGGCGGAGAATAGTGGAGACAATGTAATTCTGTACCAGGGTAGCCAGACCCTTAAATGTAATTGGGCTCAGCACTCTAGTTCCAGTCCAGGTGCACCCTCCTTTGGTGCAATGAGGAACGTGAGTTCTAAAAGACAATTCAGGGGTCTGAGAGGAGTCCAGACCCCCCCAGTATCCAGACTCCTGAGAGACAGCAAGTGTCAAAGCTTCGAGTGAGCATTTTAGACCCCAGAGTTAAGAAAAGAAAGCGAGTCCCAGGAGGAGAGAGAGCTCAAGGAGGGATGCCCCTGAGTGAGGAAGCACTGGGCATTCCCTGGTTGAGCAATGGCCTCAGATCTGGTGAAGGTGTAAGGAAGTAATGGGGGCACCTGCAAACTTTCCCAGGCCAGAGAGGGCTGTCGGCAGAGACAGGAGAGAGAGAGAGGCCAGCTAGCTATCTGAGCTGGAGAGGTGAATGTAGAAGGCCAGAGAAGGCTGACACCTGGGGGATGATGTGAGTAATAAGGATGCTCATGTGTCCAGGAAAGAGCTGGGAAGGAAGCAGGATGGGGAATGTCCAGCTGAGGTGAGGCCTTCTGAGACATGTTGAAGCCAGACCTGGCTGCTAGTTTGGTAAGAACCTCCAAACTCTTACACGGTGTTATATGGTTGGGATTAATTACTGTTTGGACTGTGCTGGGGAGATTCTGGTTTATAGTGGCAGGATTTTGGTGGTAAATTAAGCCCACCAAAAGGGCTATTTATATATTCTGAAGGCTGAACTAAGATTACTGAGGGGGAGGAACCACTTGCAAGGCTGCCAGTGGTCACAGTGGGGTGGCTAGGAGGAAGCTGTGTATTTAAAGTGGCATGGTCAGCAGGATGGTGTGACTCCCCGCCCTTGCCCATGAAAGAGAGAAGCAAGGGAATGGAATACCAACTGAAATGGGCACATGAGTGGGCTCGCCCTCCGTCATGCCCCAGCCTCCATCTTACCAAGTCTTCAGCCCTCTGGCCATGGCTCTCAAGTCTGGGGATGTTTATAGGTGACCCCTGGTCTGCCCTCTGCTTTCACCTGTCTAATCCAGTTCCACTGCTCAACCAGGAAGCATACTTCAGAGTTCTCCCTCCCCGACTCCCAGGTCTGTCTCTTGCCTCTCTTTGTCCTGAGGACTCAAGGAAAGTCTACGTTTTGGGTAAGATTGACCTGGTCACTGTTGATCTTCTGGGGTTCAATTTCACATTCCTGGTATGGACACATGACATCAAACTATTTCGGGTTGGCCACTGACCCCCGATACTCCTCAGTATCGTGAGGAGTAAGGGGGGTTGATGAGAGAGTTTCTCCCATCAACCTCTCTCTGTGAGGACAGCCAGGTAAGTCAATTGTAGATAAGTTGATTGTAGCTACGCAATTGCCATAGCTAGAATTATGTCTCTACAGTCGACTTTAATGTCTAGCGTAGACCTGGCCTCAGTGTCTTGAACTTGTCTTCGCAGGAGTCTGAATTCTCCTTTCAAATTCCCAGGGGCAGTTCCTCTCTCATCACCACACCAAAGGAGGGCACACCTGGACTGGAACAGGAGAGCTGAGCCCAGTTCCATTAAAAGCTGCCCCTTCACAGATTCCAATATACTAAATTAATGCCGGTTTTATTTAAATATTTCCCTTAAAAATCACAGCCCTGTTTAAAAATAAAACAGAAAATCCATAATTTTGCTTTCACCCCATACTGATTTGTATTTGGAAGTTCTTGAAATATGGTGATGTGTTTCTTAGCAGGCACCTGTTGCGCATGTCTGACTCTGAGCGAATTACCGCTGTAAAGGTTCTTTAAGGCCTGCCTGCCTGGCTTTGACACCCTTCAATTTATGGTGAGATTTAAGTTTTTGTACCACTGATGGTGTTTCCTGAGTGGTTTTCATCCCGAGGCTCTTGAAGAGGAAAAGGTTTACGTTTAGTAAGATTTATTCACTGAGGAGCGATGATGTGAAGTAAAAATTACGAGGGGTACTGCAGCTATGCTACTCCTACCTTGTCCCTAATTCATGGAATATAGGAAAATCCCTCTTTTCTTCAAAGAAGAGAACTTATTTCCTCTGACACAGTAAGCAGATGCTGTTATCCATTTGTCATTTGTACAGTGGATCTTGGGCCTGGTTGGTACAAACAGCTTGGAGCAAAGATCATCTCAGTGGGTAAAAGAAGATGACAAGTCATGTAGTGGGGTAAATTGGCAAAATTCGGAGGGGCTATACTGATTTACACCAGCTGAGAATGTAGCCAAGGGAATTCAAATTCTGACTGTAATTTACTCACTATGTTTATGGAAGCTGGGAGTTTTTGTCAAGCAAATAACCAGGCACAATAGTTACATCACAGATCTTACGAAGTCTCTGTGCTGTACACTGTGGTCTCAATCCATCAAAGCAGTTACACACATGCTTGACTTTTAACTCATGAGAGTAGTTCCCTGGGCGTCAATGTGGACTGCCCTCTTGCTGATTCAGGGTTAGAGTGCTCTGTGCCTTATAGGGGACTGAGTCATAAAAAAGAACACAGGCTTATTTGAGTGCTACTTTTTAAAGAAAGATAAACTGGATTTAATTTGACTGATCCCTTTCTTGTTTATTTCACTTGCAGATTGACACTACAGCTATTAAGTTACTAATCCCATACACCTCAAATGTTAAAAATACTCCTATTGCTCTAGCAGAATCAAAGCCTTGACCTTGATCTTGCTTAAATCAAGACTGAACCCAAGTAATAGAAGGTAAACTAACTTCCCCAGAGTTTCAACTGTGTTGTATATTTCTCCTTTCCATGTTCACCCTCACCAGATGCTGGTTAAATTCTAGAGGCTACAAGTAACATTCTGAATGTCCAGTCGGAGACCCCTTAAAGGAGCCTCATTTTCAGAGGCTTGGTAAATCAGACACTGGTAAGGCATTTCCAGTTGGTCACCCAGAAACTGAAGTGCCAAAAATCATTAGCCATTTTTGAAAATATCCACCCCAGTATGAAGCAGCTTCAAAAGGGAGCAAGTGAAAAACTTGTTGGTTGTCACTTATGGATAAGAAGTGACAGGGTTAATTATGGTAGTGAAATGGGGCTCATTGTGTTGTTGCAAGTTTAAAATCTGCCCGCTGTTGCAAGCTTGCATTTACATTGTTTGAAAAATGTGGCATCAACCTATGGTAATAGACAAATAGGTGTAGCACAGGCATCAGTCTCCCAGTCGGTGCGATGGCTCTGTGTAGTGTCTCTGAGCATCTTGACAAGCAAGTAACGAAACCTCTCTATCACTTTCAACGTGGAGAAGGTGTGGTGATTGTGGTTACAGTGGTAATAACATAGAGACAAAGTGTTGAAACTCCAGGAACGGTTATGGTCCAAGTGAAGAGCCTGTGAAATATAAAAGCTGGCACCACAGTAAACTCAACTTGCAATTTTCATTCTGAGATTGTTATTCCCTTGACCTGCCCTGGCCATTTTCAGAGTAAAATGCGTTTCATTCTCTGTTCGGAGATTAAACAGTTTTAAGGTGAAGGTCAGTCGTGCATTCCTTGCTTGCCCAAGGCACCTACCGAGGTAGACAGACTTTGACGCACACAGGCAGAACCTATTGATGGAGGAGTCAACAGACTTGCTGGACCTCTGGACAAGATGTGGGGGCTGACTCCGTGCCCCTGAAAGGGGCGGGGTTGAGGGCAACCGTGTCACCCAAAGTGCACCTGCCTGTTGATGAGAATGGAACTCTCCTCACTATGAGGGGAGACTATTCACTCTTTGTACTGCAGTAAGATCTGGATGTCCTAACCAAGGATTAGGGCTGCACTGCTTGGCAGTGTGCGCACACATAGAACAAGGGTGTGGCCATGCTAACATGAGAGAGCTTGATTGCATTCTGCTAGCGTGGTTGTCAGTGTCTCCTGTGCAATAGGTTTTGCTCCCATTTACACAGCTGTAAATTTGCTCTTATCCTCATTTAGTGGAGTGACTTGGCTTTATGGCATCAGGGAAAACAGATTCTGACCTGGTGGATCAAAGTCATACGGTTATAAAGTGGGTCAAGCTACGAAAGCTAGGACAAAAAGGGCCCTGATTCTCAGTGACTAAAGCTGCACCAGTCTGGCAATGCAAAGGAGCCTTAAAACTGGAGTCAATTAAATTTAGATTAAGCCCCTGTATGCTACCAGAGGAGTTTGTCCCTTATTGTAAAAAGAGTTGGGTCCCACATGAGTCACCAATGTGCTCTTCAGAAGAAACTGTCCAGTTTTGATGCACACCTTCTTAAAAAAACGTATCTAAAATATCACTGAATTTAGTGCCTGGGAAAGTTGCTGTCTTCAAACCCCAGAATAAATGTAACCCAGGCAGTGGCAGTGGCACCTCCCCTTGCCAATATACCTCTACCCTGCCCTCAGGGTAAGGGTGGGAAAAAGAAGTTAGTTTGGTTCCCACGGTTCATTTAGTTCTTGGTGCTGTCTGCTAGTCAGTTGCATGGTTCCCTCTAATGTTTTCCATCTATGGGCAGAATAAATTTTGTTATATGCACCAAGGTACATGTGGATGTGCACCACCAATAGAAATACATGCTACTCACTGTGGGTGGCTGTGGGTGCTCTGCTAATCAGCTGAGTGGCAACTGAATCTCGCTTGGTGGCTGCCCAAACATGGAAGACTAGTCAGTTGTCACATGCATGCTTACCTGCTGGGGAGTGAACCAGCTCCATCAGCTCATTCAACACAGTGCTGAGCAGCAATGGGAAACTCTTTTGATTGGCATTTCACCTGAACTGAAGACCGAAAGGTGACACAATGGCTACGTCTACACGTGAACCCTACATCAAAGTAGCCTATTTCGATGTGGCGACATCGAAATAGGCTATTTCGATGAATAACGTCTACATGTCCTCCAGGGCTGGCAACGTCGATGTTCAACATCAACGTTGCGCAGCACCACATCGAAATAAGCGCTGCGAGGGAACGTCTACATGCCAAAGTAGCACACATTGAAATAAGGGTGCCAGGCACAGCTGCAGACAGGGTCACAGGGCGGACTCAACAGCAAGCCGCTCCCTTAAAGGGCCCCTCCCAGACACAGTTGCACTAAACAACACAAGATACACAGAGCCGACAACTGGTTGCAGACCCTGTGTATGCAGCATGGATCCCCAGCTGCAGCAGCAGCAGCCAGAAGCCCTGGGCTAAGGGCTGCTGCACACGGTGACCATAGAGCCCCGCAGGGGCTGGAGAGAGAGCATCTCTCAACCCCTCAGCTGATGGCCGCCATGGCGGACCCCACTATTTCGAAGTTGCGGGACGCGCAACGACTACATGGTCCCTACTTCGATGTTGAACGTCGAAGTAGGCCGCTATTCCCATCCCCTCATGTGGTTAGCGGCTTCGACGTCTTGCCGCCTAACGTCGATGTTAACATCGAAATAGCGCCCAACACGTGTAGCTGTGACGGGCGCTATTTCGAAGTTAGTGCCGCTACTTCGAAGTAGCGTGCACGTGTAGACACGGCTATTGTGTATTCCAGGCTTAATGCCTATCCAGTCCTCCTCACGAAACTTCTTTTCAAACAAATATAAACTTGATGTATAAATTGAAATCCAGGAGCAAAAAAGAAACTATGGTGAAGCCTGTGTCCATTTTCACCTGGAACAAGCTTCTTCACTAGGAGAGACCCTGGCAAGCATTCCCTGATTAGTCTCTTGAGAGAGTACTCCAATTTCTTCCTGCTCTAGTGGCCTGCTATAGCTGCCCATGTGATCAATTGTCATCAGTCACTGCCTGATGTTGGGTCATTACTTACCAGCACGTACAAGGGGGGAAAGCACATGCAGCTTCCATTAGGAGGCAGAGTGGACCTACATCAAATATGAAGTATGCAGTAGTTTCTCCTGAATAATATTTCAAGACCATCATCATAATGATCCCTTCACAGAAGGAACTACCATACTGATACTTTAGAAAAGAGTTGCTGCTTATAGTCAGGAAACTTGTTAACTCTGAAAAGAACATTTCATTTATAATCATTCAGCCCAGTAGTGGAGATTTTTTGCAATGAGAGAGGAAAAGGAAGCATGCTTCTTTTCCGCACTTGGCAACCTGTCCAACCTGTGGAAAGTGCTTGCACTTAAAAGTTTGGATCAGTTCAGTGTAAATGCATCATCCTTCTTTTATGACATATCGAGTATGTGCCTAGGGCACTATGGAAATTCTTCATCATGTAGAGTCTGTATTGATCTGCGGAGCCAGAATGTCTTCAAGATACAGACTGCTGATTTCCTGTGGGGGGTGGGGTTGATGTTTTCCACACCTCATAGCCAATGTTCCCTCTGTGGAATAAATTTTTATGTGCAGCGAGGTGTGGGGGGCTATGCACCACCAATAGAAACACATGCTGCCAGCTGTGGGTCGCTGTGGGCACTCTGCTTATTATCTGGGTTGCATCTGTATCTCTCCTGGGCAGCAGCCCAAGCACTTGGCTTACAAGGAATACTGATCATAGCTGAGATCCAAATCATGGGATTGCTTCTCAGCTCATGTAAATCAGTTTATTGACTGTGGACAAGAGCTGTGTAGATTTAACCCAGCTGAGATTTGCTCCCATGCTTTAAAGCGGTATCATTAGTGTGGGAGACAGGGACTGCTTGATAGCCACTGGAATAAATTCTTTAGGGGGCCGTCCCCCTTTCCAGAAAGGAGAAAGTGCTTTCAGAAGCCATTGCCTCTTCCACGCTGAGCCAAAGGGTGGGGTTGGAGTAGTCCATGTGAAGTCTGGTACAAATGGAGGCAGGGCTGTTAGCAGAGAAGGATGGAATGAACAGCAGCTTTTGTTAGGGGTAGGAATTACTGGATGAGAATGATCCTGAAGGATATATTTTCTCATTAAGTATATTCCTTTATGGGTCGAGAGACTGATGTGGTCTGAATGAAGTTTTGACACCAGTGTATGTTACCCTAGTTCCATGTCAATGCAGCCAAGCTCTTCTGGAGAAGGGGTAGGTTAGTTTCTGTGGCATTTCCTTCAAGTCTGTACAGTGTTAATGTAGATTACCACAACCATATAATACCACAGATTGAACCTCTCTAATCTGGCACACTCTCATCTGGCCACATCTGTAATCCAGCATGATTTTAGGTAGCCAAAGGACACTTATCCTGGGTGTGGCCAAGTTTCCTGTAGTCCTGTGAAGTTTGTTTCCAGCCGCCAGTCCTGGCTCTCAGTGTTTTGTGCTATTATTTATCTCTAATTTACCACTAAATATATTCCAAGAACTCAGTAAGCAGTGGAAGTGTTGGTGATGTGCTAGACAATATTGACCTCCTGTGGTCTGGCACATGCACTTGTCTGGCACCATTCAGGTCCTGAGGGAGTTGGACAAGAGAGGTTCCGCCTGTGTTAGAACTAAAACAAAAATGCACCTTTCCTCTATCACACCACCTGATGATGCTGCAGGACACACATTAGACCTAAGCTTTTAGCATCAAATGTATTGTCCTCAGACAGCAACAACACTATTTGTCATGTGGCTACAACTTAGGTCAATGCAAAAGCAGCACTCAAAATGAACATGCCGTTAGTGCAATTGGCGATAAAGCCTATTGAGAGAGTGAATTGTAGCATGGGTCTTGTACTGACAGTTTAGGTTCATACTTCAAGGCACAGAACTGCCAAAGCATAGAAAAATAACGTGCAGATCTTCTCATAGATAGTTTGTTATGCTGAGACTCAAGTATTACTGGGAGACAGGGAGTGTCCCTTTTAGAGTAGTCACAGTCGCTGAACATGTGCCATCTTTCTAGTCCTGATAAAATATCTAAGAATAAAATGAGCACGTGTACATTATAGGCTAATTCAGGGCATCAGGTTGTTAAGAATTTAGAGAAATGAGAGAGAAAAATCTCTCACTTGAGCATACCCTAAAGCAAATTCTAGTAGAGCACACATCTATGATGCTGATTGTTTTCACAGGTGTTGGCACCATATGAATGAAATGAAGAAGAAAAAAATGGTGAAATTTTTATGACTCATTAGAATTATGCGGTTTTTCTAGCCTGTCCTAACAACTGGAAGAAGGTATAATTTACATTTGTGGCCAAATGACATAAAGTAACATTATATTTCATTGACATGAAAAAAAGGAGGCTTCCAGATGACTACTAAATTAAACTTCTGCAGCTCTCAAATCCTGGATTTTCAGGTTTTCATGGGGACTTCTGAGAGCTAAATTATTGCCCCATAAAAACAAAAAGGAACATTGTAACTTTCAATATAGTCAGCATGTGGTTTCAAGGAGCTAAAACTATGCACTAAAACTACAGCACTTTACATCCAGAATATTTCCAGCTTTCATCAAAGATTACATTGGGTCCAAAATGAGCCACTTCCGTCATCTTTAGAAAATAATAAACTTCTGCCTCTTACTTTTCCCTCCCTCCTTTTCAGAGTTTTAATATTTTATTTCCGAATTGTTTGGTTGCAGATTTTAAATATTTACATGACAGAGGTATCCTGACAGGCTGATTTGTAGCAGGAAAGAAACAAATAAACAAACAGGCCCATGGCTACAATACTTCAGGGTCTAGGTTCGTGAACTGATCAAGTGTTTATTTTTTCTATTGTGAAGATCTACGTTGAAATCCTTTCAAAATGAAGTTCATGTGGTAGCTTTCATGCAAAGTCTAACATTTTAACAAAGCCAAAGTAGGAGCCTCAGCTTCCCATGCACCATATGAAAGAAAGTCATTGATTTATTAGGATTCCTTTGTTATAGATGAGCCTTCAGGAAAAGAAGAACGTTAGACATTTCATCTGAGCTTCTTTTGCACACACCTCATAAACGTAAAAAAATAGAAGTTTTCCTGGGCTATATTGAGGACTTTTTTTTTCTCTTTTTGCTATTGCACCTATTGCAGTTTCCAAAACTGTGTTCATTTATTTCTTCTTTCCCTGCAGTTTCTCATTGCACAAGCCCACAGTCAGTTCTGGCTGGCTGTTTTGCATCTCATGGCTTGCAGTATCGCTTTAGGAGGTGAACTATTGCAAATGCATCAGCCTTGTGTGGATGGGAACAGGCCAAATGCTGCTGATTTTGAAGACAATCTGGGAAGCCTCTTCCTCCCTTCCTCACTGTACGTGTAAGTTGTTTTGCTTTCACAATTGTCAGCTTTTTAAATGCGCTAATAACAGCTGCGGTGAGGTGATTGTTCCACTGAGGACCGGGGCCCTTTTTTCTTGTCAAACTTGCTCTCAACTTTAACCTTACCCTTGTTTCCCTCCTGCCAGACCTCAGGCCTCAAGCATCCAAAAATGTTACACAGATCTTTGGCTTGCTTACCATAGATGATCCAAGAACTAACATTTGCTTTCTGCGGCTGAATGCTGAAAGGAGAAAAATAATGGACAATGGAAATGTGAGACTTCGCTGCTGTCAATTTCTGGAGCTGATTATCAGGGCTGTGATTTTTATCTACTCCCTTGTATGTTAAGGATAAGCAATTCTCTTACCAGGCATCATGCTGCAAAGCCAGCTTGTAAACAGTGGTTGATGTGTGGCTTATTAACCAAAGCCTGTGTGGAAGGTGAGATGCTGCTGTTTAAAAAGTAACAATGGGTGCATCAACTCAGGAGTGAACAAGCACATAAAATAAATGGTAATCTAGTATAATGGAAATGCGATTTTAATAGGTAAAGAGAACCTCATTCACCTCTTAGGCTTGGTTTAACCTCACTTCACTTAAAGTCAACAATATACTTGGCCGTAAATTTAGATGTAGTTGGGTGGTGAGTGGTGTGCACTTAGAATAATATGAAGGAGGAGGTGTTGTGATAGAATTGGGCTCACACTCAGATTTACTGGATAGAGCTCAGCACTGGGAGTCGGGTGGTATGGGTTCTATTCCTAGCCCTGCCAAAGGCCTGTTAGTGAAATGTGTCCTGGTGTGTGATCACTTTACCTCATTCTCTCTCTTTCCTGTGCTAGACAGAGACTGGGGTTATGGACCCTTTATAAACCCTGTGCGTTTGCTGCACTATCATGTGTCCCTGGGTACTGTACACCCAGAGTGCTCCTGAAGTAGGGGACAAACTACCAAGCAGTGGAGGTGGCCAGCATTGGGTCTGCGGTCCTAGGGAGCTGCACCCCAGGGATCCCATGCAGTGTGTTTCCTCTAAGCAGAGCACTTGACGGCCACCCACGAGAGATTCAGATGCCACCCAGCTGATTAGCAGAGTGCCTGCAGCTGGCAGCATGTCGACATGTGCCTTCGTGCACAGAACAAAATTTATTCTGCCTAATGATGGAAAAAATTAGAGGGAACCCTGGTCCCATGTGTGTGTGAAGGGAGAACAGAAGGAGAACCTGTGCCCAGAAAGCGTGCCAGAGAGGCAGAGGGGGAAAATAATAATGTTTCATACGCAGACCAGAGTTCCCAGAGCCCCAGAGGAGCTCTCAGCCTCCCAGACAGGCATGCTGGGAAGGGAAGCTATGTCTACCAGCTCCCTTTCTGTTGTGCAAGAGAGACGTGGAGGGACAAGTCTTGCAGTGTATCTGTCCAGGAGAAACTTTGGAAGAAGCTTAAAGAGATAAGCAATCAAAGGAGGAAGCATTATTTTGTCTGACAGCCAGACGTGGAGATGTCCCAAGAAGGAAGTGAAGGGATAATAGTCGATCCCAAAGAAATATCCCAGGTGTGGGGGAGAGAAGTGGGGAGAGATAGAAGGTGAACTTGAGGCCCCGTTCATCGCCTGGGGTGTGTCACCCTGGAGCTCCTGTTTAGCTCTGAGCAACATCTGGAGAGTGCTATTGTAGCCTGAAAAGTTGGAGAAATAAATAGGTTTTATTTATTTATTTATTTTATTTAAATAAAATAGGTTTTATTTGATCTCTTTTTTCCTGTGGACTTTTCTTCACTGGAGCAGGGGAGAGCTGAATAGATGCACCACAGGGAGAACTGAGGAACCTGCCACATTTCACCATGGAAAGGTAATATTCCACCACAAGTATCACCAGCAAATCTTTAATCAAGCACAGACCTGTAGAGCTGTACTATATATAAGCAGGGTCAGGAGGAATGAATGCATCTCTTACAGCTGGCTGGATGTGGGGAGAAACCCTGGGTGTGTCTATGTAAAGACAGTTTGCTCCTGCTTTGCTTAGATTTGTTAGCTATTCAGCAGATGAGTGGTATTTTGCTCATTTTAATCAACTTAATTTGTGACCCAACTCCAGCTGTGTTTTTATTAAATGCAGGGATAGCTAAAATGTGTTTCCCATTGTTTGTAATGTTGTAGTAATACAGAAAAATAGGACTGTGCTACATTGTTCCAAAGGAAAGGGCTCTGTGTTAGCTGAAATAACCTTCCTGAAAAGGACCATGACTTTTCAAGCTCTATGAAGCTAAGTCTGCACTAGAGGGTTTTGTTGGCAAAATGGCCGTTTTGCCAACAAAACCCACGGAACATCCGGCTTCCCAACACATTCTGTTGATAGTAAGTTAACGGAATGCAGTGCTTTTGTTGACAGTTGTACCCTGCTCCTCATGAGAAATAAAGCTTCTGTCAACAGAAAGCCAGTCTGGACGTTCTGGGGGGCCCTCTGTTGACAGACAGGGCTTCCGGGACACTGGGCAGCCCTGTCTGCTGTGCTTCTGGTTGGCCATTTTGCCAGTAGAGCAGCCAGACACTCCAGCTGCTCTGTCAACAGAGTGGATCACTCTAGCGACCCTCTTGGTAGTTTGGCCATGATCTGTCAACAGAAGTTTTGTCAGAAGATATCTTCCAACAAAAACTTCTGTGACAAATCCCTGTAATCTAGACATAGCCTGAGAGAGAGGGTCAGTGAGGGTTATCCTTGTCAGAAGGCTCTATATCTTCCCATGCCTGGACTGGTTTGATCTGATTCCTTCCTCCCTTTAAAGTTCAGTGCTAAGCAGGTATTATTGAGTGCCTTTTTCATATGTTAGTTGTGTTTCTTCTACCCTGCTTGTGAAGAGTTGAAATCACTTGCAACTCATGAGTGTGGATGGCAGTGGGGTAGCAACAGAGAGATGCCTTGAGCAGCTAGTGAGGGGGTGGCAGAGAGAAGCCATGAGCAGCCAGTAGGGCGGCAACAGCACGACAAGTGGCCAGCAGGGGGCAGTAATGTGACAAGCGATCAGCACAGCGGCAGTGGAGAGGTAAGATGAGCGACCAGCATGGCGGTGGCAGTGAACAGTGACCGGGCAGAGGGCGAGTGATCAGCAGAGTGAGTAAGATGCCTCTTTTCTTACCCCTTCTCAAGATGGAAGGTGAACTTTGTGGATGTACCTCACAACTTTGGGTTTGCTCTGACCAAGGGCAGCAACTATGAGTCGGGTATAGAGAAGGGGTGGGCATGTATGTGAAAGGGATATTTAGATAGCTGGACTTAAGAACTTGAGAGGAAAAAGGCACTGCCCGGCCTACTTGGGGTGGCATGTTTACTCAAGGTTTATGTTTATGAAGCCTGTTTTTGGTGTTTTCTTACATTAATGCCAAGTTACTTCCATCCTTTCTATTAAAGGTTTCTTCTTTACATTCAGCTCTCTGCTTGCAGGTGGGGAAGTGTTGCCTCTCGGAGGCCCCCGGCGTGGTTTGTGAGTTTCCCAGGTTACTGAGTGAGGGCTCAAGCCAGTTCTGTGTAGGCTGGATGGAGAGGACCCTTAGATAGTGAACCCAGCTCTGGCTACTGCTAGCCCCACCTGGCCGAAAGGTTACATATATACAAATCTGCCTTGTACGGTTCAAATAGTTTTGTGTGTCATTAGCATCGTGCTTGTAAGAATCTCAGAGCACTGTATAAATTTTAATTAAATGTCAAAAACACCTGGCAAGAAATAATTTTGCCTCTCAGTGAAGTTCAGTAACCTCTCGTGACTCCTTAACCTCATGTAGCAATTTACCATAACAGGCCAAGAAGGTAGAGTAATTTAGGGCACTTCTGAGGGATATATACTTGAACAGTGTTGTGTCTATACAAGAGACAGCCTGGAATTTTCTGTCAAAATGTTTTAGTTGGAAAATGCTGAATTGTTGAAACAAAAATTTTTTTTTTTTTGAAGAAATATCTGGTTAGATTAAACTTTCCTTTGGAAACTTTTGCAAGTCCAGAGATGAGGATGAAAACTAGAATAACCAATAGCCTCTGTTCTGCCCGATTCTGTATCTGGTCCTTCATAGAATTCTTGTTTTCTGGTCATTCCCAGTGTAGGCAGTGTTTCTGCTGTGTCAGATTGCTGAACTCACCACGACACCTTGCCTCTACCTTGCTGTCCAGTGACACGTGTTGTCCTTAGGCATCATGAAAGGAGCTTTCACATATTCCTGAGTACCAGGCCCCTTCAAAGGTGGAATCTCCAGGATATTGAAGAGGAAGAACCATAGGTTGCTGCAGATTCCTTCTACAGTATCTTGCTACTTGACCCCATGGGTGCGTTCCTTCTCACAGACAAGTTCCCCAGGCATCATCCCACATCTGTTTGAAAAACCAGTGACCGGCGTGGGGTCTAAATTAGATTTCTCTATTGGCCCAGTTAAAGAAATCAGAATTCTGTGCTCGTATTCTTTGTAGTTCTGCCAGCCCAGTCTGGGAGAGTAGCATAATTGAGGTATATCCATATGGGTTACACACCAGGCTAGATCTTCACAAATGTGAATATGTTACACAAACCTTCAGTCTTCCTATTAGCAGGCAAAACATCTCTCTAGTTCCCTATCCTTTCACTTCTCATCTCTTTGGGAAGCAATCGAACATGGATTTTTTTTTTTTTACATCATACCATAAAATTATATTGGGCTTGTGTAAAACAATGTGCAAGCCATTAAACAGAATAATGAAATGCTGGAAGTTAAAACAATAAGCTTGGGTGATTTAAGTCTTGTTACATTTTAAATCTGCAGTATGTTTGCAAGAGCGAATTGGTCTTCAGGGCTGAATAAATAGTGCAGCTATCCAGACCATTTTGGAAAGAACAAATAATATCTGGGATGATCATTTAAACCACTGTTGCAATTAGCGGATCATTTCACATCACTGGAATTTAGGTCTTGGTGTTGTGAGTTTATAAATGTCCAATATAATCTTTTCCCAATTATACTTGTTTTCTTTTTTTAAAATACCTGTCTGTAAGGAGGATCTTTCCTTTGGCAAAATAGCAAAGAATAAATTACTTAGATGGATTATGTTGTGTGTTTTCCCATTAATACCCTTTGTAAGCCTTGTTTAAACCTCCAGGGCTGGAGGATATGTTCCTTTTGCTGCACTATTGAAATATTATACTTCTGCCTGATTTTGTTCCCTGAATGGGAAGAGGAAGGGCTTGCAATAAATCCCAACCCATTTTACAGTCATCGGTAAATAATTCACATTTGTCCTGAGGGGAGATGATCCGCCAATGTCCTATGGACCTGCCTGTCCCCTCACCTCTGCTGGTACGAATCAGAAATAAGTCATTTGAAGTCCGTGGAGTCAGATGATAAAAGTCAATCAGGCTTATTAGGTACAATCTTTGGAATATACCTCTCTTCCCCGTCACACCGCAGGAGAAGCTGCTGAACCTGTTTTTTATCAACCAGGATGTCTCCTACCAATGTAGGACACTTGGGTAGCTGATCAAGCTGGGTTTGTGTTCCTTTAACTTGCAACCCATTGCTAAGGAGCCCTGGTGGAGGGCTAGGTTTTGGCCCAGTAGCTCTAGGGATTGTGCAGCAATGTAAAAGTAGAGTTATCATTATAAAAAAGAGGACACCCCTGAGAGGGAGTGCATCTGTATCAGCATCTACCAACTCACATTGTATTAATGTGTTCTAGTATATATAGTACATTAATACAACATGAATTGGTTGATACTGATACACACCATCTCAGGGATGAGGTCTTTTTTTAAAGGTCAAATATGGTAACCCTTGTAAAAGGACCTTCTGACTCACTAGCCATAGTTACATGCCAGGTCCACATTGAAACACTGCAGTGGAATCAAGGTGATCTTAATCTTGTTTTATAGATTTCATGAACATGTGTTCTCATAGAACACTACAACTGGAAGGAGCCTTAAGAGGTCATTGAGTCCAGTCCCCTGTGCTCACAACAGGACCAAGCACCATCTAGATCATCCTTGATAGAGGTTTATCTACCCTGCTCTCAAGTATCTCCAATGATGGAGGTTCCACAACCTTCCTGAGCAACTTATTCCTGTGTTTAACCACCCAGACATTGAGGAAGTTTTCCCTAATGTCCAACCTAAATCTCCCTTGCTACATTTTAGGCTCAGTGCTTCTTGACCTATTCTCAGAAGTTAAGGAGAATAATTTTTCTCCCTCCTCCTCGTAACATTCTTTTAAGTACCTGAAAGCCGGTATCATGTCCTCTCTCATCTTCTCTTTTCCAAATTAAACAAACCTAATTCTTTCAATCATCCCTTGTAGCTCATGTTTTCTATACCTTTATTTTTGTTGCTCTTCTCTGGACCTTCTCCAGTTTATCCCCATTTTTCCTGAAATGTGGTGCCTAGAACTGGACACAATACTCCAGCTGATGCCTAATCAGCACAGAGTAGAGCAGAAAAATTACTTCTCATGTCTGTCTTTCAACACTCCTGTTAATGCATCCCAGAATAATAATTGCTTTTTTTGTAACAGCATCACACCGTTGACTCATGTTTACCTTGTGGTCCACTATGACCCCTAGATCCCCTTCTGCAGCACTCCTTCTAAGGCAGTCGCTTTCCTTCATAAATGGGCACTTACACCATCTAAATGCATTGATCTCAGTCCCTCTAAATAACCTCACCTATTCACCCTCCCATAAATTAGAAGGGGAACCCTTCTGACATGGACTTTTGGCATCTTCTTGACTTCATTAGCCTGAATGCAAAACTGTGTTGATGTTACTTAGTTGCTGTAACAAACATATGTAGGAGGGTGAGTGCTAAGGAAAAGTAGACTTGGATGTTGGAGAGAGAAGGAGTCAGATTTGCCATTTCCCCTTGAAGTCACCTTGGTGAGGCTTTTTGACACAGTGGAAGCATGAAGGAAACGCTCAAGATTAAATGCTTGACAAGTTGACACCATCCCCATTAACAGGAAGAAACGGGGTTGAAAGAAAATGTTAATACAAACAGAATTTCATTAATATCAGAGTTTGCTGTAATGGGGTGAGTCTTTTTTTAACGTCCCACTGATATTTTTTCCCCACTGGTGTCATTTTCTTTTAACAGGGAAACGGACTATAGTTAAGTTTTGCCTCAGAAGAAGTGTCACATTAATGGAGTAGGGCTTTCAGGGATGAGAGAGGACATGATAACAGCTCTCAAGTACCTAAAAGGGTGCTCCAAGGAGGAGGGAGAGAAAATTATTCTTCTTTATCTCTGAGAGTAGGATGAGACGCGATGGGCTTAAACTATAGCAAGGAAGGTTTGGGTTGGACATTAGGCAAAACGTGCATGACGTGAGAAACATGCACAAAACGGTGGTCCTTCAGGCACCAAAGAAACTCATTTAATGGTCTCTAGCCATGAAGCCTGTGTTAAACTGTGGGCCAAGAACACTGAAGTTCATTAAATAATATAAAATAATTGGTATAAACGGAATATCAGGAAGTCATTACACTTCCCAGGACCCAAAAATATAGCTTCACTTCACTTTATTTATCTTCTGGGAGTGTTTTTTTCTAATGTGGTGACTGTTAGAGTCTATCTGCTCTGTTCAGTGTTAGAGCTGTCATGATGAAAGTGCATAAACAGTATAAATAATAGCTGTTGGCACATGAAAGGAACTTTGAATGGATTGTTCTTTGGGAATTCAACCAGCGAGTTTTTATTTTTTTTTTGTTTGTCGGTTTTTGGTTCCACAAAAATTCCACAAAATTCTTATAATCTCAAATTGATTGTGTGAAAACTGTAATTCTTTTAATATTTACATTTCAGTTTAATATTTATAACTGGATGGCAGGCAAAGGCTTACACAATTTGGTAAATATTTATTAAATCAGACTCACTTTTCAAGCCTTATAGTTTTGTAACCATTATTTAGAGCTAACACTCTGAAATGGAGTAGCAGCCTGCATCAGTCAATTTCTATTTGTCTTCTCTTTTCTAGTCTGCAGTGATCCTTTGTGACGTCTTTGCACTGCTGAATGGCTGTAAGGCTAGCCATAACTTCATAATATTGATGGCCATATAATGTC